>NC_081545.1:30365288-30502423 GCF_901000735.1 Corylus avellana | reverse complement strand
TTGAATAACCTCAGGTCTCAAAATAGCTAAAACCTAAAGAAGCCAGTTCTAAATGGAATTAATCAAGTTCATGTCCCCAAAAGATAAAAACAAAGTTTATTAATAACGTTTCACCATGCACTGTTTCAAGGAATATGTACAACGTTGATAGTTGATACTTTTGACTCAAAACCGAAACATTTCTATAAACTCATAGTTGTAAGGCCCTAAAATATATTTAGAAAGTAATGATTTTATTTTCTGAAATGCATGTGCTGCTCCAGGCTTAGATGATGCATCTTTGGGCTGCTAGTTCCTTTACCTTAGGGCTAACCAAAGAAGTTGGATCAGTAAAAGTTTCTCTAGATGCACCCAGCATCACTCATCTTTTAGCGCTCTGCTTTAAAATCTTAATAAAAGACTGATATGGTGGATTCCAGTTCGGTTCAGATGACATCACATTTACTGATTTTGAACATTTGACGATGATTCTCCCGGGGATACCAAAAAGATTTGGAAAGAATGTTCACAAGTGTTGAGCTCTCCAGTCAACTGCAAAATTCTCATTGCTGTCATCATCACTGGATGATTCTTCATGGCTGGACTCCTTGCTGACAACCTCAGAAGGTCTACCATGTTTGGAAGACCTAACAGCCTGCAATTCCAATTTCTTCTTCCTCAACATTTCCACTTTCTCCTTATAGGACCTGCAGGGTAAAAAAGAGAGGAAATGAAATTAAGATCATCATTAAAAAGAAGATTAACAGCGTGTGAAATTTAACCGAGAATTACACAGAACTCACTTCTGCTCAACGGATTCAGCCTCTTCAATCGTTTCAGCAGCATCAATCTGCAGTCACAATTGAAACAACAGGATGAGGTTTAAGTTTGTAGTGTGGGTAGATCTCATGGCAAACTAGAATGCTTTAAGTGAATGTGGTGATTATATTATAACCCTCACCTCCTCTTCTTCCAAACGGTCATCCACCTCCACCAAGTCCTCCTGGATCAACTTTTCAAATTCCTTGTACTCGTCTCTAACCACAATCAAGCAAAAATTCAAAGGTTATGGTGCGTTCCATGTCGTTTAAGATATGAAGTAATAATAAGAATTTTGCTTGCAGTTGAAACTTTTTGGAAGAAAAATAGATTCCAGCATATCCTGGCATAAAAGTTATTGACAACTCAGAAAAATATCTATGGCGGATTGCAATATTGCATCAACTACAAACAATTATTGACATCCTCCAACCATCTAACTTAAGTACCCCCTAAGCTTTTTCATTACTAGAAGGGGAGCGTCAAGAATCAATAAAGCCATTGAGAGATGTGGTTAGGGTAGAAGGTTAAAACATGATTTATTGATTGTGCACATGGAAGGTTAATGTGTAGTGAGAGAGCTTTACATATATAACAAAAGAGAGAGATTTGAGGGAGAAAAAAATATAATTATCTTAACAGTGCATGAAGATGGAGATATAACACAGATGTAGAACTTACTTGATATCTGGCTTAACTGGCTTTATGCCACGTGCACGTAAGTCAGCTTCCTTGTTATCAAAGAATCCTTCAGGTAGAGCTCCCTTCACTTGCTTGTTTTCTGAACCAGCAATCTCTACTGATGCCGGATTAAGCTCCCCAGCAGACTGCATATTTATTACCTGTGGAACATTACCACTAGGCAATCGATCTATTCCACTAACAACATTTAAAGAACCCCTCTCCTCTGGTTGAGCAGGCTCCACTGAATTGACAGGGTCATTTCCTAATAGTACGTTAGCAAGTCAAAATAAACAGAATTAGTTCCTAACAGCAAATATTCATAGTAGTAGTACATACTAGTTAAACTAAGGTTGTAACACGAGAGGGAGAATATCTAATTTTGTCCTTGAAATATACATGAAGTTCCAATTTGGTCCCTAAGATTCTAAAGTTTCAGTCAAGTCTCAGAGATACAGAAAGAGCTCCAATTAAGTGCTTTAATCCAACTCCATCTAGAAACAAAAACCATACCAGAAATTCGCAGACCTTGGCCATTTTCACTGACAATGCAGATTTCATTATATATACATCCGTGTGACATATGCCATGTCAATAGTTCAAAGAAACTTTTTTTTTCTTGCTTTTAGTTGACAATAACTAAAAAAAATCTCCAACTTATCCTCAAATGCCCCCTTGTTAACACCAAGAATCGGCTCATTGTTGATTCAAACTAATTATTAATTTGAAGAGCAAAGGTTTCAAATGAAAGGTACGTGCTAGAGAGCTCACAAAAATGGCATTATTGGAGGTTTTGATAAAGCGAGAGATGTTCTCTTCCAAAGGGGAATTGAGAGAGAGGGAGAGAGAAGCTTTGCCCACGTTTTAATCAAACTTCATATTGAGTTTGATAGGAAAGAGATGAACACCATGATGGAGGGGCAGAAATCTGGTGCGGTGAGAGTGCATGCCACGTGGAGATATAGTGAAACAGAAGTATACAAAGCTGAAAAATTTCAAAGTTTGCCATTTCCATCACATATTTAAACAGATATGAGTGGAATAACTTAATTAGAACGTCCTTAGAGACTTGATTGAAACATTCTAAACGTCAAGGACCAAATTTGAATTTTATACATATGTCAGGTTTAATTCTAAGTACTCTCTAAATAACGTATGATGGTCATTATCATAATAATAAAATAAAAACAGATACAAGTCATTACCAATTTTTAGCTTTTTGGTCTCATTGTCATCAAAAAAATCTGGAGGAAGCACAGCTGATGACTGACGTTTGAGTAATTCTGTTGAGTGCTCAGGTTTAGTGCTATGCAAGTCTGCAGAATGTTCAGGTTTAGGTTGAGACAACTTCTTTTGGGGCCCAGGTTTCACATTGTTAACCTGGGTTAGTCCAGCTGCACCAGCTTTGATACTATTTATTGCCTGTCCCAGCAAATGCATCCCATTAGTACCTACTCATTCATGTATATGTGATTTGTTTGTAACTTGATGTTATTATGTGTCATATATAAGCTAGAGCCAGTGATGTATATACACGTAATAGTTTCATAGTGATTTAGTGAGGATACTAAAATATTACCTCATGGTGTTTACGAGAAACTTGGTGTGCATCCCAATTGGATTCAGATTTCAAAACAACATCACAAACCCTACAGACAGGCTGGTCAAGTTCATTGTACCTGTATATATTTAAAGAAGAGACAAGAAGATGCAGTCAGAAACTTCATCATGAACAATGTAATCTTCTTTATGGTCTTCAGCTTCCTAAACAGATAAAATACTTTAACAAGAATAGGCAAATATACACATTCAAGCATCCAAAAAGATCAATGTAATCTTCCATAATCATCATTTATTTATGGGATTTCCATATTTAGCTATGATTTTCTAGATGAAATTCAATCAATAGATGAAAAAAAAAAAAAAGGGTATAGAAAAGAAAATGGGGGAGGCAATAGCTTACCTTACAAGAGGAGAATCTATGCGTTTGTCCTTCTTCTGTGCGTTCAATTTAGCACGAAAAAATGCCTTTTTCCTCGCTTGCGCATCCATTGTCGACTACAGCAAAATCTTAGGAGCTTTTTTTGGAAGTGAGATTTCTTCTACCTTTAAATAGTGAATTCTGGGAGCCCCAAAGCTAGGGTTTCTCTCTATCGAAGATCTAGTCGTAGGCGGAATTGGGTGGAAGTCGGAATTAGCCTTTCTAACAAACAGCGTCGTCGGGCACTGGAGCTAAGACGAGCTAGTAATTACATTGACGAGAAACAAGATTAACCAGAAAAGTTTCTGTTTGCTTATTCATTGACGACTATGCTAAAAACCAAGGCAGGCCAATCAGCGCCACTTGACATCCACAAACTCAAACACAATCACAATCACACAATATCACAAAAGAGAAAGGAAAATCAATTAGAGGTAGCAACGGCGGAAGCGGAGGAGAAGGTCAGTACAGTACGGTTGGAGGTGGAGAGCTCGGACGCCGTGTTCTGAATGTCGTGAAACACTGAGAAATAGATGTTATTTACTGGGTGTCAAAACAACGTCGTTTTAGTGTTTGGCACATGTTTAAGACGACGTCGTTTTAGTTTCCTCCCAGTCCCACAGCCCAGTACCGCCGCGTTCACTATCCGAACACAAAACCCCTACTTTCAAAACCTTCGTCTCTGTTGGGACCTGAGAAAAGGAAAGGAAAGGAAAAGAAAGGGAAAAATGGAGGAGAGAGCGAAATACTTGGCCTTGGTGGGAGCTGGAGCTCTTTTGGGCTCTGTTTCTACAGTCCTACTTCTTAAGCTTCTTCCGAGGCGAGTCGTTATCTGTTTCCGTTTCGCTACCATTTTCAATTCTGACTCTTTTCTTTCCCCTGGTATTAACCATACGATCACGCTCTATTTGGTTGCCGAGAAAACGCAGGAAAAGAGAACCAAACCTACTCAGCCCAAAGCGTTTGAAAATAAAAATATAAACTTGTTCTTTTTCTTTCCTTCAGTTTCCTCGGCAACGAAACGTATGGTTACTCTTACAGCTTTCAATTTTAAATTTTGTTGTCGAAAAATATATAGTTTCGCAGAGGTACTTGTCTGCTTTGTTTGATCACTCAGAAAATGTAGGAAGAAGTAAAGAAATGGGATTTTTTTTTCCTCTTAGAGCAAAACCTTCAGGCCTAATATAACTTTTTGGCTCCCTTGAGTTTTACCGTTCATCTTTGAAAGAAAGCAAAATTATAGGAAAAAAAAAAAAATCCAGTCTGTTTGCGTTATGTAGTCAATATTTTCCTGTTTCTAAAATCATTGCTATTCAGAACATTGAACTTCGAAAAACCAAACAGGCCACCAAAATTAGAGAAAAATTCAGATAATTAAATATGCAGAATATGTTGATTGTTATCACTTTGGCTTAAAGTGGTTGCATTGTGGTGATATTGATTATGTATCTTTGCAGATGTGTCGCAAGGCAATGCATGGAGAAGGCGATTAAAATTAATGGTAAGTGATCATCTGAGAAAAAAATATTATGGACATGATTGATGAAATTTGGAGAAAAAAATATCGCTTAAGACTATTACACTATGATGGGTTGTCTAAGGGTACTATCTCTGAATGTTTTAATAAGATCTGCATTCTCTGTTATGGGCCCTGCTATATTAGATTCTAAGACCATTGTGTAGTGTCTTATTTGATGGGGAAATTACAGAGTAGAAGTATAATATGTAGATGTAAAATTCTAGATCTTAAAATTACATCTTTAATGCTTGCCAAATGTTGGTGAGCATAATAATGTCTTGTTCACTTATGAAATTTGTAGAGTTCCAATGTTCTCTGTATTTCTTGGTGCTGCTTCAGGCAGCAAAGATAGAAACTTGCGGTGGAATGCTAGAATATATGTAATATAGTTGAAACTTTTCAACATGTTTGCTGACTTATACTATACTGTCTTGCGCTTGTAGTTTTGCTGGGTAGACTCCAGTTACTGAATAATGACTTGAAGATTCTCTCGTTCAAATTTACTTATTGATAGTGAATGTACCCTTACTCAAGAGCTAGGTGGGGTGGCATGTGTTAAACCATCTCTCCAACCCTCGCAGATAGTGCAAAGGCCTGAATATGCTGGCTTTTTATGTCAATAATAACTAGTTGGTTTTCTTTTTGTTATATGGGTTTGATTTGTGATTCCAGTGACTAATCAACTGTATTCTGTATTTCTTCTTATTTTATGGAAGGTCAAGGACTTATATCTGAGAATGATAAAAGCTACACGGTTGCTGAGAACCAGAATCATGGGATGGCTGGTTTAGACCTTCTAAAAGACGAGATAGTTTCTGAACAATTGACCAGGTACTAGTGGTGTCACTAAGTTAATTGACTTTTTTAAAATTAAAAAAAAATATACGTGTCCCTATAATGTGGTCAACCTGATTTTTGAGAGCAGGCTTTTCAATACATCCAATATAGTTCCATTGCTTTTCTTAAATAAGCTGGGTTATCTCGTACTTCCATTCTGCATATAATGCTACCCTTTATGCATGAGGCTAGTTATAACCGAGAGCATTGGCCTCTTTCTGCTTCTAGATTTGGTTTACCTGGATGTCATGTTAGATATGTCTTACATATGTTAGGCACCAAGCATGTCTGCATAATTTTAACCAATTTTACTTAGGCATGGAAGATAGACACACACGTGTGTGTGTTTGTATTCTATTGAAGAATATATCAATATATGCAGCTGAGACCTTAGTGTCTATTTATGGTGTATGGGACCTGGAGTGCAGGGGTAGGGGTGTTCTGAAATCTATTTGGTTAAATTTGGTACATAGGAATGGACCCAGGGATGGAATGGCTAGTAGTCATTTTGTTATTTGGTTGCGCATCATAACTGAGGATAGCTATTCTCTCAAGAAGGTGAGGAGTATCTATTCACCCAGAAATGGAATAGCATTTTCCCAAAAAAACCATTATTTTTATTTTTATTTTTTTGGGAACCCAAAAAAAATGTTCCCCATGGGTGGTCGACCACCCCCAAGGGAAATCATTTTTAGAGTTTGGTGTTTTAGAAAATTTGATTCAATTCCAGTGAAGAAATTTGGTCATTCCTGTGTTATCACCAACCGAATGAATAGAAATGGTCATTCCATTCTAGTTTCTTTTATTTCTAGTAATACCTATTCCTATTCCTAAGTAATCATCATTCCAGTGTACCAAATGAACTCTCTATTTTTTTGGGTGTAATTCTATTTTGATGTAGTTGGCATGATTCAAGCTGTTATTTTTCTTCTATCATTAGGAACATTCAATTCTTTGGCCTTGAGTCTCAACAGAAAGTGACTGCATCCTATGTTGTGGTCATTGGTCTTGGAGGGGTTGGCAGTCATGCTGCATCTATGCTTTTAAGATCAGGGGTTGGTAGGCTTCTCCTTGTGGACTTTGACCAGGTTTGTTTTCTCTTATCGTGTTTTCTACCTCTACAATATGTCACCTAGTTTCTTTGGCTTATGCAGTTTTTTATTTATTTTTATTTTTTTAATTTTTTAATTTTTATTATTAATTATCAAAAAAAAAAAAAGGTTTTTGGAACCATACCCTTTGTGTTGGATTGTCTAGCATGTGGTCAATCCACATATCTTTTGCTTTCCTTTAGCTTATTTTTACATTAATTTATACGTATTTGAAGTGATATCTCACTACTGAAATCTTGAGGCAATTGATGAGATTTAAAGCCACTGGTTTTTGTTCTTAATAAATGCATAGGGTGTGTATCATCCAGCTTGGCAATAGGACATGGATCTTTTTTTCTTTTTTTTTTATTATTTTTTATAATAATCCAAATATCATTAAAAGCGAAAGCGCAATCCAAGTACACAGGAGAAATACCTAGCAATAGGACATGGATCTTTAATGCCTACGCTAGAAAGTAATAGAGTGTCAGCGAAATGCATTGAAGTGTTTGATAATTTACTTATGATGGTAAAAAAATGTGGTACTCTTGAGATCCATGCTTTTACCTTATTAGTGGTCATAGTTTAACATGAAGTGGAACTTTAAATTCCTTCGATTGACCTATTTATTTGGGATTCATGTACTTTGTATTTTAAGCTACTCAGCTGAAGAGAAAAGCTAAGAGTTTACTCCGCCTTCTCTAAATGCTTCCCTGGGAATACTTTCACATTTCTTCTCCCCTCCTCTCACCAGCTCCCTGGGGACCACTCACTTATCGAAAAGAAAAGAAGCTCTTTCATGTTCCTTTGTTTCTGTTAGCTTCTGATCAGTAGAACAGATGGAAGAATTTCACAGAACCTTCTTTTAAGAACAAATGCCTTAATATCCTAAGTTGGAAATGTTGTAGAACTTTTATGGAATGGGTTATTTCTATATCATACCTTTATTGCACTTTCTACACTATTTGGATTTTGGAAGATGAAACTTGACTAAAAAGTTGATATATGGTAGAAGTTGTTCAAGCCTACCAACAAATATAACTTTTTGATGATAATTGCTTAAATTAACTGATTTATCAGTTTCTTTTTTACTTATGACACTGGTTCAATTAAGCTCTTTACTTTTAATGACTTTTTCGTAATTATATTGATTTTTTTTTTTTTTGGTCGTGGACACGATAGTCTCTCTTAATTCCTAAGCATGTTAGTAATAGCCTGAGGCTGTTTGTGATAGCAAAGATAGAAAGAGTACTGAATTTTGCTTCCGAATTTACATTGATTAGAATTTCCTTTATTATCTTCATAAGATACACATACTCATTCATTAATTACATGAGAAGGTATCACTTTCATCACTTAACCGACACGCTGTTGCAACAAGAGCAGATGTTGGCATTCCAAAAGCCCAGTGCCTCAAAGAGCATTTCCTGTCTATCTTCCCAGAGTGCCATATAGATGCAAGAGTGCTATTATATGATGCATCTTCTGAAGAAGAAATTCTTTCAGGCAAACCTGACTTTGTTTTGGACTGTATTGATAACATTGATACCAAGGTAACTTTCTTGCATATACTTTGGTTAACTTGTCATTAATTACTTTTTTACCTGCACCAGAATTACAACTGTTGAATACTCAAATAATTTCATGATTGTTTCTGGTCCTTTTCCCAAATAACAAGAAAAAAAGGTAGAAAATAAGACCATGTGGATATCACTTCTTTCCTGTGGTTCTTCCTTCTTTTGTTTTTTTGGTGAATTTGGGAAGGTCATACTTGCTAGAACGGCTGAGATGCATATGAGTATGACGTGAGCAGGATGTTAGACATTATCTACAAAATTTGGTTTGTAGCTGAAACTAATGAGTCTCTAGACAAGGCAGAAGATTTTGTTCCACCCACCCCTTTCATTATTATTTACTGATGTATTCCGACTAAAAACTGTGATGTTAATGAAGTTTAAATTTTCAATCCCTTTGATTTGTTATATGTAATAGGTGGCACTTCTTGCTGCATGTGTACGTAGGGGTCTGAAGGTTCTATCTGCTACAGGAGCTGGTGCAAGAGCTGATCCAACAAGAATACGGGTTGCGGATTTGAAAGAGTCAACAAATGACCCACTATCTCGATCTGTAATGATTTTTGCTTCTTATTAACAAGTTTTGAACTACTTACAGTTTTATTATGCTTTTCTTTCTAATTGTGCTTTTGCAAAACTGTGTTGCAAAACATATGCCCATTTCTAAGTTGTACAAAATTTATGTCAATGTATTGCGATATTGACATGAAACTTACTTTTGCCTTCATTTATTTGCTATGTGAGGTAGACATACTTTTTGGTTGGTCTTATTTTAGGCATTGAACATATAAGTCCTTTTTCCAAACATTCTTCTTTGCAGGTGAGACACCGACTAAGGAAAGATTATGGTATTGATGGTGGCATTCCTGTTGTGTTTTCACTGGAGAAACCCAAGGCAAAACTGCTTCCATTTAAGGGACCAAGTGGAGAAGAAGAAAATCCCTCAAACTATCAAGTGCGGATGTTTACTCATTGGTTTGAAGCATTTAGTACTTTTTCTAATAAGTACTCCCAAAAATTCTGATAATTAGGCTTATTTGTCCAAATATTATAAAACCAACCCAAAGTAAATATTGTAACAGAAAATTTATATTCCCTACTCATAGAAATTCTAACTTCGTATTCTGATATTAGATAGTACCAGGGTTTAGGGTTCGCATAATACCTGTTCTGGGTACCATCCCTGCAATTTTCGGACAGGTTATGGCCTCCTATGTTGTGACACAACTAGCAGGGGTGCAAGTTCAAACAGAGCCTGTGGTAAATTTGGACGTGGATCATTACAGGATGCTTCATCAACGTCTTATCGAGCATGAGGAGTCACTGTATGGCACAGCCATGGAAGTCCAGGTATGAAGTTTCCCTTGATAAGTTTGTTGTTAAAAGATGGCTCTTTTAGCATTACTTTTCTGTAGGTTCTCTGGAGCAGATGTGACGTTTATTGAGTTTCTTTCTTGACTTCTATTGAAAATGATGAGAGGATGATTTAGGTTTTATTCTTCTATACATAATCTGCACTTGGGTTAGGGAGCCTTTTCCCTCTCTCTCTGTCTCTCTCTTTTCTTACTCTCTTTTTTCTTATTCTAACGTATAAAATATGTTTGATCTGCTTATCTTTTATCACAGGTAGATACATTTCATCCTTTTGTATGAATCCATGACCTCACCTTCCACCTCATATTTAAGGTGGGAAGAGATACCATTTAGTAAAAAGACTATCAGCAGAAAGTTAAGTGCTAATAAGAATTCAATTAGTAAACATGGATTCTATTAAATTAGGTTGAATGAGTTTAGCTTCCTATACATTCATCAAGACAAAAAAACCTTAGCTTCCTATGCAAATGGTAAGGATCTTGGTCTTGTGGTATTCTATTAGGTCTAAGGTTCGAATCCCCTTGGGTGCAAACAATTCTTTGCGGCCAATCCGCCAGCAAAGCCAGAATATTACTCGATCCGTGTGGAGAGGGCGCTTTACACGGTTCCGAAGTTTACCTTTACCTGAGAGGGGTGGGTATACGAAGTAAACTTGCCTTGGAGGGGTTCCTCATCATAAAATAATAATAATAATAATAATAATAATAATAATAATAATAATAATAAATAAATAAATAAATAAGCTTCCTATGCAAATGAGAATAGCAATGCCACCACATGCTAGATAAAGTCTTTGAACCTTGTCTGTTGTCAATTTTATGTAATCTATTGCCATTTTGTATAGGTAGATGTTGAAGAAGTGATGTACATTACAAAAGAGTTGTGGCATGGACGAAGTGTGAGGGAGCAGTCTGCAAAAGATGTCGGACGTGGAATGTGGCGGTCTGTTAATGAGTTAATGCTTGTGAGGTATGGGTTGCATTCTTAGATACAATTGATCATTTGGCATTCATGCTTTCCAAACAGTTGGTTGCTTTAGTGATACTTCTGAGCCTTGGCTTAGGTGTTAAAATTGTGGGGTTGGTTCAGTCCTAGGGGTGGCAGAAAAAGTCAAAAAAATACTATACTGAAGTTATAAAATTGGTCTTTTGATGTATGGAATACCTAGTAAGTCAGCAAACAAAGCCTAATATCTCAATCAGAATTAGCTTGACCACTTCTTTCCTGCTATTCACTCTTATCAGGGCCATTTCTTCTGTTCATTCATTGTTTGTCATGTATTCTGTCACTGCCTTAGCTCATTTCCTTTTTGTCTTTCCCTTGCTCCTCCTGTTTTTCTAAGATTCTCCTAGTCGTTGTGGCGCCTTGATTTTGAATCCTATTGCATCTCTAGAGCAGTTTGGTGCAGTTTGTTTCTTTATGTACATCTTCTAACCATCTTAGATAGTTTTTCCTAAATTGCAGCGCACTTGAAGCAATCTTTCTCAAATGATTTGATCTAGAGTATTAACACAGCAAGTACATATATTTTCAAGAGCATTATAGCTATATTAATCTATAAAATTATTTGAAATGGTGTCCTGAACTATGATTGTCTGAACCCAACAACTTTCGCCATGTGTACCATGTATGTCATGTTGTCTTATCTCTCTTGTGAAATTGATGTTGCCTTGATCGTGTACATGGATTTTTGTCACTGACATTTGTGCTTGGTTCCATCATTTCTTCAGGTGGGATCAGGCAAAGCCAGCTTCTGTGTCAAACTTAATACTGTTAAAGTTTAGAGAGGTATCTACCATTTAATTGACTTTCTATCAAATGAGTGAATGCGCATAATCTTGTCACTTCATATATCAAGATTTATCTTCTTGGAAAGATAGAAGTTGAAAGCCCCAATGAACTGTTGAAATTCAAATATGCTTACGCACTAAATACATGGTCTTTATTTTTAGGGTGCTCCAGAAGAAGATGGCTTATGCCAAGATAAGCATGATCAATGGACCCATTCCTTTTACTCTTGTATTGCATTTTGATTTAGATGAGTATCATTTGCCTGCTACCCATTTTCTAACAAAAATGTCATAATCTTATTTTTGGGTTTTTCAAGGTAGTGTTTTATCTTTGGGAAATTGTACAGTCCACTTCTTTCATGTTCTTCACTAATTTCATATTTCTTAGCTTGACCTCTGAGACACTGAGCTCTGTTTTTTTTTTTTTTTTTTGGCAAAAATGTATTTACCTAAAAAATTTCTAAACTAAACCTTCTTCCATAATCCATTTAATATTTGATGGTTAATTGTATAGTGAGGAATAATTATCATGAATGTTCCACTAGCTTCATATGATTCTCTTCAACTAATCTGAATTACTATTACTGAATAACAACTTTCATCAAGATAAATGGAAAACATTTGATTTATATGCTTCCTTTGTGGCTGACTGCTAGTATTTTGCTTGTTCATATCTTAGATTGATAAAGATTACTCTGATATTACCATGGCGAGAATTCCATGCAAAGACTTGAGTCAATGGGAATGTTCTTACCTTTCTACCTGAGAAAGTTGGAGTTTCGTTTTTATAGATAAAATTATTGCTCTCCTTTAGCTTCCTGCTGTAAATATAAAGTACTTTGAGCGTCTTAGATCTATAATATCTTTATCCTTTACTATATAACCTTTATTTGGTGCAATCATTTGTCTTAATTGAACAAGACCAAACCAAAATCATTGAAATTGAAATATTGTATTGTTGTGCTGATAATAGTGTGAAAATCTTTTATGCCAGTCGGCTTTTGGCAGTTTCTATCACATTATATGCCTATTTTTTCCTCCCTGATTAGCATTCTTTAGAATGTCTTCTCATGAGTCTTTTTTTCCTGTTCCTTTGTCTAATTAGGCAGATGAGCACGAGTTGATGACTCTTGATGATATCGAAGAAAATGAACCGGAATTTTTCAGGAGAGTAACATCTGTACTGAAGCGAGCTGAACTGGACTTTGGTCTGTAACCATACTGGAACTTTTATCTTTTGCCCGTTTAGGGGGGGTCAATCTTTCACCCCATTTCACTGCAATATGTAATAGCTTTTGGAACATGTTGACTATGAAGTGATTTTAGTGTATATTTTGAAGAGTAATTCAAATCCAAAATTTTCTGTCAAAATATAAATTTATTCTCACTTTTCTTTTTTCAGATCTTTCATTTGGTACCTGTAAATTATATTCACGAAGTTGTTACCATGCTTTATTTCTTGGGGAAACTATACTTTAGTACGTTACTCCTCCAAACTATAACTCAATGTGCAATGTCTTTCAAGCTTCTAATCTTTGCAATGTCTCTTGCTTAACTATCAAAGGGGTTGCAATGTCTTCTTTCCACGCCTTAAATGACAAAAATACTCTTGCATAAGATAATATAAACAGAAAAACAAAAAATTTGAAGAAAAAAAATAAAGGAAGAATTTTTTTTTTTTTTTTTTTTTTTTTTTAAAAAAAAAAAGATATGTATATATTATGTATGGTGTAGATAGTCATGTCATTTAAAATGAAACGACACGATAATATATGCATTGTTAGATGCAGCAAAATGTAATTTATGCAATTAAATAAACCCTCTATATTTTAATTATGAGTAATGCTACTTGTTATAACAATTTTTTGACTGGTGAGTGTCTACGAAAGAATCTGCAAAAGAATAACAAGTTAAGCAAAAGAGTTTGTCAGAATGGGCCGACGGGAGAAAGCCTCAATGCTTAAGTTAGTTATCAAAATAAGATAATGACAATGAATAGCAAGAGTTTTCGCAAAGAGCAATTATTAGTTAAATACTCTATTCCTATATTTATTGAATTGTGGGCTGAGTAATGTTACAAGTCCCTTTTGTGTCCCTCTTGAATCCCTCAAAAAATGATGTGACTATTAAAATCATCACTGAGCTTGTAATTGATCATTATTGGAGTTTGATCAAATGATGATTTTAATGGATTCAGATCCCCTCCAATTGGGGAGAAATTGGAGATTCTCCAATTGTTAATCGTGACCTTTCATTTTAAATCTAATGGTTTATAAAATCATTTAAACCTCGGTAAAGCAGAAGTCACTATTTAATGCATCGATTATACAAAAACAGTTGGCATTTTATAAACCATTGGATTTAAAATGAAGGGTCACGATTAACAATTGGAGAATCTCTAATTTCTCTTCAATTGAAGGGGATCTCAATTCAATTTTAATAGTTACATCATTCTTAGTAGGGGTGAAATAGCGGTTGCGGTTAGCGGTTAGTGGCTAAAACCGCTAACCGCAACCGCCTAGGCGGTTAGTAAATTTTACTAACCGCCTCCGCTAACCGGGTAGCGGTTAACCGCCCGGTTAGCGGTTAACCGCTTTGGAATAACCGCTTTTTTTCTAACCGCTTTTTTTGGGCTTTTTTCTTTGGACCGATTTTGGGCCGGGTTTGGACCGGGTTTGGGCCGGTTTTGGGCTCACTTTAAACATTTTTTTTTCTCATTTTTTTTTCCCTTTCCATGGCCATTTTAGCATTAAAAATTGCTATATACCAAAATCTTGTTGGCCACCTTCTACAAATCTACACATCATATAATATACAAATAAAATTACAACAAAATCATCACTTCACTTGTAGTCTTATACATAAACTCACAAGCAAGTTCATAAACTCACACATAGAAATAAAATAAAACACAAACAAATTCATAAACTCACAAGCAACCAAAAAAACCAACATATATGGTTAAACTTGAAGCTTGAGGCTCATTTCAATCAACCAAAAAAAGTTCATAAACTCACAACTTATTGTTATTATATATATATAATATATAAATATATATTATATTTAAAAAAAAGCGGTTAGCGGATAGCGGTTAGCGGATTTCCAAAACCTACTAACCGCTAACCGCAACCGCCTAGGCGGTTAGCGGTTTTTACTAACCGCTTTCAAAGCGGTTAGGCGGTTAGCGGTTAACGGTTATAACGGTTAGCGGTTAGCGGTTGCGGTTAGGCGGTTTTAAATTTCACCCCTAATTCTTAGAGGGACACAAAAAAAACTTATAGAATTACTCTTGTAGGCTTGAGGAACTGGAGTACGAATATGTTCCAAGAATATTGGACCCAATTTGATCTCAAAGGATATGCAATCATATCCCAAGTCTTTCGAGATTTAGGTCAGATCCCTGACATTGTAGGCTCGTTGGTTGCAGCATGATGGACTCAAGTAGCTGGACTCAAATGTGGGCCCTGTTTGGTTGGGCTTCTCAATTGTAGCAGGCTAGACTTCCTCGTTGGCCCAATTTCCAATACTACTTTTTACATATATTTATTAAAATAAGTTTACACGGGTGACGTGACATATTTGAAGTAATTTTTTATGATGTGGATGCAAAAATAACATTATACTTTAATTAAAAAATAATATTATTTAGTAAAGTACTATATAATAATCACACAATTAAGATAATGTGAGAGTAAAAATTTAATTTTTGATTTGTAGGACAAAAGTTTCTTTCAAACCAGTTTGTAGGAAATATCTTATAACCCATTTTAAAATACTGTAAAGTGTTTATAAACATTTAAAACGCATATTAAATTATTAAGGTCATTAATATCAATTTACTAACTTAAACTAATATTTTAAATGTTTATAAACACTTGACAATATTTTAAATCGGTTGAACTAGTTTGAAAGCTTATTTTTATTTATGGCTCGCTCATGATAAAAATGACCATTTCAAAGGATCTTCCCAAATTTTTTACACATTTTGGTGCACCGTATTATTATGATGATCAACGAATTTTATGCTGACTGTGTCGTACCTTGTCGCTAGCTAAACGAACGACCAACCCGACCCGTTTCCACCTTGGGTCAGCTAAAAAGTCTTTCAAATTGCAGAAAGTTGGAAGGGACAATCGCCAGAGAGAGAGAAAGAGAGCTGAACCTGCAAAGGGAGAGCCATGGTATAGGGCTTCACGAGGCCTTTCACTAACCTAATCAAAAGGAGTAATCGGCCATGGCTACTAAGTTTCTTTGTCTTCTTTTGCTCTTCAACTTTCATCTTCGCCTCTCTTTCTCCGGTGAGTTTTCTCCTCAGTTTCTATGATTCTCTACGTATTTTGTGATTACTACAATCTGTTTGCTTCGAAGCTTTTGATTGATTAGGAAGAACTAATTTTAGAATTAACCCTCCTTTTGGTTGCTGGGAAAATGGAGGAATAAAGAAGAGAGAGTATAGTCCTCGTATTCAGCGTAATTTGTTTCTAGATTGAACGAGAAAAAGGATGAATTAGGAAAAATATTGAAAAATTAGTTCAATAAGTGGTGGCTTTTTATTTATCAGCTCCTAAAACGACGAAAGGTCCTAAGAGTCAAATTTCTCATTAGCATCCAAATGGAGTTGATGAGCATATTATTAGAACTTAATTTGATCAGTTTCTGATTCTCATGCTGGATTCCAAATAATGCACAAAGACACACGCATATGTATGTATGTATGTACGTGTCTATATGTATTTGCTTGCGGATCTGTGTGTTGCAGGGTTGCAAGTACAGTTTTAATCTTGATCTGGTTCACTCTTTTACCTTTGAGTTTAGGTTATAGCATTAGCATGGGTATCATCTTGTGCATTTTGGAGCATATGATTGTTTAGGGTTTGAAGTTAATCCAGGTTGTGAGCATATGTGTTGAATTGTTGTGTGGCCTAGCAGGAAAGACCAATGTGATTGGTGTCTGTGGTCATAAACAAGGTCCGAACTACTCTGTATGGGGGCCTTCTCTTTGTATTCAGTTATTAGGTTTTAACTACAAATGCTTACAGCATAAAAGAAAAAAGAAAAAAAGAAAAAAAAAAAAGGTGTTATTATTCTTTTTATAAGTAATTGCAAGTTCATTAAAAAGCGCTAATGCTTAACCGAAGTACACTAGATGTATACAAGAGAGACACCTAACTTGAAGAAGAAAAAAAATCTAGAAAAACATTTAAGCTAGAAATGTTAAAATCAAAGGCAGCAAATCAACAGTAAAGTGTCTTAAAGAAAAAAGCTTTTAATTCCACTTATACCTGTTCTCAAAACTCCAATAATTTATTTCCCTCCAATGACACGACAGAAGGCAGGACGGTATCATCTTTCAAACCGTATCAAATTGAAGCCTACTAAATTGCCCTCTCAAGCAAGTAAAAATGTCTACCACTTCACTAGGCATAACCCTACACTGCTAAAGATATTGTTTCGAAGAGCATTGGCAATCTCACAATGGAGTAGAAGGTGATCTACTGACTCCCCACTCTTACACTTGTAACACCGATCAACCAAGATGACAATCCGCTTCCTTAGGTTATCCATGGTGAGGATCTTCATTAAGTTGTCCACTGGCAGTCTCACAATGGAGTAGAAAGTGATGTACTAACTCCACATTCTTCTTACACATGCAACACTGATCAACCAAAATGACAATTTGCTTCCTTAGGTTGTCCATGGTGAATTTTGGTGTTAAAAAAAGAATGAAGTGCTTGTTTCTCTGTCTTCTAGATCCCTCTTGTATTTTTTTTTTTTTTTTTTTGCTTTCTCTTTCTTTTCATTAACCCTAATTGCTAGGTTGCCATCTTCTATTTTGACCTTGTCTTTTGATCTTCTCCTCTAATTTCTTTCATTATAGTAACCTAGTCCATTAGGTTACATCACCAGTGGAAAAAAGTTTGTTGAAAAAATGCAAGATGGCAATACCGTTTTTGTCTTTGTCATTTTCTTATTATTTGGAGTTGATTTAAATTTTCAGATTTGCTCAAGCTAAACTATTCCATTTTCTGGTATTGGTTACCTGATTCATGTGACAATCTCTCTCTCATGATAATATATTTTGAAAGATAGTGAAATGAGAGCACCGGGAAGTATGTATTACTTGGCTTTCGAAGTTTATAAGAGTGCACTTCTAGCATGATTTGTGGTGTGGGGACATTTCTGTGAAGGGAGAGATTTCCTGTTTTATTTCTTCTAGCAGAGACAAAGGTGCTTCAAAATGTTCTTATTTCGGTACTTTGGGATGTGGGGAGACCTGCTCTTGCAACCTTGGATTTGCCGATGCTATTCATGGGTGATAATAT
Source organism: Corylus avellana (assembly GCF_901000735.1). Taxonomy (NCBI): domain Eukaryota; kingdom Viridiplantae; phylum Streptophyta; class Magnoliopsida; order Fagales; family Betulaceae; genus Corylus; species Corylus avellana. The sequence goes on along the minus strand of NC_081545.1, from coordinate 30,484,455 downwards.
TTTTATTTTTTATTTTTTATTTTATTTTATTTTATGAGTAATGTTGTATAACTGGGAATTAGAACCAGTTGGTTCTATTTTTGATTTGCTATATTCTAATATTATGTTGGGTAAGGGGGAGGATCCTTAAAGTGGAAGCTTCACTGTAGTGTTAACTTTGGTGTTAGCGGCTATTATGAAAAATGAAGTGCAGTGTCCTTGAAGGGGTATTTGATGCAGCAAAGAGACTAGGAAAGTTGCTTTTCCATTTTTTTCCTGGTTAGCTGCCTGAGATAAGATCTTAGCAGTGGATAATCATTTTGGGGAAAGATCTTCCTTGGTAGCAGCAAAAGAATTGATTATTTACTGCTTCATTTTCCTGTGGCGAGAGAATTATGGTCTTTCATCTTTATGGTTTTGTTGCTTTACCTTTTAACCCCAAGGGGTTGGCTCATTAGTTGGACAACTTGGGACTTTGAGTATGCTCCTCAAGGTCTTAGGTTCGAAACCCAATGAGTGCAAACTGCTTCTTGGGGCCATCAGACTGCGGGTTTGCCCCTTGAATCAACCGAGGTGCACTTGCGGGAAACTCCTTGCTGAGGGCTTGTGCACCCTCGGGATTTGTCAAAGCGAAGCTCCGGATACCTGGTGCCAAATAAAAAATAAAAATAAAAATCTTTATGGTTTTGCTATGCATTTGGTGATGCCTGACAAAGTGGTTGATGTATTTTTCTGCTAGAAAGGTTTGTTTGGATGGTATAGAAGTAGTTAGGTGTGGAATGCAATTCTGGTTGCCTTTGTAGATGTTTGGTGGGAAAGAAATAATCAGACTTCCATTATTGTTGAGTTGCCTATTTTTTAGCTTAAATCTATTATCTTAGGACTTATGATTCTACTTGCACTTTTTCCATTTGTAGGGTTCACAGATTTCCTTGACTTTAGATTATAATTCTTTATGGGAACCTAATGTTTACTAGTTGTCGGCAGAAGGTTTCTTCTCTCTTTTAATAAAATTTATTATTACTTTGGATAAATATTTGGGATCAAGACTTTTTTCGTATGGACGGCAGTTATGGGGAAAATTCTAACATTGGACAACCTACGGAAGAAGAACATCATTGTGACGGAATGGTGTTGTATGTGCAAGAAGAGTGGCGAATCTATTGATCACCTTTTAGTGCATTGCGAAACTGCTGTTGAGGTATGGAACATGATTCTCCAACTCTTTGGTATAACGTGGGTGATGCCTGGGAGTTTGAAGGAATGCTTGGGGAGTTGGGGAGGGCAAAGGGGAAAGCGGACAGTCATGTACATTTGGAGGATGGCTCCTTTGTGTGTAATGTGGTCATTATGGAGAGAAAGGAATGCGCGGAGCTTTGAGGATCGTGAAATGGGAATTATAGAATGGAAGAAAAGGGTGATCCAAACACTCTACTCTTGGAGGGTCATGGGGTTTTCTTCGCAAGCTACAACGCTTATGGAGTTTATCGATCTATGTGCGTCTTTTTCAGTTTGAAGCTCGTGTAGTGGGCTCTTTTGTATACTTCCTGTGTACATGGGTTGCGCCCCTTGCGCTTTTTATATAATGCCTTTTACTTATCAAAAAAAAAAAAAAAAAAAATTTGGGATCAAGACTTATTTGAGTTTGAGTTGAATATTGCTTTGGATTTATCTGTTTTATTTTGGTCAATGGCACACTAATTTAAAGAAGCGTTTGAATTGTTTTTCTTTTAGATAAAAATAGTGTATGTAGGCTTTAATTAACTAGTACTGCCATGCATTTGAAAAATGACGGAAGTCCATCATAATCTACAAGATTTACTTTTTATGTGTATATTTATACCTATGCTTATTATGTTTCCTTCACCCATTCTTGTAACTAAACAGTTTACATCTTTCTCTTCTCTCTCTCATTCAATTTTGTATAGTTGATTCTCATGTTCTTGAATTTATATTGTTCTTAATTTTTGGAGCTTCAGGACAGTTGGACTCTATGGAGTCAGTTCCTGATCTTCAAAAGGAAATGTACAAGGTTATTGATGGATATCCTTGTGTACGACTGCTCAATCTTTCTGGGGTGATTGGATGTTCAAGTAAGTTCCTGGAAAGGCTTTCTGTGGTGTATTTCATGAAACATAATATTCATGTACTGAGATCTTGTGCATTCTTCTTTTTCAAGACCCTGGACGAGAAATGGTTGTGGCTCCGATTGTAAAGTTCAAAATTGCAAATGAGCTGTCTCAGTCATCTGCAGTTTTGGTGTCAATGGATGAAGTTGAAAGTTTCTTCACCAGGCACGTTTTGTATTTCCTTATTCTTTTTTTTTTTTTGATAAGTAATGTATTTCCTTATTCCCTTCTTTGTTTTGTTTGTATTAGTCATTTATTATTCTTTTTCTTCCTTCTGGCTCTTCTACCAGAGACATGTTTCTCTAGGTTTGTCTCTCCAATAACTAATAAGTACAATGGAATATATATGTTACCATGGGTTAGGGATTATCTTTTGCTAATAACAATTATTTAATATATCAAAATGAATTTACCTGATCCATGTGGAGGGGGGCGCTTTAATTTTTCATTAAGCATTAAAAGCTTTTCCTTTGATTGTCAATTTTCAGCTGCACCGAACGTTCTGAAATCTGGTTACATGTCTAATGTAGTACATCATGTCCTTTGGAATGTGGTTCTTGAATTGTTGCTTGGGTTTTGAGGATAATGTTTGTGCTTTTCAATGTTATTCATTGGAGATATGATTATATTTCAGATATCTCTTTATGTTTCAGAATATGGAACGATTCAAATTTTGCTAGTAATATTGCTGGTGTTCTAGTTGAATCGGGAACTGAAATGAGAAATAAGTCAGAAGGTAAAATGCCTTTATTTTTTCCCAAAACAAAGTTGGATGAAGGGATATTTTTTGTTGCTGCTGACACTGGCATTGTTCTTTTAACTTGTAGGATTCTCTCCCGATCGAAAGTTTCCACAAGCTGAATTCTCTCCTTACCAAAGTGCCAACTATGAGTGGAACCCAATTGTATGCTATGAGTTTGTAGTCTGGAGAAGTTTCTTACATTTTCACAGTATCAGTCAAAGTTCAGTCTTTTGGTTGTTTTTTTGGCTTTTTCTTGTTCTTTTTCTTTTCCAACCTGTTCTTATGCTTTCGTTAGTACTGCCATTTAACGAGCCACGTCTTGTTGGAAAAAATCTTAATACATTTAGGGGTGGTCTATTTTATCTACGGAGAGAAATGAATGATAGGTGTTTTGAGGATCACAAGAGGACTTTGGAGGAGATTAAGTTTTTATTTTTCAACACTTTGCATCTTTGGACATTTGCTTATGTTTTTTTTTTGGTGATTAGTTATCATGATTTTCTTGTTCACTTCTTGTGTACATGGGGCATCTTATGCTTTTAATGATATTTTGATTAATTATATATAAAAAAAAGAGTAATAGATAAGTGACAATGATTGGTACCAAATTACGAGCTCAAGTTAATTTCTCACTACATAATAGGAATGTGTAGAATAGTTCTATGGTGGATAATCTAGATGGATTGTTAATTCCAAAACTAGTCAAGATGCTTGGAAAAAGAAAAAAAAAAGTTTCCATTTTACTGTTAAATCTTTGAATTTCTTGGTGTAACTGAAAATTGGTAAAACTTAGGCTATAGGACATCCTTCTTCACTTTCAGTTTGACTAGCTGAAGCTTTATGATTTTGCATTTGCAGGGATCGGGTGTCATGCGGAATGCTTATAATTTTCCTGTATTCTTACTTTCTGAGAGTAGCACGTTGACCCTGCAGGAGGTAACGTATTGTTTGAAATTCGTACCCTTGGCAAGATATCCCTGTTATGGTTTGTCGGTAATTGACACTCTTGATAGCCTCTGTGGTGATTATTCTGTTATGAGATGTCTCAGGTAGGTGCGGTTCTCTTGATACCAATTCATGCAGATTTGGAGTATTCGTAAATTTTTGAGTCAGTTATGGTTGTTCAAACATGAAAACAATAAGTACTGCTTGTTTTCACTAAGATGCCCGAGTTTGGAATTTGACAGAGTACAGGGCTGCTCTTTGGTTTATTTTCTGTTATCAAAGTGAGAGTTCTCTAATGAAAGGAATATATTAAGAGCATGATGTACTATTGAATAAGAAGAGACCTTGAACCACTTGTCTCAAGTTTTAGTAATGTCTAACTCATTATTGGATGTCAGGCATAGCTGATGTTGTTGTGCGTAAATGCTACACATGTATAAGGAGGTTGAGGCATCACATGATCATTTAGTTATGCAATGTTTGGAAGCTCAGAAATTATGGTGCTAGAGTTACTAATTTTCGGAAAGCTATGGTTGGGGAATGGAAAAGTAGTGTATCTCAGAGGATGGTGTCATTATGCTTGATGGTGCGATTGGATTATATGCAATACCTGCGGTTTAAATGGAATGAAGCTTCGATTTCATATGCTTAAGATTTTTCTTCCGTAGATCACTATATTTATGGCTCCTGGTCCACCCTTCTTTTGAATCTTCTTTTTTCTGTTTATATTTTGTACTTTATGTCTCTCTAAAGAGCTAATTTGCCCAATCTTTTTTGAATGTGATCTGCACTTGGTGCATCTGAACAAATTCTGAGGTTTTCTAAATGATTTAAATGTGCATTTGTTTGCATTAATATGAAGCCATTGCAAACTTTGAGAATTATAGTTGGATATTTTTTTCCCCTCTTGTGGGCTGGATCGGATTGCAGCATTGATATGAATTTTATGTTATATGCTGTCATATATTCATGCAGGCAGCTACCAAGAATGAGAAAAACAAGAAAGCTTACACTGCTGATGTGGCTGAATTTGATCTGGTGATGCAGGTATCTGACTCTTTAATATGGTTGTAATTATCCACATTTAATAACAGGACTAAGTAACAGTTTGCAAGCTTGTTTGATGGACTTATTATTGAACTGTAATACACTTGGCTTGGATTAGACTACAAAAGCTGGGACTGGTGATTCAGAATCTTGTTTGAAAGAAGGGACTTGTCTTCCATTAGGTGGATACAGGTGAGGTTCCCTGGGATTTTCCGTTTTTGATAATGCTGTTTAACAACTCAATTTGTTAGCACGTTTTGCAATTTATAGAGTTGTTTCATGGTGTGATCATCGTCGTGGTAATGTATTCAAGCATGTCAACTACTTAACCTCCGACAAAGGAACACCTGGATGTTTTCATTTAATTGGTATAAATAGTGTTATCTTAATATTACAAGGGTGCTTGGCAACAAGTAAATGGTATTGGTAAATTGTGGAGATTCTGCAGTAAAAACCAATTTCATTCTCCGACTTTTTTTTTCTTGTCAAGAAGTAGAGACTTGTTTTCAAAGTAAGCCTTTAGACGATTAAGAGTAACTAATTTTAAGACCTTTCTGGCAGCTTCTTTTCAATGGGTAATAGATGCCAAATCTGTCAGATTGGTGGTAACAATTAACCATATTAATTGCTTATGAACCTAATTGTCCTTAATAGGAAGCTTTGAATCGACTTTTCCTACATTTTATTGGTTTTCCAAGTTTTTGGTGCGGGGCATGGTGTGTGGATGTGTAGGGAGGCTTAATATTACTCCTTTGGAAATCAAAATTTTACTCTAGAGTTGGACTATTTTTCAGGATTCTAATTAAAATTAAAGACAGAAATTGGGGATACAGAGAGTTACACTAAAAAGTTACACCCAATAAGGGAGAAGAAGAAGAACACAGTTAACTATAATACTTTTTTTTGGTAAGTAAACAGTTAACTATAATACTAACCGTGCATATTATCAAAATTAAATGTAACTAAAAGATCCCTTTGTTCTTTTTGGTATTTCTCTTGTATAATACCCCCGTATAATGATACACCTTTTTCCTTTTAAAGGACTTATCGCTTATCAAAAAAAGTAAATAAATAGAAAGACTAGAAACTCGTAATTATTATTGATCCTGCATCAGGAGGTCAAAGAGGGGAATTTAGAGAAGTGAATTATTTCATAGAAACTTTCAGAAGAGCCTGGTCTGGTCCAATTTAGGCACTATTGATGAGCTACACTGTGTTATACTTCCCTTGGCAAAAAAAAAGAAAAAAAACAGGAGAGAACAAAAAAAAAAAAAAGAAAAGAAGAAGAAGATTTGAATGTCTAGAACTAGCACTTAGTGGTTTAGATTTTTTTCTCTTCATTTTTTTTCCCTTTGTTTCTAATCATTTTTTTTTACTATAAATTGTAAGTTTTTGTTTCTCTATTGTGAAGGGCAGTGTTTGGTCATCCCTTCCTCCAATTAATGTTTCTTCATCTGACCAATCCAAGCCGGTAATACTGACGGTGGCATCTATGGATTCTGCTTCATTTTTCCGGGACAAAAGCATTGGTGCAGACTCCCCCATATCTGTGAGTTCGATTCTTTTGATGAATATCTCAACATTTGAGATTAATCTAGAGTGTTACAGGTTTATTGTTGCCTAATTAATCGCATTTAACTGTGTTTGGATCAATTTTAGGGATTGATTTCATTGCTAGCAGCAGTTGATGCACTTTCACACATAGATGGTCTGGATGACCTTACTAAACAGGTGCAGTTGAGATGAGTTTTCCTTCATAATACATTGTTGCTATTTGCTTATTGTGATGAACATGTTATTATAAGAATAGACTATCTTTTCTTTGAGGTCTTAGATTTTGGTTTTAGTGATTTTCCATGTTTCCTCTAAGCATTAAATTTACAGTTTTGGTAACCTACTCTAGTTTAATTATGTCCTTGGTTTTGTATGTTTGCGTTTTAGAACAAATTGTTAAAAAATGAATCTAGGCTTGAGTCAAGTGTATATGATTGGTCTTTGTTGAGGCACATTTGAGGGATTGTTACCTTTTGTCTCTCTGAGCTTTTTGTCCTCTTCTGGGCATTCATTTCTGCTGTTAGGAATTGTCTATTAGCTGTGTTATATGGTGATACCATGGAAATTTGATGTTGTAGGTAAATGCATTCTTTTACTTTGGGTCCTTGGTGCTACATTTTATTGTATTTCACTTGTGCTTCATCTTTAGCTTGCCTTGGGTTGTAATGTTTGATAAATTAATCTAAAGCAGTGTATAGCTAAAGGGGTAGTTAATGATAGAAAATAATGGTGGATCTACATGTGGTTAGTGGGCCAATTGCTCACCGATATTCCACTAAGTTTAGGATTAACTCAAAATTATTTAAGTTAAGGAGGTGTTTATTTAGTTACCCCACTAAATATTAACAAAAAAAAAAAAAAAAGGAAAAGCAAAATGTGGCCTTTCAGGAATATAGAAATAAATGAGATTTTTAGAAATTACTATATTTTTTTTATCAATGCTTTATTTCTGCTTCTTGAAAATCAGTTTCTTGAACTTTTTTCCTTTCCTTTTCTTTTTTTAATGAATAATAATTTATTAGTAGAAAGGCAAAGCCCTCATACACAAAAGGTATACAAGAGATACTACCACCCTAATGGGACAGTTTATCTTTTGGAAACAAGTGGAAGTAATCTCTTAGCTGGATTAATTTGTAGTATCTTCAGAATACTTTTCTGTGACTTGTTTTATTGCTGGCATGCACTAAAAAGTGCTCTGTTTGCTGACAATTGCTTAATTCTGTTGCAGCTTGTTTTTATAGTTTTCACTGGAGAGGCCTGGGGTTACCTTGGTAGCAGGAGATTTTTATATGAACTTGATCTACAGTCAGATGCGGTTAATGGCCTAAATAACTCATTAATTGACATGGTAGTCTTCTTCTCTTGGTAAATCGAACTCTTATAATGTAATCTGGGAGTTATGTTATCTACAACATAGTAGTTTTATGCCAATCTTTGTGTGGATAAGCATAATTTTATCCATGTACACATATTGAGATACAATTGTGAATGGTATCTTGTTGTTTTTATACACTGGAAGGGTCTTATTTTTCATGTATTTTACTTTTAACTCACCATTGTGACCAGAGGAAAAATGTTATGGCTAAATTGGCTATTCTCTAAATATTGGGAAGAATAAGATAAACTTTTTATGACAATTTCAGGAAACTTATGATTTATTGGATAAATTATCTAGGTTTCTTTGGTCTAGAGTGTTAGACAACTCATTTTGGCTGCTCTACGGGTCCTTGAAGGTTTGAAGGAAGATAGAGGTTTAGTTGCGGAGGAGATTTTGACGAAGGTCGAGGTGACTAATGATTTGGAGAAGGATTACACTTCCGGAGGAGGCGAGTTGGAGGCAAAAATCAAGGGCATTGTGGTTAAGAGAGAGAGAGAGAGTCAAGTGCACAAAGTTCTTCCATCGAATGGCCGATCCTAATAAAAGGAACAATTCCATTGAGCAACTGTTGGTTAATGGCTCAGTTGTTACGGCACCGAGCAGTTTAGTTGGCGCCCTAGATTGGATGATCTCTCTCTTGACACCATTGGGTTAGGTGTTGGGAGAGACCCTTTGAGGATAATGAGGTCTTTGCAAGGCCCCAAGTCCTGATGGTTTTACTATGGGCTTTTTTAAAGCTTGCTGGGAGGTGCTCAAAGCAAACACCAGAGGTTGTCGATATCAAAGACTTTCTTCCTATCAGCTTAGTGGATGTTGCGTATAAGATTGTGGCCAAAGTTGTCACTAATAGGTTGAAATTGGTTGTGGAGAAGATTATCTCTAAGCCTTAGAACGCTTTCATCAAGTGCAATCAGATCCTACACTCAGTGCTCATTGCCAATGAGTGCATTGATGGTTGGCTTAGATCTGAGGTTCCAGGTGTTCCATGTAAGCTGGATATTGAAAAGGCTTTTGACCATGTCAATTAAGATTTGTTTAGGGTTAGGGGGAGCTATCTAGCCACACTAGATTTGATATGGGGGATGGCTCCAAAATTCGTTTCTGGCATGATGTTTGTTGTGGGGCTCAGACTCTTGGCATTGCCCGTTTGAAGGACGTTGCAATGGCGGACCATTTGGAGCTTTCTAGTGCTTACCATCAATAGAATATTATCTTTCTCAAAGCGGCTCATGATTGGGAGATGAATCATTTTATCTCACTCTTTACCTTGGTGTATTCCGTTAGAGTGAGATGGGACAGTGAGGGCATACTTCATTGGATTCCTTCCAAGAGAGGGTTGTTAGATGTAAATTTTATTATAAGGTTCTTGTTCCCCATAATATCACTCATTTTCCTTGAAGGAGTATTTGGTAGAATAAGGCTCTCTTGAGAGTGGCTTTCTTTGCATGGTTGGTCGCTTTAGGGAAAATCATCACCATGGACATGCTAATCCTTACTGTTTGGTGGTTGGATGTTGATTTCTTGTGTTTATTTATTTATTTTTTTTCTCACCAATATTTTGGTTTCTAGAGTTGGAATTAGTGTTTTCTGTTTATTTAATGCATACTATTATGGATGACGGGGGTTAAATTAGGCTTAGGGCTAGGATTAAATGTTAGTAGGGTTCTAAGATTTTGCCTTATTAGATGGAAGATTATAATATCATTCTTATAGACCTTTTAAAAAGTGCCTGTGAATTTTTGTGATTACTCTAGTGTTTGCTCGATTCTGCATCCAAAAAGATTGTTTTCTTTATGTTTCCAAAACACAAAACTGTTTCTTTTATTTTACTTTTTTATCTTATAGGAGATCTCTTTTTGTTCCATCAAGTCTTCTTTGAATACAAATATACAATCATCAATTATGAAAACTTCAAAGCACCAAACAACTCTTCAGATTTTTACAAAATTGTATATTACAAAATGATAAACCCCAATTATATATATATTTTTTTGGTTTTATTTTATTTGTTTCCCTCCTTCGTTAAGAAGGAATTATCCTCTTTTAATTGCTTTCATTGTCTATAAATATTACCATTAATTATGAAAACAACCTGAAATTTGCATATATTTAAAGTGTCATGCTCAAGAAACCCCTGCCACAAAAAAAAAAAAAAAAGGTACAAAAGAGAAAGGAGTCATGTAATGTGTATTTTAGTTTCGTGTTAAAGTAGGTGGTGGGTTGACTTGTACCATCTGGAGTTCGCTTATTCTAATCTATGGACAAATTTATCAAGAATCTAACTTTTGGATCATTGGATTATATTGTGTAGGTCATGGAAATTGGATCTGTTGGGAAGGGCTTCAATCAAGGGGTTAACAAGTTTTATGCTCATACAGTAGGGGTGAGAACTCTTTTTTATTTATTCTTTGAGCTTAATGTAATTGTTGTCTACATGCAACTTCATAAAAGCATCTTGCATTTGGATTCTCAAAGTTCCTGTTGTGTATTATTTATGTATATCACAGCAATATGGTTCTGGATGTATAAAAGGTGTAGTTAGGGCTATAATCGAATCGAGCCAAGCCGAGTATTGGATGTTCAAGCTCAGTTCGTTTAATTTTTTTTGAACACGAGCTGAGCTCGAGCTTTCCCCCGAACTAGATAATCTGTTCAAGCTCTGTTCATTTATTTTTCAGTCGAACTCGAGCTTGTTCACGAGCTACCCAATTAATTTAATTATTTCATATATAAAGTAAATGTCGTGATTGTTCAGTTTTTTTTTTTTTTCTTCTGATTATTAGTTATTTAATTGTTGTTAAGATTTATTGTTTGGGTAATTAGAGAAATTAATTCAAATATTAAATAATCTAATCTCAATTTATATTTTTACTTATAGTATATATATACATACACATAAACTCACTTATATACACACCAAGACACTTATATCTATATCCAGACTCACAATTACAATAATTCAACTAATATATATTACCCTATAAAGAACTTTTCTTTTTATTTTTTTAAATACTTAACATGTTCTCATTACAAAGTTAAAAATAATAAAAATGAAGTTATATGAGCTTATACGAGCCAAGCCTAAATATATATGAGCCTAAATTTTTTGTTCAAGCTCTGTTCGTTTAATAAACAAACCGATCTTGAGCCGAGCTAATCCGAGCTGAGCCTGAGCATGTTCACGAGTAGCTTTGCTCGCTTACAGCCCTAAGTGTAGTTTATGGTAGAGGTCTGGTGGTTGTGGCAGCAGGTGGTAGAATATTGACTTTTCACTATAACTTGAGGTGATAATGTTGGCAGCAATTTTTAATGGGGAAGGGGTGATGTCAGAGCAGTGGTGTAGTTGCACCGTGAATTGCAGTTTAGTTGGAATGTCATGCACTAAGGTGAAGGCGGTATTCCACTAATGTTTTCTAGTAGCTTGAATCTGAAAACCAGGTTTGTTTGATGTCCACCAAAACTATATCTAGCAATTGACTGACACTGCAGAAGGATGGGAAAGTCATTTGATTTAAAATTTGTTGGAGGATCTTTGCTAATACGTGCTCTATTCCTAATGCTGCCCAATATGATCTCATATATATATATATATATATATATATATATATATATATATATGGTGCAAATAGTAGCATTCCTATTTGGTATTTGTAATATCATATATCGCAGAATGACATTGGCAAAAAGTTAGAAACTAGTGATTGGAGTGACAATTAAGTTGAGATATGAAGGTGAAAGATCAAGTTTTGGATTCATTTGAAATGCTACTAGTTGGAATGCTATTCTGCTTTTTTGTGAATGCAGTTAGTTATAGTAGATATATGCAAAATAGAAATATAAAAATAGAGCAAACAATCACAAGGGAGACAAACAGGTTTTACGTGGTTCAGCCTTAGTCCTATGTGTACAATAGAGAGATTACAAGAGTGGCACAAAACTCTCAAAAAACCCAAACCTCAAGCACAGAGATTGTTTTCACTTTTCAAATACTATTATTGCAATAGAAAGAAATAAAGAGTCGCATGCGGTGCACACTGAGGAAACTTGGTGCACCTCCATAATTTGAGCCACATCTCCATAACATGACGTTTCCTGCCCAATAAAGTCACATTGTACTCTTTAAAAGGCCACAACTCACAATCGGTTCCATGAAAGTGGGTTCTGGAAGGACAGATATGGATATTTCCGTGTCTTTCAGCAATTTTGCATGAAGTGGCTGCTTGAACCTGTGCACTAACACTTGATTGGGGGAAAGAAAGGGAAAGAGAAAAGTTGTACATACATAATTTTTGGTCAACAAATACTCAAAATTTTCATTGGCTATTGCTATCTTGACTTGTCCCTTCACTCTTATCAATCAAGAGGAAATCTTCAAAGCGTTATTGGATGTCCACTTATATTCTGGTCTTTGTATCCAAAGATTGACTCAAAGTTATAATCATTTAAATGGCATCATAAGATATTGACTTGACCTCATGAAATTTAATGCCATAGTTTGCTTAGGAAATGTTGGAGCTTGATTATAATTCCTGTTAGTATTACTTCTTTCGCTGCTTATCATACGTAATATATAAATGTATGTACAAGCTCCATGGTTTCTGTGATTCCAAGATCAGCCTAAATAGTCAGCATGCCTGTATTGCATACACCCTATAACTTAGGTGGTGTTGTTAGCTGAGCTAAACCTAAAAACGTATGCTTGGTTGTAGGTTTCATCTGCCACAAATGAGACATTGAATGCCCTAAAGCGTGCTCAAGATTCAATGAAATCTGAAGACATAATCATCTCGCAGGCAAATGTTTCAAATCCTGGAATACCTCCATCGTCCTTGATGACATTCCTGAGAAAGGTTTTGGACAGTAGATTTGAAGTCCTTTTTTTACTTTTACTTTTTCTTTTTTTTTTCATCCACAGCTTTATGTTTTACTTTTTTTTTTCCTTTTTTTTTTCCTTTTTTTTTTTTTTGGCGGGGGGGTGGCATTCCAGGCACCTAATATGATACAAAGTTTCTTTCCGGTTTTAACAGAAATTAAACCACCCTTGCATCATATCAAAACAAAAGATTGGGTCTTTTATCTTTCCCCTTGCCAGCTGGTTCCATTATTTTTGTTTTAATAGTTTCTTGGAATAATTTTTATGCTGATGCATCAGGTACTGCCAATTTACCCTGTATTGGACATGTAGATGTTCTCCTGTGTTCAGAACCTTGTCATCCATTGGTTGGATGTAACTAAATACTAGCCAGTATGACTGTTCATGTCCTACTTACTATGCTTAGTTTGCCCTTTTTTTTCCGATGCCATAGTCCCATCCTGCTTTGTGTTCAGCTACAGAGACAAATTGATACCAGAGGTGTGACCCTTGAGTGCTTTCTAAAAAATATTTCGTTGAAAATCATTTGCATTCTTTTACTATTTTTTTAATAGAGTATGAGTCTTATTGTGAAAGGCATTTGGTATAAAATTGCTTCCACATTTTACTGACATTGACAAATCAATATGGGACGCCCTCTAGTCATGTAGTTTGTTGAACTACAATATTATGAAATTTGAGTTCTGCTGGACCAAGACGAGTCTAAATGAAAACTAGATTTATGCAGCCTATGCAGAAGCAGCCTGGACAAGGGATGGAAAACATTGATGATAGTGGTGATGGTGACATTGAAAGAAATGACAATGATACTAGACTGTGGTGTCACCATTGCACCATTATGATGGAAAGATAAAAAGGCAAATGAATTGTTTAGAATGATGCAGTCAGGCTGTTCTTCCAATATAATGCATATAATAAATAACACTTTATGAAAAATAATTTTTAAGAAGTGCCAAAGTGGCAGCAGCTTATGTACACAGTATACAAACTAAATGCAACGGTGGATCATCAATTTATTCAAAACACCCACTCTGCCATTAATAATTGGATTGGGTTTTGAACTGATATTCTTATTCCTAGACACTTTGTTCTTCAATAAAAGGATGTGTTGAATGCCACATTTCTAAGGGAAACCTCATTATTTGGATACACAGAACTCTGAATCAGAAGAATTTAAAATTGAAGGAATAGAATTTGCAGTACTGTCTAGACCAATTCTTTTTTTTAAAGCTTAGCCCTTTATTGGTTGTGTGAAGATCTTCACCAAGTTTTCCTTTTCTCTCTCTCTCTCTCTCTCTCTCTCTTCTAGCAAATTGTTGCTGCTTACACAATTTTTATTCTCTTCTAACTCTAATGGTTATTGGCTGCTTCCTCCTCCCTCCCAAACCCTCCTTCTTACAGAATTCACTCACTTCTGGCGTTGTATTAGAAGATTTTGATAGTATCTTCAGCAACAAGTTTTACCATAGCCACCTTGATGATATATGTGAGTTGGTTTTTTTATTCTTGGATGTGTCTCTTCTTCCTTGATTAAATCATCCTGTGTTATACAGCTATTCCTGATCTCTATTCTTTTCTTGTTCTTTTTCGTTTTGGTGCAGCAAATATAAACTCTTCAGCTGTAGTGGCTGCAGCTTCCATTGTTGCCCGCACCCTTTACATACTTGCAAGCGGCAATAAAAATTTGAGCAGTTCAGCTCTATCTGCTATCAACGCGAATGTCTCACTAGTTGAAGAACTTATGGGTTGCCTATTAGACTGCAATCCAGGTCTTTCTTGTGAGCTGGTGAAGAACTATATATCTCCCAGCAGTAGCTGCCCCAACCATTATGTCGGTGTTATCCCTGATGAACCTTCCTCCACACCTTATCTTGGTTATAAAGATGATGTCTCCAGATTCTTGTGGAATTTTCTGGCTGACAGAACATCTATTCCCAGCAAGAATGCTAGTTCTGTTTGTTCACAAGGTTGCAGCAACAGAGGTGAAGTTTGTGTTAGGGAAGAACCAGATGGAAAGGGAGTTTGCGTTATTTCCACAACCAGGTATTCCACTTGCATACAAATACTAATTTATAATGGGCAGTGCAGAGCCTGCATAAACATGCTTGATTAAACTTTAGGATGTTAGTGGCACATTTATTTTTTTTGTTGAAGAATGCTTACCCTAGCCCCTATGGGGTATTGACTTGTCTTGAATTTGATTCATTTTGTTTGAGAATTTTCCCTTACCACTCCCTGCTACAATTATTTATACATGAACCTCATCCCTGTAGGGTCCCGGGCCTTAGCTGGTTACTAGATTTTATGCCTGTAAATGAGACAAGCTGTTCATGAGCATTCGAATTTCAACTCACTAAGAGTCTGTTTGTGTTGGTTTACAAATAGATGCCAGACACTTGCCAAAAAAGAACAAAGAAAAAATAGATGCTCAATTTTTTCCCTTATCAGCCATTTAATTTCAAGCAAAGAAGTAAATCATTTTGACTCCTGTAATTCAAATCAAATTCAAAAAATGTATTCTTGTACAGTTTACAGATATATTTGTTTTGGTTTTGACTTATCAAAAAAAAAAATATTTGTTTTGGTTTTGATCTATGAATAATACTACGAATATATGTGAAATTGGGTGAGACCCCATCAGTATTTGTTGGACATTGACGTATCATAGTTTGTCCCTTTTAACTTATATAAGCCTTCCCATTTTGGCTACTATTGTCTTGGAATTTATTTTTCCTTTTGTTTTTGGATTAAACTTTGGCTATAAATAGGCACTCCATGTTTTCAACTTTGACGTGTAAGCCTGCAATGATAGTGAGTGTCCTATCTTTTGAGTAATGAACTAGTTATTATGGCAAGGATCATAGTGTTTTAGTGTTGTCCATATTCAAATGTTAAAAAGTTTGTGGGCTCATCGAGCGGCTTGTGAGCTCGATAAGATTATGTCAAACCAAGCTCAAGCTCAGGTTTTAGAGCTCAAAAAGATCTCAATTGGAGTTCAATCTTGCATAATTTTTAACAAGCCTTTGAACAGGGCAAAGTTTGGTTCGGCTTGGCTCATTTGCAGTCCTCTTAGCTTCATCTCTTGTGTTGATGGGTTTATGGTGAAATAAAAAAAAATAAAAAAAAATTAATGGAACCCTAAGCAAAGCCTGTCCTGGACTCAACTTTGGTTGAATATGTCAATTCGACAGTCTCTACCCCTCTTATTCTTGTACCGACACTATCCAACAAATTTTGACGAAAAATGGTAGCCAGTACTTCACTTACCTTTGGATGCAAATCTTATGTAGGTTTTGCTAATAGGGTTACCTAGATCAAACTGAACTTTTGACATTTTTGCTCAGCTACCTTGCACTTTGTGCTTTACTGCCCTCATTGCCTGTGTAAGGGCAGCATGGCCTGATTGAAGCTTTTCATTTTGTAATTGGATCAACATGATGAATTTGCAAGTGACTTGCAATACTTCCGTGTTATGATTATGTGTTATTAAAGACTGAAGAGTAATTTTCTCAAAGTTGTTAAGGCTTGTGGTTGATGATTACAGGTATGTTCCAGCATATTCAACACGGTTAAAGTACGAATCTGGAACTTGGATTGTCTTGCCGCCCAATGCCTCTGATCCAATGGGTAAGTTGGATCCTGTTTGGACGGAGAGCAATTGGAATGCAATTGGGTTCCGGATCTACACGGTGCAGCATGCTACTTATGACGGTCTTGTATTGCTTGGTGGAATCACTGTCACAGTCTTAGCTTATGTTGCAATTGTAATTACAAGAGCCATCATCACAAAGACCTTGAAGCGAGATTGACAAGGTTTAATTAGGGTGAAGTTTTGAAACATTCATGCGTGGACATGGTAGAAATATGATGGTAAATACCCATTGAAAAATTTGTTATAGGTTGTAGATTTTTGCATTTTTTATGTTGCATTTTTGAGCTTCATCCTTGTGCCATTTGAATTTTGCTGGAAGTTGGTAACATTAAAGTTGTACTGATATCCTACACATTTTAGAACAGTGAATGGAGTTACCTAAACAGAAAACTGGAGCACCTTTTATCCTCAGGCAGTTGCTGGACTTCTAATCACACACACACACACACACACACACATATATATATATATATATATATATATAAGCCAAAACCCCTCATAGAAGTGCCTTAAAATTGTGACATGTGGCATGAACCCATTTTTTTGAAAGGCTAAATCGGTTTTTTAAGGCATAATTTTTTAATCGGTTTTTTAAGAGTAACCGGTTTTTTCTAATTAATGTCATTAATTGCAGTAATTATATTTCAAGGGTTTTTCATATATAAATTATTTAATAAATTAAGTATTATTAATGTTCGAATTAAATAAGGAAACAAATAATATAAATCAAATTATTATGTATTAATATGTTTAGTCAATTTAATATGTATATTAATACGTTTAGGATTCTCAAAAAAAAAAAGACGTCATATATATATATATAATTCACATGTCATTAATTGCGTTAATTATGTTATAATCTATGTATTCTTCTTGCTAGTTTTTTTATTTTTTTTTTTCTTTATACTATTCATTTTAAATCTTATGTAATTATAGGAACAAAGATTTAATTTTTTATTTTATTTAAAGAGGTGAGATATATTTTTATACATCTTTTTAACTTATAATGAAAAAGGATATCCTGACAGCATATATACATCTTATTTCCCACAGGGAATTAGCCTGAATATATTTTTGGTTAATTTGTGTATATAAATTACTTGGTTTACTTGTGCATATTGTCACATACATCTATGAAAGCCAATATTTGAATTAGCGGGGAGTTGGGTTAACGAAGGAGATATGGCAAGGTATTACAAAATTTAGAAAACCTTGTCAAATTAATTGTAGTTAAATTGTATCGATGAATCTTTATCCCAAAAGATAAAATAAAAAAAAATAAAAAAAATTGATACCATTGGATTAGTTACGGAGACATCTGCAAGTAGCAGCTCGTTACAGTATCAGCAAATTCGGGTTTGAGTTGTGATCAAACTGAAATTTATAAACGTCACGGAAATAGAATTTAGGTTCTGAAGAAACGTAGACCTTAGATTCTAAGAAAACTTAGACCTTTTAGATTTTAAGAAAACTTAAAATTCTTTTTCAAATACAAGGTTTGGGATTAATTATCTCTTGTCATTATTAATGAGTTTGATGTTTGTAAATAGATAATTACAATGTGTAGTGAAAATAAAAGACTAAGTAGAATAAACCACTCTAATGATAATATTTATCTCTAATATTTAAATTCTAATCCTTAATTCTAATATTATCTTAAAAGAGAACATATTATTTTTAGGTATTTTAATTATAAAATACCTCTACTATTAGACCCCTAGCAAAACACAAACTTGTTCAACCAGAAGCGACAGAAAAGATTAGCAAAGGAAACAACAAAGCAGCACTAGTAGCTGTTGCAAGAATTTGGGCGTAGGGATGCATCAACGACTGATACCGCGTTTTACTCCTATAACCTCGTCACTTTGAACCTTTATAGAGCACCACCTAGTTCATCGACACCGACACCGACACCGACACCAACACCAACACCAACTCTTTTGCCTTTGTTAGGTTCAGTTGATAAGAAAAAAAGAAAAAAAACACACGTGGGCGTCAATGGGCTTTATAATTCGCAAGTTTGACGAGGCCCACAATACCAAAGCCCAGATTAGAAACACCCGATCAAAATAATTTTCATTCCTTTGCGAAGAAGCGCTGGTTCCACGCCTGGCATTTGTTGAACCATCCATATTAGCAGCTGCAGGTCCAGCTCAAGGCTCAAACACAGTGTCATAGACATAGACCTCAGATAGAGAGAGAGAGAGAGAGAGAGACAGAAACACAGAGAGAGGGAGATCTCAGTAGAAAGAAATGGGGTTGGGCATGCTAGCTTCAAGGGTCATGAGACCTACTGCCTCGAAGCTCCCCCGGAATCTCCTCTCCCACTTCCATATCCGACCCATAGTCTCCACCCCGGAGTCCTCGGCGGCCCAGGCCCAGCCCGAGCCTGAGCCGACCCCGCCGCCAAGGGCCCCGGTGGCCGGGGCCCGAGTCCACTTCAAGAACCCGGACGACGCGATCGAAGTGTTCGTGGACGGGTACCCAGTGAAGATCCCCAAGGGCATGACGGTGCTTCAGGCCTGCGAGGTGGCCGGCGTCGACATCCCTCGCTTCTGCTACCACAGCCGCCTCTCCATCGCCGGCAACTGCCGTATGTGCCTCGTCGAGGTCGAGAAGTCCCCCAAGCCCGTCGCCTCCTGCGCCATGCCGGCTCTTCCCGGTTGGTTCGCCTTCCCCTCTTCAATTTCTTTGCTTTCGGTGCTTCATTTGGGTCTGATGAATGAGTTATTGATTTAATTATTCTTTTTTCGAAAAGTAGTTTTGTAATTTGCATTGTGTGATTCATTTCGTTTTGATTTCCTTTTGTATACATTATTGTGCTGCGTGAGGATTACACTGTATGGTTCATTTTGTTTTCTGTCCTTATAAGCTGCCATAATTAAATCAATAAGGTCGCATTTGTAATGGTATATTTTCGCTTTCACTGTGTTCGGTTTTATGATAGAACATAGTCATTTCGTTTTAGATATTTGTAGTCTGTAATAAGGTAGCATTTTTACTTTTTTGTCTTCTAATATTCCTTTTTTTCCCCTTACTTATAAAAAAAAATAAAAATTCATTTTTTTCCCTGATTACCGGTATTAGGCCTTAATTGGGTTATGTTGACGATCTCCATTTTTGTGTTTTGTAAATTCTTTTTACCTCTGTTTGCCATGCTCATCCTGTAATCTATATAGTATTAGTAGGAATCAAATTTTCATTTCCATTATCATCTTGACTTTAATTCATGAATTGTGATTTGTAATAATGTCATTTGAATCTGAATGGCTTTAAACTAGTTAATGGTATAATTGTGGTTTTGTGGTAAGTGCTGAATAACTCATTTTCTTTGGATGATTTGCTGATTCATCTGAGAGTTTGGTTTTTAGGGATGAAAATTAAGACCGATACACCCGTGGCAAAGAAGGCTAGAGAAGGAGTGATGGAATTTTTGCTGATGAACCATCCGTTGGATTGTCCAATCTGTGATCAGGGTGGAGAATGTGATCTCCAGGATCAGTCTATGGCATTTGGATCTGATCGCGGCCGGTTCACTGAAATGAAGAGATCTGTGGTGGATAAGAATCTTGGTCCTCTAGTGAAGACTGTGATGACTCGGTGCATTCAGTGTACAAGGTCAGAATCAGGGGTTTATTCTCATTTTTTTAGTATTGATCTGATTGTTTCCGAATATAAAACTTTCTTTTGATTCCTGAATACAAAGGGTTTGGCCATATGGCACTTCCATCCCCAGGATAATAAGTGAGGTATGGTTCAACTTATATTGGGTGTGTCATTGTTTACCAATCCAATTTTTTTTTTTTTTTTTTTGGGGAGGGGTGTTTAGGGAAATGTATCTAGATACTTTTATTCTTGGAGCAATAATATTAATATGAGTTGGATTCCCAAGGTACCACTGGGATTGGAGTGTGTTAGACTGGGACGAAGAAGAGTACATGTCCTTTTGAATTACTTTCAAGATAATATTTCAAAGCCTTATTTTGTCTTCTTTTTTGCCTTTGTGAGGAATGTTTGTAGCTATAGAATTTCTTACAGAAGACACTAGATTTGAAGAGGACATTGGAGGAGCTCAAGTCCTTTTATTCTCTTTTTACTTGGACAGCTGCGTTTTTAGCTCCCTTTGTGATTAGTTTTAATGATTTTCTTGTACTTTTTTCTACTCCCATTGAAGTGTTTCTCTTGTCTACTCCTATTTAGTCCTTCTGTCATGTGTGCTTAGTTTTCCCTTTGAATGGCCATTAGGCCTTAATGTGGACTTAGAGAATTTTTTACAGTATATTGCACTGGTAATTTTACGGAAATTTAATTAATTTCACTCCCAGTTTTCCAATTTTTTTAACTTATCTGTGGCAAGATCATGCTGCCCTATTCTTAAAAAAAAGTGATAGCTAGTTTGGGCCTTTTGTTAGTCTTTGACATAGCTGGTATTCAGTTATTTGGCCTGCTTAGAGCATCTTCCTTGGGTGTCCTGGTAGAAATCTTTTTGGTTCCTGTTTGTTTCTTTCCTGAGGTGCATTTTATTTTACAGGAATTACCTTTGGTTCTCATGCTTTAATGTATTGAAAGAGTCCTAGAGAAATACATATCAATTTAACATCATAGATGGTGAACTGTGAGTCTTCTAATTTGATTTATAAAGCTCCATTTTGATCTATCTAATTTGTGAGTCCTCTAGATGGCAGTACGATTTGATTGCTTTCAAAGTATAATATTTTTGAATCCAGCATAAAACAGAAAAGAAATGCGTTTAAATTTTGTTTTAGAAAAAAACGTGTATGCATTTTAGTTGTAGATCCATGATCTTTAACAAGCTTTTGATGTAAACAATTTTTTGCTCCAACAGGTGTGTCAGGTTTGCAACAGAGGTTGCTGGGGTTCAGGATCTAGGCATGTTGGGTCGTGGCAGTGGAGAGGAAATTGGGACCTATGTTGAAAAACTTATGACAAGTGAACTTTCTGGAAATGTGATAGATATCTGTCCTGTGGGAGCTCTTACTTCAAAACCTTTTGCATTTAAAGCCCGAAATTGGGAGTTGAAGGGAACAGAGACAATTGATGTTACTGATGCAGTTGGATCAAACATACGAATTGATAGCAGAGGTCCAGAGGTCTTGCGCATCCTTCCACGGTTAAATGAGGTAAATTCTAACCTAGATTGTACAGCCATATTTCTGTTTTAGTGTTACTCCATTGTGTTTTGTCCCCTTTTATTCTGCAAACTTTGTTATGCAGCCTAAGATCTTAGCTTTTCTTAACATATATAAGGCTATTTCTCATTTATGAAATAAGAGAACTAGACAACTAGATTTGATTTAAACATGAATAATATATTTAGAATGTTGTTGATCATTGATTATCTCTTGCATAGAATTTAAATAGTGAAGAGAAGTTGGTATTCCTGTGCTTTTAGAACAATATTAGAGCTATAGGTGTGGGAGTTGAAACATTTTGTAAAATTTTGAACTTCTGGTTGGATATTAATGTCTTTTACCATCTTTCAATGTGTTACTTTACCTATTCAACCAGCTGCGCTTTCTAATTGCAGGACATAAATGAAGAATGGATATCAGACAAGACTCGTTTTTTTTATGATGGTTTGAAGAGACAGAGGCTAAATGACCCTATGATTCGTGGTGCTGATGGGCGTTTTAAGGCTGTTAGCTGGCGTGATGCTCTTGCTGTGGTTGCCGAGGTAGCACATCAAACTAAACCAGAGGAAATTGTTGGAATTGCTGGTCAGCTGTCTGATGCAGAATCCATGATGGCACTAAAAGATTTCTTAAATAAGATGGGGTCAAATAATGTGTGGTGTGAAGGAAATGGTGTGAACACTGATGCTGATCTGCGATCAGGATATCTAATGAATAGTGGCATTGCTGGTCTTGAGAAAGCAGATGTCTTCCTTTTGGTTGGTACCCAGGTAAATGTTTCTGGCCTCTTTAATTCTACTAGTGGGATGCACATATTCCAAGCAATTCTCCATTTACTAAACTTCGTTTTGTATCCATCCAACTACATTGTGCAAAGTGTCAGTTCCAATTTGTTCACCATTCATGTGAGGCTCGAACTATGTTCTTTATTCTTCAATTACATCTGTCCACCATCCAACCCCAGCAGCCCCCCCCCCCCAACACCTTTTTTTCCCTCCTACTCTCTAGTCCATGTTTTGAAAATCCCCGTTGCAAAACTCTAATTTCTAATTACTTCAATATTTAAGTAAGATGTAACCTCTATCATTGTTTGGCATGTAGGGATTGTGGATGGGTAGGTGTGTAGTGAGTTTTTGTTGCAGTCGTTGGTACTATTTGTATTTTAAATTTGTTATCTAATGTTTTCATAACAAAATTGCCAGCCAAGGGTGGAAGCTGCCATGGTAAATGCCCGAATCCAAAAGACGGTCCGTGCAACCCAAGCTAAGGTCGGTTACATAGGCCCTGCAGCTGATTTCAACTATGATCACCAGCATCTTGGCATAGGCCCTCAAACACTCATTGAAATTGCTGAAGGTCGTCACCCCTTTTGCTCAGCCCTTCTGAATGCCAAAAATCCTGCCATCATTGTCGGTGCAGGACTTTTCGAGAGGAAGGACAAGGATGCAATTTTCTCTGCTGTTGAGACAATTTCAAAATATGCCAAAGTCGTCCGACCAGATTGGAATGGTTTCAACGTATTGCTTCTTAATGCTGCCCAAGCTGCAGCACTTGACCTTGGACTTGTGCCTGAATCTGGAAAAAGCATAGAATCCGCCAAATTTGTGTATCTTATGGGCGCTGATGATGTGAACATGGAAAAGGTTCCAGTTGATGCCTTTGTCGTATATCAAGGGCATCACGGGGACCGTGGTGTGTATCGTGCCAATGTCATTCTCCCCGCAGCAGCATTCAGTGAGAAGGAAGGGACGTATGAAAATACGGAAGGGTGCGTTCAGCAAACGTTGCCTGCAGTTCCAACAGTTGGTGATGCCAGGGATGATTGGAAGATTATTCGAGCTCTGTCTGAAGTGGCAGGGGTGAGGTTACCCTATGATTCACTTGGGGCGATTCGCTCCCGGATCAAGACGGTGGCGCCAAACCTCGTGCACATGGATGAGAGAGAGCCAGCAACCTTTTCAGCCTCACTGAAGCCCGACTTCAGTCACAAGATGAGCTTGACTGCGTTCGGGTCTACCATTGAAAATTTCTATATGACTGACTCTATTACCAGGGCATCAAAAATTATGGCTCAATGCAGTGCCTTGCTGTTGAAGAAGTGAGCAGTAGATTCTTACTATTCTAATAAAGGTGCAGATTCACTTCTTTATTATTTTTTTTTCGTTTTTCTTCCCCTTCTGTTATCATTGCCTGGGCCGTGAGAGGCCCTATTTGGCCCAAGCTTCTGGAACATTGGAAGTACTTCCAATAAAAGTTTTTGGCGCTGTTCTATTTCACTGTAATATGTTCCTGCAATGTAAAACCATTTTTCCTGTAAAACTGTTTGGGTGTAAAATTTGGGATTCTCCAATGCTGATTCTGTTGCATTGGTTCAACTACTTAAATTATGAGTATTGCGCAAGTTTCCTTCACGATGTTTTCATCTTCTACACCCAGCAGTCTCTTAGAAAGACTATACCCTCTGTTTGACCCTAATTTTCCGTTATTAACCAGATTAGCCAACAACAGCTGCTAATGCTTCTTTTTTTTTTTTTTCTTTTTTTTTTTTTATAATCTTGCATGGGTCAACTACAGAATTTGTCTTTAGATAGGGAATAATCTTAGCTCTGAAATTTTCACACCCCAGGCTGCTTGAGGCACTCGTGCTTCGACCCTTCCTTTCTCATTCTTTGCCCAAATTCTTTGAGGCTGAAAATTTCAGGAGATCCCCATTTTGGAATGGGGCTAATGATTTCCTTTCAAATTCGATTTACTGATTTCCTTTCAAATTCCTTTTACTCAGCATGTAAATGGGGTCTGACAAAAAAATTACCCGAGTTACGACAGAGTTGAGAACCTTTTTTATATTGTCACATGCAAGGTAGGTTAGGCTGGTTTTGGAATATACATCATCTTTAGGGTACATGTGAAGGTATGGTGGGTCATTTCTTAAGCTGTTACACCTGCATCGCACTCAAAGTCTCAAACATGCGCCTGCAGACAATCAAAAATGATTACCACGGAACTAAAGTGCTTTACTTTGGTGAGGAATAATATTGCTAATCCAGACAAAGCACAACAAAACCTTTTACTTGCATGCAAATGCAAGTTGCTCAGGCTTAGGGCTGTAATTCAGTGGAACGGGGAGCCGAGCTTGGCCTGTTCGAGCTCTGCTCAGCAAATAATTATATGAGCTTGAGCCCCTCTGCTCAAGCTTGGCTTGATATTTCTTTTCCGGGGTTTGAGCTCGGCTTGAACTTGACAGAAAAATACAAAACAAATGAGCTTGCGGGCTGGCGAATTTGAACAAGTGTTTCCCTTTATGCTTTGTCATTATGTCAGTAGTTCTACGTTACTGTCCTACTCTTAATCCAGCTGTGTTCCCTGTCATGAGTTTCATCTTTCTTGTGGAAGTGGAACACATAACAAATTGGTTTTAAGTTTTAACGTTCAAGATTCAAGATAAAATTGCCGAGGCAAAATGTACAGTTTTAGATGATTTTGATAAACGAAAGGAAGGATACACGCAGAAACAGCACAAGTAAACTAACAGCGTAGACTGCATACAACAAAACATATAGAAACAGCTACATGGACAAGCAACGAAGTTACACAAACAGATTTTCTGCAATTAGGATTATGCCAAATAATACATTATAACCTTCTGTTGAAAAGGGAACTTTTTATTTTCTGCAAGTACCACGTCTGATCTTTCCCTGTCATGAGGGAAAATTCTACTTCTATGCCAGATAAAACTTCAGGGAGCCTTGAATCATGTTTTAGTTTCAGAATAGATTTTATATCTACAATAATATTCCACAAAGAAGCATGTTTCTCCTTTACCATTACCATTTTTCTCTTTTATTTAGATACGAGTAACAAAATATAAGATGAAAGACCAACATTCAGTGTATATTAAAAGTAAGAAATCACACAAAATTCCAGTGCAAGTAACAGATTCCATGAGTTCAGAAGAAGTTTATGAACTGGATTCCAAAACCCCAAAACCCCAACCATCCCTTTTAACATTCTGAAATTTAAAATGGTGTCCACTTCCAAAGCATGCTCATTGTTTCCATTGGCAGCTTGTTCTCAGAATTAAACTGATTTTGAGTACATATTGGTGGATATCACTTTGGCCCTTCAGTTGGATGATTTTGCACATTTGAGAGTGAGGCTATGCCTGTCTGATTGTGTGAGCTCTCCCAATTTATCCCATCAAAATGCTTAATCTCAACATGGGTTAGTGTTCCAGGATCTACACACCTAAACGTCACTGCGACTCCATCTGGGTTTGAACGCGGAAAATAAAATGAAGTAATGCCACAAACTTTACAAAATGTGTGCTTTGCTGTATGAGTGCCAAAGGTGTAGGTTGTAAGAAACTGTTTGGAATCTCCCAGAAGCTCAAACCTTTCAGCAGGAACTATAAAGTGGGTGTTAGCCCTCATGAAGCAATCAGAACAGTTGCAATCCCAGGCTACAACGCTAGTGGAAGCGCGGACCCGCCATCTTACATTCCTGCAGTGGCACCCCCCATTATGTACTACTGTCTCAGAATCCATTCCACAAGATTCTAGTTCTTCAGAGGTGCTACAAAAAGATGAATGTTTAATATCTGTTAGTTAGAAATGCAGGTCGGCCATTTGTTGTAAATGGAATTAGTTTATATTCAGAAATATTCTGTGGTTGCAGAACTTCAGATGAAATTGTTTCTGATACCTTGTGACAAAATAATAATAATCATAGCTTCTCAATATGCATTTGATGGTCCAGACTCCAGAGAGTCAAGAATGGTTCAATAAGCAGATATGGGAAGACTTGTGACTGCATTAGGCTCCAAAGTTTGACATAGTACAATATGAGAAAATTAGGAGCAAAAAGAAGAGGAAAAAGATTAGACAGTTTATATTAAGTAGTTCAAAATTTCTAGAGACTTCAGTATCTTTCTTTATATTCTGAAGTTAAACATGCACGCGCCGAGGATCTAGAACCTACAATATTATCCTCCATCCCCATTCTTATGATTGAGAAGTGTTGTTTGATCTGCAGTTTATTGGTGGAATTGCATTTCACCTAACATGGAAGCCAGAGTCAATAAAACGAGGCCATTGGTAACAATTAAGAATCAATCATCATAAGTGATGGTATAATGTAAATTTGGATTTCCCCAACTGAAAGTCTAAAGTTTTGCCATCACTTTAATTTAAAAGGGCTGTCGTTTTCTTTGAGGGCCAACATGTGAAGATGGACTTTTCAACATTTGAGGGCTTGGTAAAACAAGATGAAGGTACATGGTATATTTGAGCTGGAAAATGTATGTCCATATATGTTTTCTCCAATCCCTCGCCCCACCAGCTATTTCAAAAGCGAGACAAAGATAGCATAAAAGAAAAGAATCCAAATTTCCTAAATTTAATTTTCATATTAAGGCCCACCTTTGATATAGAACACTGACAAATATCTCAATCCACTCATGAACAAAAGGGTTATGGTGAATGTGAATCCTAGTAACTAGTCAGAGTTCAATCTCCATTATGTCGGTTGTTGTTGTCTTTATCATGTACCTAATTGAGAAATACTACACAAACTCCCACTTTTAAGCACCCAAGTGCTTACTCCCTAATGTGGTAGTTGCAAAAAAAAGAATAAGCAGATGAGATTAAAACACGTTGTAACACCCTACCCTAATGACACACAATATTATCCGCTTTTAACTCCCTCGGACCAGACTTCCCAGGAGGTTACCCATCCTAGTACTACTCTCACAAAAGCACGCTTAACTGAGGAGTTCTGATAGGATCTTGACCATACGGCTTTAAAACGCGTTATTGTCATCAACGGTGTAAGTATACATTTAAGTACATCTCCATCTCCATACCCAGGCGATGTGGGATGCCCCACACGTTGTAGTGTAAAGCTGATGTAGCAACATTATGGAGTAAGCACTTGGGAGTATAAAAGTGAAAGTTCGTGTAACATTTCTTGTGTCTAATTTTGTGTGACAGCTCATAAAAAGAAGTCACATTTTTTCATATAACCTAGGACTCAACATAGGAGTCTTGTTTGTGGACTGAGGTCCCATCACTAGATGCCACTAAAACATGGATTTTCTCTCAACCTTATTGCTTCCTTTACCACCATGAACTTTGTCATGACAATGGAAACATTCACAGCACCACTAGCAAGAGTGCTGATACAGCTCTACCTCTCCAAACACCTATTTGACTTGGACCCCACACATGCTTATATGGATCCAAGTACTTGATAAGAAACAAGACTAAACAAGCGACCTATGTCACGTCACATATCAAACCAAAAACTTTAAATACTGTTAAAGTAATGGTTAAGTGATTAAATTTACCTCTTCCTATAAGTAAAAGCTTTTGGGATAACTGATACTTTTACATGGTATCAGAGCCAAAAAGGTCCTACGATAGAACCTTGACTCTGTCAATTCAACCCTCATTTAATTAAATATTTCACGTGTTAGGCCTCACCTATTAAAAAAGAGTTTGAGCCCACACGTGAGGGAGAGTGTTAAAGTAATGGTTTAGTGATTAAATTTACCATTTCCTATATGTTTAAGCTTTTAAGATAACAAGTAATTTAACAAATACAACAATCAAAAACTGTAGGGTACACCTTATTCTTTGCCAATATGTCATAAATCTAACCTAGCAATTTGGTCGAGATGCCACGACACAAAATCAATGTTTCTCATTGCAATCTTTAGGAATTGGGAAATAGTTGTCATTCAAAATGTGATTAGACCAGATGACACTGTTCTTTTTCACTTGAAGTGATTGATCATCGCTATATTAGTAAAGCTCATTCAAGAATCATCAGTTATATCCACTTCTCATTCTTAACTGATGGAAATTTCCAGACCATTGGAACCCAATTACAGGATGATGCACATGAAGCAGCATGTGCTATTAGACATTGCAAATTCAGAGAAAAGAAGAAGAATACAAAGTTAGAGAAGATAAAAAGCTTTACCTGAAAGGAAGTCTGAAGGAACCCCCCCAATCCCAATAACCGCGCAGGGCTGAGACCGAGCTTATGGATTAAACCCCACCGGGTAGTGACTATTATATGGCGGTTAAAGGTCAATTAAGGCTGCAAATGGGGATATTTCCGTTGGAGCACCTTATTTTTATAATATCCATCAATTGGCGTTTAAAGGTCAATTAAGGCTGCAAATTGGGTTGGTGATTTCCCTTGAGCACCTTATTTTATGGAGTAATGATTCATATATATATTTTTTTTTAATAAAGTAATGATTCATACAACGCTGATGTGCTTGAACAGTTCATGCACACCCAGTATTTTTTTTTTTTTAATATTTTAATTATAAAAAAATAAAAAATAAATAAAAAATTGCTTACTCATCCATATGGTTTAATTTCTTTATTTTTTTGATCTGTACGATTTACTTTTTATCACAGGATGTCCCTCTAGTTTGCTTAAAGATAGAGATGGTCTCTACGTCAAAATTTCATACAAAATTTGACGAAACGCTACGTTAGTACCCATCACAATTTGATACGTGACCACATAATTAATTAATTAAAAATAATAATTTTTTAAAAATTAAAATATTAAAAAATTATATTTAAAAATTTTTAAAAATAAATAAATAAATAATTTGGGGGTGGCCGTAGCTACCCCCTTTGGCCATTTGTGGTGGCCAAGGACTTTCTGGCAATTTTTTTTTTTTTTTTTTAACTTAAAAAAAAATTATTAGTTTTAATTAATTATATGGACACGTGTCAAACCATGATTGATACTGACATGACATTCTGTTAAATTTTGGAAGGAATTTTAACAAATGGACCATCTTCGTCTTTAAGCAAGCCAAAGGGACCTACTATGATAAAAAGTAAACCCTAAGAGTCAAAAAATAAAGAAGTTAAATCAAAGGGGTGAATAAAGTATTTAACCCTAAAATAAAAGGTCTCAGGTTTTTTCCCAAGCGAAATGTTTAGCATTACCCATGTGCACGTGCCACGCAAGTGAAGCATTTTCCCGACTAATTTTACATTTGTTTCTTACGGAGACTTTGAATTAGGAGTTCGATTGCCAAAATTTAAAGTTTGAAAGAAGGATTGTAAATAGGTGATGGTTATGGGTGGGGGGTAAAATATAATTTACCATTATATTGTCATTCATCCTCATCTTCCTCTAATTTCTATAGGACGATGGTTTGATTTTTATTGAAGACCCAAGACACGTGAAAACATGCCTAATTGGCAATCCAACAAGAGAATGAAAGAAAACCCCACCTTCTTTCCCTCTTAGGGTAGCTTTACCTTTTAATTAGCTCAGTTAGGATAGAAGGGAAACGAGTAATTTTATTCATCACCTCACCTTTTTTCTTATTCTTTCAAATCTTATGTGGCATGGTTTTTTCAACTAAAAACTTAATAGCATATTAAGATATCACACAACCCAAAAGCTTAAGTCTATGGGTTTTGGCCCGACAATATTATATTAACCACTCGCACTTCTTATTCAATGTAAGATTCCATCATTTTACACTCACACATATGTACTCAACAATCCATACCCTAAATACTATGAAAAACCACACTATATAAACTTTAAAAGTTGAAAGGTGATGTATAACATTACTTAGACGTGTACATCTGTTTGATTAGGAGTACTGGTATTAAGCTACAATGGTTAGTGTTTGAGTTGGAATCTATATGCCCAGTCTAAGTTAGGCCTGGCTTTAGTTTTGTAGGGTGCATATATCCATTATGGCTCTAGGACCCCTTTGTGACCACTCACTTTCCCTCAACTTAATTTTGGTAAATCTTAATTGATATATTTATATACACCCTCTTATCTCCTGAAAGTTTATAAATGACCAATATCTTATCAAGTACTTTTGTATGAACATAGAAAGGTGAATTCAAATTTGACCCCAAAAAAGAAAATACAAATATAATGAAAATATGAGAAGTTTCATCAAATTTGAAACTTTATGCTCCATACCACCACATGCCTATGTAATTTGGTATGGCAATGCCATGGGAGAAGCTGATAAGGCATAGATGAAACTGCAAAAGATGTTTTACTCTTTTTCAGGGCATGGCATGGCATGTTATATATATATATATATAAGGTTAACTCCATTGCAAGTAACAGATTCCATAAGTTCAGAAGAAGTTCATGAAATAGATTCCAACAAACCCCTAACCATCCCTTTTAACATTCTGAAATTTAAAATGGTGTCCACTTCCAAAGCATGCTCATTGTTTCCATTGGCAGCTTGTTCTCATAATTAAACTGATTTGAGTACATATTGGTGGATATCACTTTGGCCCTTCAGTTGACTGATTTTGCACATTTGAGAGTGAGGCTATGCCTGTCTGATTGTCTGAGCTCTCCCAATTTCTCCCATCAAAATGCTTAATCTCAACATGGGTTAGTGTTCCAGGATCTACACACCTAAACGTCACTGCAACTCCATCTGGGTTTAAACGCGGAAAAAAAAATGAAGTAATGCCACAAACTTTACAAAATGTGTGCTTTGCTGTATGAGTACCAAAGGTATAGGTTGTAAGAAACTGTTTGGAATCTCCCAGAAGCTCAAACCTTTCAGCAGGGACTATAAAGTGGGTGTTAGCCCTCATGAAGCAGTTAGAACAGTTGCAATCCCAGGCTACAACGCTAGTGGGAGCGCGGACCTGCCATCTTACATTCTTGCAGTGGCACCCCCCATTATGCACTACTGTCTCAGAATCCATTCCACAAGATTCTAGTTCTTCAGAGGTGCTACAAAAAGATGAATGTTTAATATCTGTTAGTTAGAAATGCAGGTCGGCCATTTGTTGTAAATGGAATTAGTTTATATTCAGAAATATTCTGTGGTTGCAAAACTTCAGATGAAATTGTTTCTAATACCTTGTGACAAAATAATAATAATCATAGCTTCTCAATATGCAATTGATGGTCCAGACTCCAGAGAGTCAAGAATGGTTCAATAAGCAGATATGGGAAGACTTGTGACTGCATTAGGCTCCAAAGTTTGACATAGTACAATATGAGAAAATTAGGAGAAAAAAGAAAGAGGAAAAAGATTAGACAGTTTGTACTAAGTAGTTCAAAATTTCTGGAGACTTCAGTATCTTTCTTTATATTCTTAAGTTAAACATGCACACGCCGAGGATCTGGAACCTACAATATTATCCTCCATCCCCATTCTTATGATTGAGGAAGTGTTGTTTGATCTACAGTTTTATTGGTGGAATTGCATTTCACCTAACATGGAAGCCAGAGTAAATAAAATGAGGCCATTGGTAACAATTAAGAATCAATCATCATAAGTGATGGTATGATGTAAATTTGGATTTCCCCAACTGAAAGTCTAAAGTTTTGCCATCACTTTAATTTAAAAGGGCTGTCGTTTTCTTTCAGGGCCAACATGTGAAGATGGACTTTTCAACATAGGGCTTGGTAAAACAAGATGAAGGTACATGGTATATTTGAGCTGGAAAATGTATGTCCATATATGGTTTCTCCAATCCCTCGCCCCACCAGCTATTTCAAGAGCGAAGATAGCATAAAAGAAAAGAATCCAAATTTCCTAATAATAACAAAATTTAAATTTCATATTAAGGCCCACCTTTGATATAGAACACTGACAAATATCTCAATCCACTCATGAACAAAAGGGTTATGGCCGGTGATTGTGAATCCTAGTAACTAGTTAGAGTTCAATCTCCATTATGTCGGTTATTGTTGTCTTTATCATGTACCTAATTGAGAAATACTACACAAACTCCCACTTTTATGCTCCCAAGTGTTTACTCCAGAATGTGGTAGTTGCAGAAAAAGAATAAGCAAATGAGATTAAAACACATTGCAGTGGAAAGCTGGCAATATTAAAGAGTAAGCACTTGAAAGTGTAAAAGTGAAAGTTCGTGTAGCATTTCTCGTATCTAATTTTGTGTGACAGCTCATAAAAAGAAGTCACATTTTTTTCATATAACCTAGGACTCAACATAGGAGTCTTGTTTGTGGACTGAGGTCCCATCATTAGATGCCACTAAAACATGGATTTTCTCTCAACCTTATTGCTTCCTTTACCACCATGAACTTTGCCATGCCAACGGAAACATTCACAGCACCACTAGCAAGAGTGCTGATACAGCTCTACCTCTCCAAACACCTATTTGACCCGGACCCCACACATATTTATATGGATCCAAGTACTCGATAAGAAACAAGAGTAAACTACCAAAAACCTTAAATACTACCCTCAAAAACAGTAGGGTGCACCTTATTCTTTACCAATTTGTCATAAATCTAACCTAACAATTTGGTCGAGATGCCACAACCCAAAATCAATGTTTCTCATTGCAATCCTTAGGAATTGGGAAATAGTTGTCATTCAAAATGTGATTAGACCAGATGACACTGTTCTTTTTCACTTGAAGTGATTGATCATCGCTATATTAGTAAAGCTCATTCAAGAATCATCAGTTATTCCCACTTCTCATTCTTAACTGATGGAAATTTCCAGACCATTGGAACCCAATTACAGGATGATGCACATGAAGCAGCATGTGCTATTAGACATTGCAAATTCAGAGAAAAGAAGAACACAAAGTTAGAGAAGATAAAGGCTTACCTGAAAGGAAGTCTGAAGGAACCCCTCAATCCCAATAACCGTGCAGGGCTGAGACCGAGCTTATGGATTAAACCCCCGCCGGGTAGTAACTATTAAATAGCGCTTAAAGGTCAATTAAGGCTGCAAATGGGGTTGGTCACTTCCCTTGAGGACCTTATTTTATAATATCCATCAACTGACGAAGAAATTTCCAACAATAATAAAATAAATGGTCCCAGGAATTTTTTTTACCAAGCGAAGTGTTATAAACCACTTCAAAATACTGGCGTAATGGTTACAATTTACCTTCAAATTTTTACTTAAAAAAAGAAAAAAAAAAAAAGACTTATCTAGTTAGTGTAAGTTAAAATAATTGTAAAATAAAAATATAATTTTTAATATTATTCATTTGGTTATTTTACGCAAGTCATGTGCACGTGCCATGCAAGTGAAGCATTTTCCCGACCAATTTAACATTTGTTTCTTAAGGAGACTTTGAATTAGGAGTTCGATTGCCAAAATTTAAAGTTTGGAAGAAGGATTATAAATATGTGATGGTTATGGGTGGGGGTAAAATGTAATTTACCATTATGCCATCATTCATCCTCATCTTCTTCTAGTTTCTGTGAATGATGGTTTGATTTTTATTGAAGACCCAAGACACATGAAAACTGAAAACGTGCCTAATTGGCAATGCAACGAGGGAATGAAAGAAAACCCCACCAACCTTCTTTCCTTCTTCGGGTAGCTTTACCTTATAATTAGCTTTGTTATGACTTGAAATAAATGAGTAATTTTATTCATCACCTCACCTTTTTAAAAAAAAAAAAAAAAAAAAATTTCTTTCAAAGTTCATGTGGGGTGGTTTTTCCAATTAAAAACTTAATAGCATGTTAAGATATCGCATAACTCAAAAGCTTAAACCTATAGGCAGGAACAGAGCCAGCTTTGAGTTTGGGGGGACCAAGGGCCAAAATTTTTTTAGAGAGGGATCAATTGGCAAAAAATATCTTAAATTATATTTTTTTTACCTTAAATTATTTTTTTTGTCTTAAATTTTTTTTTTTCTTGTAATTTGGGGGGGGACCAGGGCCACTACCGGTCCCCCTAAATTCTTC
The DNA here is from genome assembly GCF_901000735.1 of Corylus avellana. Taxonomy (NCBI): domain Eukaryota; kingdom Viridiplantae; phylum Streptophyta; class Magnoliopsida; order Fagales; family Betulaceae; genus Corylus; species Corylus avellana. The sequence continues at coordinate 30,450,283 of NC_081545.1, read as the reverse complement.
CCTACCTATGGGTTTTGGCCCGATAATATTATATTAACCACTCACATTTCTTATTCAATGTGAAATTCTATCATTTTACACTCACACATATATATACTCAACAATTTGAACCCTAAATACTATAAAAGACCACGTTACATAAACTTTAAAAGTTGAAAAGAGATATATAAAAGCGTGTACGTCTGTTTGATTAAGAGTCGTATTAAGCTACAATCATTGGACCCTAAATACTATGAAAGACCACGTTACATAAACTTTAAAAGTTGAAAAGAGATATATAAAAGCGTGTACGTCTGTTTGATTAGGAGTCGTATTAAGCTACAATCATTGGTGTTTGAATGGGAATCTCTATACCCAGTCAAAGTTAGGCCTGGGTTTCACCTAACATGGAAGCCAGAGTCAATAAAACGAGGCCATTGGTAACAATTAAGAATCAATCATCATAAGTGATGGTATGATGTAAATTTGGATTTCCCCAACTGAAAGTCTAAAGTTTTGCCATCACTTTAATTTAAAAGGGCTGTCGTTTTCTTTGAGGGCCAACATGTGAAGATGGACTTTTCAACATAGGGCTTGGTAAAACAAGATGAAGGTACATGGTATATTTGAGCTGGAAAATGTATGTCCATATGTGTTTTCTCCAATCCCTCACCCAACCAGCTATTTCAAAAGCGAGACAAAGACAGCATAAAAGAAAAGAATCCAAATTTCCTAAATTTAAATTTCATATTAAGGCCCACCTTTGATATAGAACACTGACAACTATCTCAATCCACTCATGAACAAAAGGGTTATGGTGAATGTGAATCCTAGTAACTAGTTAGAGTTCAATCTCCATTATGTCGGTTGTTGTTGTCTTTATCATGTACCTAATTGAGAAATACTACACAAACTCCTACTTTTCCGCTCCCAAGTGCTTACTCCCTAATGTGGTAGTTGCAAAAAAAGAATAAGCAGATGAGATTAAAACACGTTGTAACACCCACCCCAATGACACACAATATTGTCCGCTTTTGACTCCCTCATACCAGACTTCACAGGAGGTCACCCATCCTAGTGCTACTTTTGCAGAAGCACGCTTAACTGAGCAGTTTTGATATGATCTTGACCATACGGCTTTAAAACACGTTATTGTCATTAAGGGTGTAAGTATACATTTAAGTACATCTCCATCTCCATACCCAGGCGATGTGGGATGCCACACACGTTGTAGTGTAAAGCTGATGTGGCAACATTAAGGAGTAAGTACTTGGGAGTGTAAAAGTGAAAATTCGTGTAACATTTCTCATGTCTAATTTTGTGTGACAGCTCATAAAAAGAAGTCACATTTTTTCATATAACCTAGGACTCAACATAGGAGTCTTGTTTGTGGACTGAGGTCCCATCACTAGATGCCACTAAAACATGGATTTTCTCTCAACCTTATTGCTTCCTTTACCACCATGAACTTTGTCATGACAATGGAAACATTCACAGCACCACTAGCAAGAGTGCTGATACAGCTCTACCTCTCCAAACACCTATTTGACCCGGACCCCACACATACTTATATGGATCCAAGTACCTTGATAAGAAACAAGACTAAACAAGCGATCTATGTCACATCACATATCAAACCAAAAATCTTAAATACTCTTAAAGTAATGGTTAAGTGATTAAATTTACTTCTTCCTATAAGTATAAGTTTTTGAGATAACTGATAATTTAACATGGTATCAGAGTCAAAAAGGTCCTACGATAGAACCTTGACTCTGTCAATTCACCCCTCATTTAATTAAATATTCCACGTGTTAAGTCTCACCTATTAAAAGGGAGTTTAAGCCCACACGTAAAGGGGGTGTTAAAGTAATAGTTTAGTGATTAAATTTACATTTTCCTATAAATTTAAGCTTTTGAAATAACTGGTAATTAAACAAATACCACAATCAAAAACTGTAGGGTACACCTTATTCTTTGCCAATATGTCATAAATCTAACCTAACTATTTGGTCGAGATGCCACGACACAAAACCAATGTTTCTCATTGCAATCTTAAGGAATTGGGAAATAGTTGTCGTTCAAAATGTGATTAGACCAGATGACACTGTTCTTTTTCACTTGAAGTGATTGATCATCGCTATATTAGTAAAGCTCATTCAAGAATCATCAGTTATATCCACTTCTCATTCTTAACTGATGGAAATTTCCAGACCATTGGAACCCAATTACAGGATGATGCACATGAAGCAGCATGTGCTATTAGACATTGCAAATTCAGAGAAAAGAAGAAGAATACAAAGTTAGAGAAGATAAAAAGCTTTACCTGAAAGGAAGTCTGAAGGAACCCCCCCAATCCCAATAACCGCGCAGGGCTGAGACCGAGCTTATGGATTAAACCCCACCGGGTAGTGACTATTATATGGCGGTTAAAGGTCAATTAAGGCTGCAAATGGGGATATTTCCGTTGGAGCACCTTATTTTTATAATATCCATCAATTGGCGTTTAAAGGTCAATTAAGGCTGCAAATTGGGTTGGTGATTTCCCTTGAGCACCTTATTTTATGGAGTAATGATTCATATATATATTTTTTTTTAATAAAGTAATGATTCATACAACGCTGATGTGCTTGAACAGTTCATGCACACCCAGTATTTTTTTTTTTTTAATATTTTAATTATAAAAAAATAAAAAATAAATAAAAAATTGCTTACTCATCCATATGGTTTAATTTCTTTATTTTTTTGATCTGTACGATTTACTTTTTATCACAGGATGTCCCTCTAGTTTGCTTAAAGATAGAGATGGTCTCTACGTCAAAATTTCATACAAAATTTGACGAAACGCTACGTTAGTACCCATCACAATTTGATACGTGACCACATAATTAATTAATTAAAAATAATAATTTTTTAAAAATTAAAATATTAAAAAATTATATTTAAAAATTTTTAAAAATAAATAAATAAATAATTTGGGGGTGGCCGTAGCTACCCCCTTTGGCCATTTGTGGTGGCCAAGGACTTTCTGGCAATTTTTTTTTTTTTTTTTTAACTTAAAAAAAAATTATTAGTTTTAATTAATTATATGGACACGTGTCAAACCATGATTGATACTGACATGACATTCTGTTAAATTTTGGAAGGAATTTTAACAAATGGACCATCTTCGTCTTTAAGCAAGCCAAAGGGACCTACTATGATAAAAAGTAAACCCTAAGAGTCAAAAAATAAAGAAGTTAAATCAAAGGGGTGAATAAAGTATTTAACCCTAAAATAAAAGGTCTCAGGTTTTTTCCCAAGCGAAATGTTTAGCATTACCCATGTGCACGTGCCACGCAAGTGAAGCATTTTCCCGACTAATTTTACATTTGTTTCTTACGGAGACTTTGAATTAGGAGTTCGATTGCCAAAATTTAAAGTTTGAAAGAAGGATTGTAAATAGGTGATGGTTATGGGTGGGGGGTAAAATATAATTTACCATTATATTGTCATTCATCCTCATCTTCCTCTAATTTCTATAGGACGATGGTTTGATTTTTATTGAAGACCCAAGACACGTGAAAACATGCCTAATTGGCAATCCAACAAGAGAATGAAAGAAAACCCCACCTTCTTTCCCTCTTAGGGTAGCTTTACCTTTTAATTAGCTCAGTTAGGATAGAAGGGAAACGAGTAATTTTATTCATCACCTCACCTTTTTTCTTATTCTTTCAAATCTTATGTGGCATGGTTTTTTCAACTAAAAACTTAATAGCATATTAAGATATCACACAACCCAAAAGCTTAAGTCTATGGGTTTTGGCCCGACAATATTATATTAACCACTCGCACTTCTTATTCAATGTAAGATTCCATCATTTTACACTCACACATATGTACTCAACAATCCATACCCTAAATACTATGAAAAACCACACTATATAAACTTTAAAAGTTGAAAGGTGATGTATAACATTACTCAGACGTGTACATCTGTTAGATTAGGAGTACTGGTATTAAGCTACAATGGTTGGTGTTTGAGTTGGAATCTATATGCCCAGTCTAAGTTAGGCCGGCTTTAGTTTTGTAGGGTGCATATATCTATTATGGCTCTAGGACCCCTTTGTGACCACTCACTTTCCCTCAACTTAATTTTGGTAAATCTTAATTGATATATTTATATACACCCTATTATCTCCTGAAAGTTTATAAATGACCAATATCTTATCAAGTACTTTTGTATGAACATAGAAAGGTGAATTCAAATTTGACCCCAAAAAAGAAAATACAAATATAATGAAAATATGAGAAGTTTCATCAAATTTGAAACTTTATGCTCCATACCACCACATGCCTATGTAATTTGGTATGGCAATGCCATGGGAGAAGCTGATAAGGCATAGGTGAAATTGCAAAAGATGTTTTACTTTTTTTCAGGCATGGCATGGCATGGCATGTTATATATATATATATATAAAGTCAACTCCATTGCAAGTAACAGATTCCATAAGTTCAGAAGAAGTTCATGAAGTAGATTCCAAAACCCCAAACCCCTAACCATCCCTTTTAACATTCTGAAATTTAAAATGGTGTCAACTTCCAAAGCATGCTCATTGTTTCCATTGGCAGCTTGTTCTCAGAATTAAACTGATTTGAGTACATATTGGTGGATATCACTTTGGCCCTTCACTTGACTGATTTTGCACATTTGAGAGTGAGGCTATGCCAGTCTGATTGTATGAGCTCTCCCAATTTCTCCCATCAAAATGCTTAATCTCAACATGGGTTAGTGTTCCAGGATCTACACACCTAAACGTCACTGCAACTCCATCTGGGTTTGAACGTGGAAAATAAAATGAAGTAATGCCACAAGCTTTACAAAATGTGTGCTTTGCTGTATGAGTGCCAAAGGTATAGGTTGTAAGAAACTGTTTGGAATCTCCCAGAAGCTAAAACCTTTCAGCAGGGAGTATAAAGTGGGTGTTAGCCCTCATGAAGCAGTCAGAACAGTTGCAATCCCAGGCTACAACGCTAGTGGGAGAGTGGACCCGCCACCTTACATTCCTGCAGTGGCACCCCCCATTATGCACTACTGTCTCAGAATCCATTCCACAGGATTCTAGTTCTTCAGAGGTGCTACAAAAAAATGAATGTTTAATATCTGTTAGTTAGAAATGCAGGTCGGCCATTTGTTGTAAATGGAATTAGTTTATATTCAGAAATATTCTGTGGTTGCAGAACTTCAGATGAAATTGTTTCTGATACCTTGTGACAAAATAATAATAATAATCATAGCTTCTCAATATGCATTTGATGGTCAAGACTCCGGAGAGTCAAGAATGGTTCAATAAGCAGATATGGGAAGACTTGTGACTGCATTAGGCTCCTAAGTTTGACATAGTACAATATGAGAAAATTAGGAGAAAAAAGAAGAGGAAAAAGATTAGACAGTTTATACTAAGTAGTTCAAAATTTCTAGAGACTTCAGTGTCTTTCTTTATATTTTGAAGTTAAACATGCACGCGCCAAGGATCTGGAACCTACAATATTATCCTCCATCCCCATTCTTATGATTGAGGAAGTGTTGTTTGATCTACAGTTTATTGGTGGAATTGCATTTCACCTAACATGGAAGCCAGAGTCAATAAAACGAGGCCATTGGTAACAATTAAGAATCAATCATCATAAGTGATGGTATGATGTAAATTTGGATTTCCCCAACTGAAAGTCTAAAGTTTTGCCATCACTTTAATTTAAAAGGGCTATCGTTTTCTTTGAGGGCCAACATGTGAAGATGGACTTTTCAGCATAGGGCTTGGTAAAACAAGATGAAGGTACATGGTATACTTGAGCTGGAAAATGTATGTCCATATATAGTTTCTCCAATCCCTCGCCCCACCAGCTATTTCAAGAGCGAAGATAGCATAAAAGAAAAGAATCCAAATTTCCTAATAATAACAAAATTTAAATTTCATATTAAGGCCCACCTTTGATATAGAACACTGACAAATATCTCAATCCACTCATGAACAAAAGGGTTATGGCCGGTGAATGTGAATCCTAGTAACTAGTTAGAGTTCAATCTCCATTATGTCGGTTATTGTTGTCTTTATCATGTACTAGAAATACTACACAAACTCCCACTTTTACGCTCCCAAGTGTTTACTCCAGAATGTGGTAGTTGCAGAAAAAGAATAAGCAAATGAGATTAAAACACATTGCAGTGGAAAGCTGGCAACATTAAAGAGTAAGCACTTGAAAGTGTAAAAGTGAAAGTTCGTGTAGCATTTCTCGTGTCTAATTTTGTGTGACAGCTCATAAAAAGAAGTCACATTTTTTTCATATAACCTAGGACTCAACATAGGAGTCTTGTTTGTGGACTGAGGTCCCATCATTAGATGCCACTAAAACATGGATTTTCTCTCAACCTTATTGCTTCCTTTACCACCATGAACTTTGCCATGCCAACGGAAACATTCACAGCACCACTAGCAAGAGTGCTGATACAGCTCTACCTCTCCAAACACCTATTTGACCCGGACCCCACACATATTTATATGGATCCAAGTACTCGATAAGAAACAAGAGTAAACTACCAAAAACCTTAAATACTACCCTCAAAAACAGTAGGGTGCACCTTATTCTTTACCAATATGTCATAAATCTAACCTAACTATTTGGTCGAGATGCCACAACCCAAAATCAATGTTTCTCATTGCAATCCTTAGGAATTGGGAAATAGTTGTCATTCAAAATGTGATTAGACCAGATGACACTGTTCTTTTTCACTTGAAGTGATTGATCATCGCTATATTAGTAAAGCTCATTCAAGAATCATCAGTTATTCCCACTTCTCATTCTTAACTGATGGAAATTTCCAGACCATTGGAACCCAATTACAGGATGATGCACATGAAGCAGCATGTGCTATTAGACATTGCAAATTCAGAGAGAAGAAGAATAACACAAAGTTAGAGAAGATAAAGGCTTACCTGAAAGGAAGTCTGAAGGAACCCCTCAATCCCAATAACCGTGCAGGGCTAAGACCGAGCTTATGGATTAAACCCCCGCCGGGTAGTAACTATTAAATGGCGCTTAAAGGTCAACTAAGGCTGCAAATGGGGTTGGTCACTTCCCTTGAGGACCTTATTTTATAATATCCATCAACTGACGAAGAAATTTCCAACAATAATAAAATAAAAGGTCCCAGGAATTTTTTTTACCAAGCGAAGTGTTATAAACCACTTCAAAATACTGGCGTAATGGTTACAATTAACCTTCAAATTTTTTACTTGAAAAAAAAAAAAAAAAAGAAAGAAAAGAAAAGAAAGACTTATCTAATTAGTGTAATTGAAAATAATTGTAAAATAAAAATATAATTTTTAGTATTATTCATTTGGTTATTTTACGTAAGTCATGTGCACATGCCATGTAAGTGAAGCATTTTTCCGACCAATTTAACATTTATTTCTTAAGGAGACTTCGAATTAGGAATTTAATTGCCAAAATTTAAAGTTTGGAAGAAGGATTATAAATAGGTGATGGTTATGGGTGGGGGTAAAATATAATTTACCATTATGTCATCATTAATCCTCATCTTCTTCTAGTTTCTGTAGGATGATGGTTTGATTTTTATTGAAGACCCAAGACACGTGAAAACTGAAAACGTGCCTAATGGGCAATGCAGCGAGGGAATGAAAGAAAACCCCACCAACCTTCTTTCCTTCTTCTGGTACTTTACCTTACAATTAGCTCTGTTATGACGGGAAATAAATGAGTAATTTTATTCATCAAATCACCTTTTTTTTTTTTTTTTTTTTTTAATTCTTTCGAAGTTCATGTAGGGTGGTTTTTCCAATAAGATATCGCATAACTCAAAAGCTTAAGCCTATAAGCAGGAACGGAGCCAACTTTGAGTTTGGGGGGACCAAAGGCCAAAAGTTTTCTGGAGAAGGATTAATTGGCAAAAAAATATCTTAAATTATATTTTTTTTACCTTAAAATTTTTTTTGTCTTAAATTTTTTTTTTTTCTTGTAATTTGGGGGGGACCAGGGCCACTACGGGCCCCCCCTAAATTTGTCCTTGCCTATGGGTTTTGGCCTGACAATATTATATTAACCACTCACATTTCTTATTCAATGTGAAATTCTATCATTTTACACTCACACATATATATACTCAACAATTCGAACCCTAAATACTATGAAAGACCATGTTACATAAACTTTAAAAGTTGAAAAGAGATATATAAAAGCGTGTACGTCTGTTTGATTAGGAGTCGTATTAAGCTACAATCATTGGACCCTAAATACTATGAAAGACCACGTTACATAAACTTTAAAAGTTGAAAAGAGATATATAAAAGCGTGTACATCTGTTTGATTAGGAGTCGTATTAAGCTACAATCATTGGCGTTTGAATAGGAATCTATATAACGGGTCAAAGTTAGGCCTGACTTTAGTTTTGTAGGGTGCAATATCCATTATGGCTCTAAAACCCCTTTGCGACCTCACTTTCCCTCAACTCAATCTTGGTAAACTTAATTGATATATTTATATACATCCTCTTATCTCCTGAAAGTTTTATAAATGACCAGTATCTTCTAGAGTACTTTGGTATGAACAAAGAAAGGTGAATTCAAATTTGACCCCAAAAAAGAAAATACAAATATAATCATAATATGAGAAGTTTCATCAAATATGAAACTTTATGTTCCATACCACCACATGATGCCTATGTAATTTGGTATGGCAATGCCATGGGAGAAGCTGATAAGCATCGATGAAATTGCAAAAGTTGTTTTGCTCTTTTTCAGAGCATGGCATGGCATGTTATGTTATATATATATATATAATGCAATGGGATAAGCATTAATACTAAACTATGGGATAAGAGTAGTGTGCCAATGTGTATATATATATATATATATATAATGCAATGGGATAAGCATTAATACTAAACTATAGGATAAGAGTAGTGTGCCAATGTGTATATATATATATATATATATAATGCAATGGGATAAGCATTAATACTAAACTATGGGATAAGAGTAGTGTGCCAATGTGGCCCAAAGGGGCATGGGCACCTTTGTAGTGAGTTACAAATACAATGCTAGCTAGCTGGTTGTTGTTGGGTGGCTGACGTTGATTTTCTTTATATAGTGGACGAACCTACGACCTTAATCTATCGGTTCAGAGGGTCAATGATCATCTCATCTCAATAAATGTTCCTTTGAATATTCAATGGTTTTGTGGCCTTGTAAATTTTGTAATGCTTCTTTTCCTTTCAGGGTTAGGTGGCTGACCTTACAGCTTAGTGTATTTGAGTGAGAGACAGCTTAAGGTTTCGAATGATAAACGATTTTGCTTTAGTTTTGGTTCGATACTGTAGCAAAAAGTGATTGATGTGAAAAAAAGTAAGAATATTTTTTTTTTATAAAGTGAAAAAAGTAAGAATGTTTGGTATGGAAAAATGAAAAAAAAATTGTTTTGTAGTTATTTTTTTATTTGAATAGTAAAAAAAAATGAGTGATGTGATGTAAAAAGGAAGAAAATATTAAAAAAATGAAAAAGTGAGATGAATAGTGTAATGACAAAATCATGGAAAAACGTTTATCAAACAAAGCCTAAGTAGAGGTGGTAAAATGGGTCGGCATGTCATCCCATAATGACTCGCAACTCGTTTAGGATAAACTCAAACACGACCTATTTAGCTAATGGATCGGCTCCATCAAACCTGGAGACGATACGATAAGTTCGCAGGTCACCCGACACAACCCACTTAACCCATTTAGTTTTTTTTTTTTTTTGAAAATGAAAGTGATGAGTCGAGTCATAAACGGACAAATTGACTCATTTATCAAAGTAAACGGAATATACCCGTTTATGACTCAAACCTAGTAATTTCGTATCGTATTCGTGTCGGGTTGTTAGGTCGTGTCAAAATTGACAGTCTTAAGTTTAAGTATTTTATCTTTATGTGTTGGCAATGTGGTTAGCTATACCTATGCAAATTCTCCTCATTGTCCAAAAAAAAAAAAAAAAAAAAAAATTAGGTTTGAAATTCAACCCACCAAAATTAATGTTAGATAGTAGAAATCATAGGCACTCTTTTAAAGCTTGAATGAACCATAGCCTAACTCAATCCTATCAAAACATCAATCATAACTCAGATTTAGAAATACTATACTTGTAGTTGATTAATGGAGAAGCTAGGCCAGTGGTTTCCATGATGGAGCGTAACAACGGTTTGACAACGCAACATTAATATAATGCTAAATGGTCTTATATTTTAGCTATTTGAAAGAGGCACCGATCGATGAAGGCCCCCATATTTATTTTTATTACTCGTTAGAATCTTTTTTGTACACATATTTTATATTCAAATAAATTATGCTCAATTAGGAAATAAATTATATATGCTCACATCATCTGATCGAGAATATTAAATCAATCTAAGACATCGATTTGGTGCTATTGTATTAGTTAATTAATGAAGCACCTAAATATTCTGAAAATTCATTAATAATTTAATGGGAGCACTTTGCTCTAATAATACACTGTCGTCGCATATATCCATGAAACACGTACAATCATGTTTAATTCTTTAGACGTAGATATTCAAGAGATGTTACACCAATGGCCTGTCGTCTTGGGCAAGTTCAGTGTCTTTGATAAAATAAAGCCAGCGTTTCGTCACAAGCGCGACAACGACAAAGACACGTCTAATTTAAATCTTATTTTGTAATGTTCAGTTTCATTTGTCAGCTTTCTTTGCCCTGAAAATACCATGCATATGTTTTTTTATTGTGTTGAAAAATATTATTGCAAGATGGCAGATATATATACGTGACAATAATTTTGATCACAATTACTTCTATTACTACATTTTTTTTTTTTTTTTTTTGACATGTCTACCTAAGAGGGAGAGGGAAATTCAAATTAATGACTTCCGCTTCATTAGACGTGGTTTGATCCCAGCTGATTACTACTTAATCCTATGCTTGCTTAGAGTACAATATTATTGGAAGATAGCAGATATTTGTGACAATAATTGTCATGACAATATATTACTGATCATGAAAGAGTTAGCAACAGATATAATTGTTGGGTCGTTGTTAAATAGCCAGCCTCTCATACGTGGAATATGAGTACGTACGTGGAGCAACCCTATTGATTACACAATTAATAGATCTTGCAATAAATAATCACGTGATTTTGTAACAGAATGTTGGTAAAATTAATAATACCCCAATATTATCGATCACTTATGTGAACGTACATTAATTGATTACATAATTAATTAACTTCTACTTAAAGAATAACAACCACCAAATTAAATTACTACAAGCTAGAGCTAGAGAGAGATCGAGCTACTCATTGAGTCCAAGAATGGCGTGGTACATATGGATGTCTGTCAATTATCATGCATGTGTATCTTTGCACATGCGCGTGTCATGCCTCGTGAAGAGGGGTTGTTGGTTTCTTCATGGTGATGGGGGCCCTTTGTGTCTTTCAAATGAGCGGTTACTAGTAAAAAGGCATGCAAACTCAAAAAAGAAGATCCTCTCAAACATTTTGGATATCTTCATAGGAGGTGGGTGAAATGGTAGATGTGCATGCTTGCTTTTCATTCATTAACATACATACGTGTACATTAGAGGTTACATATATAGCCCGTGATACATCACTTTCTTACTATGATCATAATCCGTGAACAATTCACAGTCGTTTTATATCTTTTCATTTTTTGTCTCTTCCACAATGTCTCTACTGCTAATTCATGTTTGCCACTTCACTCACATTCCATCAGTTCGTTGTTTCACATGGAACAACCACACACCATATATTATGTTTTGCCAAAAAGTGTTTTGACATATCGTAGAGTTTTAGTGTTGTGTAAGTATTTTATGTTTTGGATTATAACTCACGGGAGTTGGCTTAGATGCTAGCCGTAAAAAAAAACTCATAATATATATACATGTGTTGTAATTGTTTTAACGGTCTAGATTTAACTCCACTCTCTTTCTCTTCCTAGTAAAAAAATTAAAAGATATAATTAAATCTAAACCGTTAAAAAAACTACATGAAACATATATGCTATAATTTTCTATTTTACGGCACGTACTTAGCTACTAAAAAATATATAATATTTTTTTATTTTATCTACTTATTTTTCAATATAAATTCTAACAGATTATTTATTCAACTATCTACTTTTTTTAAAAAAATATTGTTTTATTGTTTGTTAAGGGAGAGGGAGAGAGAAATGATTAAAACTAAAACACATGAAAGTAGTAAATATAATTATAATAATTAAACATAATTATCATCAGTATTTTAGAGCATCACGTGGAGATGCTTTAGCTCTAAGCTAAATCCAAAGGAAGTAATAAACACCCTCTCCCTCACGGGCAAACCTGTCCAATAAAGGTGAGCCAACTGCACTGCACTGCCTTCCAAATTGAAACCAAAACAGAGAGAGAGAGAGAGAGAGAGAAATATCAGTCAAAATAAGGTTCTAATTAATGTCAATAACTATTAGTTTCAGAAATTTAAACTACCAAGAAATTAACAAACAATAAATATATGAAGCTTCTGTTGAAAATACCGTAGTATTTATTACAAAGAAGACGTTTTGTGGAATGCGAAGAGAAATACGTTTCGACTGACAACGATAGAAGTAGAACCAATGAAGCAGTGGGAACTTTGAGCAGTGGTGTTTGTGCAAACCAGCTGGTGTTGACTACCAACTCGACCACTTGCAGAACCAATGGCCTCTGATCGGACTCCAGCTTTGATGAAAAGGGTGCTTCCCAGTATCATTCCAGTTGACGACCAAACAATTTTGCTTTCGCAATTTGAAAGAACAAAGCTATTCACGCAACAACAAAAATATATTGAAACAGCAAGTTGCCCAAAATGACAAAATGTGCTCTTGTCTTTATGTCAGAACGAGGTTTTGAAACAGAGTAAAGCCTCCTCCTAGGGAGTGGAGTGTTCGGCAAACCTTTTCAAATTCATACATTTTTCACTTTTAATTACTATTTAAATAAAAAAAATTACTATAAAATAAAATTTTTTTACTTTTCAATACAAAAAATTCAAAACTTGGTACCATATCATTCCACCTAAGCTACAGTAAAAAAGGCAAAAGAGTTTGCCAAACACTTCCTATATATATATCTCCTCAAACTAACACGCAAATTGTAATATACTCACTTGAACTACATTTTCCTTTTATTTAGCCTCTCCTTTTTCTTTATTTTTTTTCTCAGTAAAATAGGGGAGCGGGGTTACTTAGTTCCTACATTAGAATGTTCCCTTAAATCCGACGGAAAAATGGTAAAATATTCATTATACTCCTATTAATTATGTGAGAACACAATTACATCCTTATTATTCGTCTTTTTTTTAAAAAAAAAAAAATTAAATTAAATTTGAGAGAAATAAGTATAATTTCTTCTATAATTTGTGATATATCGTAGTGAATGATAAATAGGAAATTACCAGTGGAAATTTAAAAGAAGGGGTTTCGGGGAAGTTTGTCCAAGACTTCTTTCATGTGGTGATGACAGCCCACAAGGGGGTTCCACTAACACTGACACCCGCAAAAGCACTTAATCCATGTACATGGTGGGTGGTTGACCAACTAAAGGACCCATTGTCCCATTTAGGACGTCGCACCCGTTTAATATTCTGGTCCTAGCCATTCATTATTTTAAGATGCTATTTACTAATAATAGAGGAATGCTACAATGCATTCTACTCACCATTTCTCCACCATCCCTTCACCTTGTCATCTTGATTTTTTCAAAGAAAAAAAAAAAAAAAAAAGCAAAGAGAGAAGAGATGGCGGGGTGATGGTGGGTAGAATGAAAAAAAAAAGCGTATCTCATAATAATATGTTGCACAATTGTTATACAAATCGATGATGTGTTAGTAAAAACTAATTAATTTGATTAATATTTGTTAAAAAATTAAGAATTAATTTTTACTATGTCAACTTAATTGGATGACAGTCTATTAAAAAATATTATTATTTTTTAAATTTTTGATGGAGAGCTCATTATATATATATATATATATATATAGTGGGGAATGGTCCTTTAACCCAAACTTTACTTTGTATACTCTCCATCTTATCTTTTTTTTTTTTGGGGTTTATCACTTTGATATTGTCCTTTTAATAGGTCTCTTGAGTCTTGATGATAATAAGTAACTTATGGGTACCCACCAAGTCAATTGGTCCCACAAAATTAATTTTCCTTGCAAAAGATAATATGAAAGGATCGTTAGCCACAAAAAAACAATATATTCTTTAAGAAATATTAGTTATAATTAATAATATTTAGTGGAGGAAAATTAATAAAATGGCTCAAAAAGATAAAGGGGCATTCAACGCTTAGATTGTAGACCAGCTGTGCTTGAGAGATGAATAATAAAAAAAAGCCCTTATGCTACACGTCCTTCTATGGATTTATTTAACCAAATTATGGACCCATTTGGCTAATTTACTAGTGGTTTTACCCTTGAAAGATAAAGGTTTCAAATTGTCTCTCTCTTTTTTTTTTGCCTCACCTTGAAGGTTTCAATTGATTCTACCACTATATGTATTGATAAATAGATATACTAAAAATTGATAATTGGAGTTGCAATGTCTCTTCTTCAATTCCAAAATAACAAAAATACTATGCATAAAAAATAAAATAAAAAGTAAAAAGCTTAGAATAGACCGAAGTAATGCTTTTTTTTTTTAGTTGTCTTTTTTTCATTTTTTATCTTATAGAAAGTATTTTTGTTATTTTGGGTTGCGAAAAGAAGACATTGCAACCTCATGGTAAATCAATATAGTGCATTAATCAAATTAAAAAACTGAGAGAGACATTACAAATTAAGTGATAGATTGAATGGGTAAATACGGTTTCTCCTAAATAAAACCTTGGCTTCTGAGCAAGCTTGAGGTGACCAATTAATTTTCTTCAAATTAAGTTATAGGGTAGGACGAAGAAAAATAAGTTTAATATACTATATTACTATTATTAGATTTGTCATTTGAATTTGTGGGAATAAAGTATATGTTATATACATGCGTGTAAAATGAATTAAAATAGACCAAAAAAAAAAAAAAACTAATGAGATATACAAATTTAGTTTGATCAACGGTGATTAAAGCAAAATACCAAAAAGAAAAAGAAAAAAAGATTACTATATTTATAGGTTAAGCTGCAGAAAGTCCCTCTTATTGTGAAACATGCATGCAAGTGAGTAAATCATACTCACCACATTAAATACAAGTATCATCATAAGATCTAACGGCTTAATTAAGAAAACGCGTATGCTTTTTTGTAATTTCCTCTTCTTTTTTGGCGTTTATTTGTTCCTTTCCGCCCCATGCTAATGGTGTATAAATACGCACAACCCCACTTCGCCAACCCACCATCACCCAATTCCACACCTCTCTTCCTCTATCTGTCATGGCTCTCTGCAATAAGACCATGCTTTTTTCCCTCTTCTTCACCTTCTTTTCCCTCTCAACCCAACGACAACAAAACGACACACTTTCTCTGTCTTTCCCTCTCATTTCAGTTTCTCTCCGTCCAAACACCTCCTCCACAGCTCTCAACCCTTCCCTCGTTTCCCAGGCCAGGCGAAACCCAAGGCTCAGGACCCCACAGTACAACTACAAAACGACGTTCACGTATTCGGTGGCTCTGATCGTTCGGCTCCCCATAGGGACACCACCGCAGACCCAAGAGATGGTGTTGGACACTGGCAGCCAACTCTCGTGGATTCAGTGCCACAACAAGGCCCCAAGGAAGCCCCCTCCTACGGCGTCGTTTGACCCCTCTCTTTCCTCTTCTTTCTCTGTTCTCCCTTGTAACCACCCTATTTGCAAGCCCCGAGTTCCCGATTTTACCCTCCCAACTTCCTGCGACCAAAACCGCCTCTGCCACTACTCCTACTTCTATGCAGACGGGACCTTGGCCGAGGGCAATCTCGTCCGAGAAAAATTATCTTTTTCCCGTTCCCTTGTTACCCCGCCTTTGGCACTCGGCTGCTCTCAGGATTCTAGTGAGTCCAAGGGTATTTTGGGAATGAATACTGGACGCTTGTCGTTTGCTTCCCAGGCCAAAATCTTGAAATTCTCGTACTGCGTGCCCACCCGCCTGACTCGACGCGGGGCCTTGCCAACCGGGTCCTTCTATCTCGGCAACAACCCGAATTCGGGCGGGTTCAGGTACGTGGACCTCTTGACTTTTCCTCAGAGCCAGCGGATGCCAAACTTTGACCCTCTGGCGTACACCGTTGCGATGCAAGGGATAAGAATTGGCGGGAAACGGCTGAACATCCCGCCGTCCGTTTTCCGACCGGACGCTAGCGGTGCGGGTCAGACCATGATCGACTCAGGGTCCGAATTCACGTATCTGGTGGAGGAGGCGTATAATAAGGTGAGGGAGGAGATAGTGAGACTGGTGGGCCCGAAGCTAAAAAAGGGTTACGTTTACGGAGGAGTGTCCGATATGTGTTTTGATGGCAATGCGATGGAGATCGGACGGCTGGTAGGGGACATGGTTTTTGAATTTGGGAAGGGGGTGGAGATTGTGGTGGAAAAAAATCGGATTTTAGCTGAGGTGGGAGGTGGGGTCCGATGCATCGGCGTCGGACGGTCAGATAGGCTAGGGGCTGCGAGCAGTATAATCGGAAATTTTCATCAGCAAAATCATTGGGTGGAGTTTGATCTGGCCAATCGTAGAGTTGGGTTTGGTAAGGCTGATTGTAGCAGATCAGTGTAGTGGGGGGCAGAGTGTATTAATGTGTAGCACTGTACAAAATAAAATATCAGGGTGGGGTCATCTTGTGTGATGATTTTATCGAACGGTCTATATATCAAATCAACCTTACTAGAAAGAGAAAAAAAAGAAAAGAAAAGAAATCATCAAAAGGCCATGTGATATGGTGGCTATCAACGGTTAGGGCCAGTCCAAGTGTTGTATTATAAAATCGAGAGTAATGTATATATGAGGGGATGTGAAGTATGTTTAGATAAGTTGTGCAATGCATTTGTGCTTTAGTTTGTGGAGTACTACTCATAAAAAGTTATTACTATTTTTGAAAGAGGCTTTCTTTTCAGAGTATCTTGTTATTAGTTGCTTCAGATTGTTGTCAAAGTAGCAGACGCCTTGTCTTATACTTGGCTTCATTTTGCCTCAAAATTTGATTTGATTTGATGAGAGCAATGTATATAATCATAAGTATTAAACCTAAAAAAGCAGATGCTCTAAAAAGAGATAGGTGCTAAAAATAGGAGTAGATGGGACCCCCACTAGGAGAACCTCCTAAAAATATCAAATTTGATCGCCGGACCCACATGGAAAGTATGTTATATGGACAACATGAGAAAGAACCGGCAGCCCTTGTGTTGCGTGGCAATGGAGCTTTTTGTTTCTAGGGTTTTACGAGGAAATGGTGGGCTCCACTTGAAGACAGCTACTTCGGACTCTTTTGCCGACCCATCCACAACCTGCTTCCACTCAAAAATCTTGTACCAGTTTTACCCTCTTTTTTACCCAAGCACGTGCCATTAATTTTTAAATTTTTTTATCTCCATCCCATCTCATCAGTCATCATGAAATTGAAGATGGAAGAATGGCGGCAAGCAACGATGTCACCGTCAAACTCCCTACTGTTTTACTTTGCAAATTATCTAGTATTAAAAAAAAATGTTAAATTAAATAATTGCTGGGTAAGGTAAATGCACGAGTGTTAAATGCGTTAAGAAAATAAATAATATAATAAATAGTGGGTCCAAATATTTAAAAAGAAAAGAGTGGTTAAACATCATATCGTTCAGGCTCTTTTGACGCACAGAGGGGAAAATGAACAAGTACGTTTACCAGATTAGCCACGTGGCTGCATTGAAAGACTCAAAAAAAGAAAAAGATAATAAATAAATAAATTTGGAGCATAAATGAAAATGAAAATGAAAAGGGTTTTCCTTTGAGAAGAGGGAGAACAGCTGGCAAAAGAGAAAAGTGGAGTGTGTAATATGGATCGAAATCTCACTTTCAGCCAAATCCTCGAGAGTCGATAACCAAACCAAAACGCAATCAATTAAGCTCTCAACGCAGACACGCACGTCCCTAGAATCTCACTTTCTGAAACAAAGATGAGCATGACATTTTAATACAACCTACCTACCCTTCCGTCTTTTTTGAAAAAACCAAAAAAAAAAAAAAAAAAAAAGCCAAGAAGCCAGCAATCTTTTGAAGTTGTAGGTGCTAGCAGGGCTCTAGCTGCCCCTTTGGTCCCCCACTTGTCCACGCGTTTCTTCTATGGAGCCCATCCCCATCGTTCTTTTCTCCTCCGGCCCATCCATCACTCTTGAACCGTTTTCTACGCCGAGAAAGGCAAGAGAAATACTATATATATATATATATATATATATATATAGTTTTTTTTTATTTTTTTTTATTTTTATATTCCTCTTTCGTCCTCCATATTCTAAATTCAATCATTAAATCGGAAAAACTCTAATTTTAAAAATAATTTTATTAAACACTTAAATTACTTTTTTAAAAATAGTGAAATCCAAATAGCATTTCTCGAAAGGCAAATGAGTTGTAGAAGAGGAATAGGAGATGTGTTTGTGTGTATTGTGTAGTCACATCGGAGTGGACAAAGTCCTACTCCTACTACCTACAGAGTTGTAAGGACACCTGTTAATCGATCCGACCTTCAAATCTTGGATTTCAATATTGGGCATTGAGAAATGTCAACCTCAACGAAGACGTAGTAGACGCAAATCTTAATAATTGATGATTTAGACGTGTCAGAGCAAATAGCGATGATATAGATGTTGTCACTGTTACTGTGTGCCAGCTGCCCACTCAATCGCATTCCTTTTTTTGCAATAAATTTATGCGTGCATCTTGATCTAATGCATTGAAAGGAACACTACGCAATAATAAATTGGTTTTTGGGTTACGCTCAAATTCCCAATTCCAAAATCAAACCCAAAATCTTCTGCCGACTTGGGAGAAAAATCGGAAAAAAGACAGGACTATACCCCCCAAGTTGCAGCTGTAATTTGGCAACGTACGTTGTCGCATCTTTCTCTTGCTCCGGCTTTCATGCATGTTAAAAGTACTAAAAGATTGTTACAAAAAAAAAAAAAGTACTAAAAGATGGTTCCATATCTCCTCATCTGTCTACCTCAGTCTTTTAGAATCTACTAAAGGTCCAAAGGGGTTTACAGTATTGTTAAGTATCATCATTTTCGATTAGAATCCCTCCAAGTAATTAGAAAATTTCGTTTTTTTTTAAATTTTAGCCATTCAAAACATTTAAAGATCTAAAAACATTTAGGAACACAAAAATAAAAAACAAACTTAACATATCTGATTAAATCAAATATTAAAAACATTTATTTAAAAAAATAAAAACAATTGGAGAAAAAACCACCCCATGGGGTGGCTCACCGCCGCTGCCCATTCCATGGGTGACTGGAGGTTGCGCAAGGCCACCCCCAGCAGATTTGGAGGTGGCATGCGGCCACCCTGCCCCCTTCGTGTTTTCTTATTTTGTTTTTAAAATAATTAATTTTTTAATTTAAATTTGGTATAGAATCCAGTGTGATTGTGTTTGTGTTTGAGTTTTGAGATTGAAATATTTTGAACCCTTAGATTCATCTAAGGGCTGAGATTAGAGAAAATGATATTCTCATTTTCCCCCTCAATTAGAGGCTCTTCGGATCCCATCATTTTATTATTTTAAAATTAACATAACTTTCAAAATCATCGTTAAATTTTTAACGACTTACTACTAAATTTTAATGTAGTAGTAAATTTAAAAGCCAAATTAATTATGAAGAGATAAAAAGATGGTAGTATCATTATTCAAAGGTTTAATACCTCCATTTCACGCTCGAGTTGCTTAATAGAAATAATCCTAAGTTGATAAATATTTTCTTAAGAATCATGCTTCAACTTTAAGGTCGTGTTTGGTATATAAAATAATCATTCCTCTAAGAATAGGAATGGCTATTACTAATAGAGAATTGATACACTTACGTACAAATTTTACAAAGAGAAGTTTACTGACTGACGTGGAGCCAATGTGGCTGAGCTACGTCGAATAATAATAAAAAATAAAAATAAAAAATTCGTCCAACAAAATATGAAGATTTTATTAGATTATAACATATCTCAAATGAAAAATGCTTCAATCTAATAAAAACTTCACATTTTGCCCATAAAAATCTATATAGCAAGATGCTACATTTTTTTTTTTTTTTTTTTTGTGAAGGAAAAAAGACAAAACTAAAAGAAGATGATGTGACATCTTGCCACATGGACTTTTATGGGCAAAATATGGAGTTTTTATTAGATTATAGCATATCTCTTGTAAAATTTGTACATAAGTGTAGCAATTCTCTTACTAATAATATGAGTTATAGAATGGACCGACTATTTATATTCTTTAGTTTTGTGGCAACACATATTCTCTCACTATAATTGAATCAAAATTTCTAGTGAAAATTAGTAAATTTAATTTTTAACACTCTTTTCATGTGTGGACTTAAACTCCCTCCCAACAAGTGAAGAAACCCAACACATGAACGTAGAATATTTAACTAGAATGAAAAAAAAATAAATAAATAAAAAATTGTGAAGTCATGATTCAAATTCAAAATTTCGAACGAATACCATGTTAAATTATCAATTATCCCAACAATTTAAGACCATATAAAATTAAAATGGTAAGTTTATTCATGCAAAAGCAATGAAAATGAATGAAATATAATAGCCACCGTACCAGGATGAACTTGCTGAGTTGGCTGCTGGTTGCTAACGGCAAGAAGATTGAGGTAACCAGACTGCACATTGAACAAGCCAATCTCATTTGTGCGCATTCAAATTCAGCTTACTTGAACTTAAATTTAGCTCAGTTTTCAAGCAAACTTACGCTCTATATTCATTATTCGGATTGAGATCCCCTCAATTACTCAAAAGAAATTCTCATATTACGAAATCGTTGCCCTTTATTTTAAATCCAATATCCATGCAAAGATTGGAGGACTCCTTTATGAAGCAATTACTAAAAAAATTGAGTGGGGATTATCCAACTTCCAAGATATTCAAGCAGGAATGTTATTTCTTGGACATTCATAGCTAAATCTATATTAACCGGCTCAGAGGTTGTCTCTGCAATTTCTGTACATTATCTTCCACTTTGTATACTGTTGAATGTTGTCAATGTGACTCATCCCCATTAAGGCAGTTAGCCATTGCCAAACTTGCATTCACTCGTCAACTAGGCCATCCTACTTAAAGACATGTGGCAATCATCTTATGTGATCTTCTGAATGAATTCATCAAGTAGTGAAGTATAACGTCTGTAATCCAACAGAAGCACCTTGGCACTTTGTCATTCATCAAAATCCTCTGACTTTCCATGCTTGGCATGTCCTAGTAGATACCTGCCTATAATGTCATCTAGAAGCAACCCCTAGACAAGCATAAGCATATATTAGCACTTTTTTTTATCTGCCTTTGCTCACACAAAACCACTGGTAAGCACATTATATGTTAAAACACTCTGCCATGCCTTTCACCCTCCACCACTTCTGAATCCTTTCCAGATGCTGGATCAGAAGTAAGAAGTTAAAAAGCAGAATATTCTGCTAAGATCAAGGGACCTTGCCCATTTCAAGCAAACTAAAGAGCCTGCTACTGTCCGAAAACCAAGACACTTAATAACCATCTATGGAATCTCCTTACAACTAACTAGATCAAAGGTAATATATTTGATCCCCATCACCATCATGATTTAGCTTTCGAGCTCCATTGCTGAAAGAAATAAAAGAAGCTCATACTACAACCTTCCACTGGATCTGCACAATGTCGATAATGTGTTCTTTTTGAATGGGATGTCTATTGAAAGGCTTAGCTGCAGATGATACTTTCTCATGGGCTCTCTTGACTGCAGTAACTCTTGCCATACAAACAACTTGATGTGAGTTCAAATATGGCCAACTGAAAGCTACTTTCTGTTCCTTGTTTCAAAATTCTGTCAGAGACCTTCAACCTATGTCCATAAGCAATGATTGGGCAGCTCCTCCATGACTGGAAACCATACATTGATTGGAAATAATCTGAAGTCGCTCTATTCATTTTTGTTCTTTTGGGAGATGAAAACTAAGGAAATCATCTCAAGTCTTCCCTATTCATGTACATGACTGGTATTCACTAGTCCACTGAGCCAGCTATCCTTGACACATAATTTCCAACACACGCGGAAATCATCCCCTCTAGTGCTCCTTTGAAGTTTTATTGAATTCATGAACTAGCGAAGTATAAGAAGCATAATCTGGAACAAGACCTTTCTCACTTCGTAATTTATCAAAATGCTTAGGGTTGCCATGCTTACAATGCCCTTCTAACAGAATGTTGTAGGTAATATCATCTGGAACCACATGCAAATTAAGCATAGCATCTAAGAGCATTTTAGCATTCTTCATCTGCCCTAGCTTACAGAGTCCATTCATAAGCACATTATACGTTATAACACCTGGTACATGTCCAACAGCCTGCATCTCCCTAAGCAACTTAAAACCCATCTTCACATCACCCTTCTTACAAAAACCATCCATGACCATAGTATATGTTGCATCATCAGGCTTCATACCAGCATTCAACATCTCCCTCAATATTCTTTCTGCATCAACAAGTCTTCCCTCTCTACACAGCCCTGAAATAAGCGCTGTGAAAGCCACATTATCAAGCTCAATCCCTTCTTCACTCATTCCCTTCCTAATCTTCAAGGCTGATTCTAAATCTCCCTCCTTGCAATATCCATCAATAAGTGTAGTGTATGTGACCCTGTCAGGCTTCAAACCCCTTATACTCATCTCATCAACAAGTTTCCATACTTCTTTCAAATCTCCAACTTTGCAAAGGCCATTGATGAGTGCATTGTATGTAATCAAATCAGGTTTCACACCTTTACTCAACATTTGCTTATAAATTTCCATGGCCAAATCAATTCTCCCATTCTTACATTGACCATCGATCAAAGTTGTGAAAGTAACATCATTTGGAACCAATCCCCTCTCACACAATTCATCAAACAAACAATTTGCATCATCCAACCTACTCTCCTTACACAACCCGTTGATCAAAACACTGTAAGTGAAAACATCCGGAGACATTCCCCTCTCCTCCATAATCCTCTTCAACCTAAACCCATCCTCTAATTCCCTAGACTTACAATACCCATTAATCAAAGTATTGAAGCTAACAACCGTAGGACGCAAACCCCGCTTCCCAATTTCATCAAACACCAACCGGGCCTCCTTAAGTTTACCCTCTTTACACAGTTTATGCATCAATACATTGAAACTATACACATTAGACGGAAACCCACAATCCAAAATTTCCCTATAAAACGCCCACGCCGACGCGGGCGAGTTCGACTTCACCATCTTATCAAGCAAATACCCACAACCATGAAATGGGACTTGACACTTATGCTTCCTAACCAACCTAAAGCACTGAATAGCATCGGACACAAACCCATTATCGGTATACGCGTTCATCAAAGCATCAAACACAAAATTGGAGTAATGGGTACCTTTGGTTTCGACTATGCAAGCGAAGACTGAGCACGCCGAGTCTTTGCCTTTCCGAGAGACGACGAATTGGAGGAGGGAGTGGGCTTGTGGGAGCATGTTGTGGGAGCAGAGGAAGTGGGCCATGGTGCAGTAGGAGTGGAGAGTGTGGCGGAAGGTGTGCTGGGAAGAGAGCCAGTGGAAGAATGAGAAGAGAGACTGGGGGGGCAGAGAGCAGGGGTTGAGGTTGATGAGATTGATAACGTGAGTGGCTGTGAGAGAAGGGAGGAGTTTTCTGAGAGAGGAGTCTAGAGGCTTTGTTTTGGTGTTGAGAATGGCTTCAGAGATTGCCGAGAGTATAGGGTCTCGATGGTGAAGTGGTGGAGGGGTGTACTTGTACCAGACTGTGGCGGAGGAGAAGAAGAAGAAGAAGGTTTTGTGAGGTGGAGAAAGGGAGTGCTGGGTTCTTGAGAGTTTTAGGGTCGCCATGGCTGTGGCTTTTGTTTTGGTGGTTGTTTTAGAGGTTTCGATGGTGGTGGTGGTATGACGAGGGACCCGTGGAGAGTTGGGAGCGACACCTGAGGAAATGGACTAGGATAAATTGCCTGAATTTTTTTTTTTTTTTTTTGGAAAAATATAAAGAATTCTTTAAATATTGTCTATTATTTTTAAATAAAATGAAGAAAAATTACTCTAATAAGTTTTGATAAATCATAAAC
Organism: Corylus avellana; assembly: GCF_901000735.1. Lineage (NCBI taxonomy): Eukaryota > Viridiplantae > Streptophyta > Magnoliopsida > Fagales > Betulaceae > Corylus > Corylus avellana. The sequence continues at coordinate 30,425,992 of NC_081545.1, read as the reverse complement.
CATCCAACTTTTAAGGGGAGACGTCCATGTCAAATTAAAAAATAAATAATAATAAACACGGACATCCACTACTCGTCATTTTTTGTTTTTTTTTTGTTTTTACATATCCGCACAATAGGGAGAGAAAATATTCAAACTAGTGACTTCTATTTCATCAGGCGTAGTCCCCAATTAATTGAGCTACCACTTAAGAACCACCTACGGTCTTTTAAGGAAAAAATGAAAAATAAAAGAATCTACTCTTACCCCCGTCCTCTACCTAAGAGAAAAATGTGGAAGAAGACGATGGAGGAAGACTCCATCCCCACAAAGAGGCAAGGATGGAAAGTTCCACTCCTACCCTTATGTAGCCTAGTTTTTCATCTAGCTAGAGATGAGTGGGAGTGAAGCAACTCCCACCGCAGCCCTCTGTGGGGGTGGAGCCACCTTTCACTGCCACCGCCTCCCTCTTTGGGGATGGAGGGTGACAATGGGGGTGGATCTCCGCCCCTCTTTTTTCTTGTGTAATTACCTATGAAGCATGGTGATGGGTATTTGGATATTTATGGCATTGTTTATTGGCTTAATTAATGTGGATAAAATGACAACTAGCAAGTTTTCTGTTAAAAACGGGATGAAAAACATGACGTAAGGACTTTTTTGTCACTGGCCTAAGCAAATCAAACACTCCAAGTAGACAAGACACAAAATTTGCTGAAAGACCAAAAATCGGTTGAAACTTGATTGTTATGATAATACATATGAATTATACAAATAATATGCTCATCGAATAGACTTTAATGTAAAAAAATAATTTGGGAAGCGAGCAAATTTAGTACTTGTTCAAAAGAGAACATTTTGTTGCTCGAAAGAGTGTAAACTAGTTGTTGACAAATTATGAGAACAAACATTGTTTCATCACCCAATTTCACTCGCATTTGTTCTCTGTAACTTCGAATTTTCATAAATATATTCCTTATGTTAAATCACTTAACTAAAAATTTGGAGTGAATTATGGAGCAATGCTTGAACTTATAACATTTAGCTTTAATACCATACTAAATCACTACTGAGGAGGAGGCTGAAATTATTTGCAACTTACCAATAAGTAGATATCAGCAACCGGATAAACTCATATGGCGCCCTACCAATGCGGGTGTTTTCTCAGTGCGTAGTGCCTACCACTTGGAGGTAGAGTGGTGTGGGCCTTTGAAGGGTGAGAGCTCTTGTCGGTATAATAGGAAAATTTTTTGGGACAATATATGGAAATTGAGAATACCCAGTGCTGTCAAAATGTTTGTGTGGAAGGCGTGTTGCAATATTCTCCCAACGAGAGATAATCTTAAGCGGAAGAATGTTAATCAGGATGGGAACTACTTCATATGCACAGGGAGAGTGGAGACAACAAGACATATTTTGTGGGATTGCCTTTCTGCCCAAGACGTATAGGGTGGAAGCAAGCAGATTTTTCAAAAGAGCTACTGTACTGGAGAGAATTTTATGGAGGTGATGAAATATTTAATGGGGAAATGCAAGCTAGAGGAACTTGAGTTGGCGGGGATCATTGCCCATCAAATTTGGAAGCGCCGAAATAATGCTTTGCATGGAGGAGAATTCTTACACCCGAAGAGGTTAGTTCAAGATGCAAAGGATTATCAAACTCAACTCTCAAGAGCAAATTAGATAGAGGTTAACCAAGGGGAAGTACAAAGTTCGTCCATTCAGCTATGTTGGTCAAATCCCCCCCAATAACAGCTACAAAATTAATTGGGACGCAGCCATTAACACAAAGGAGAAGATGATTGGAATTGGGGTGATCATCAAGGACGATCAGGGGCGGGTTTAGCCGCGACACAAGTTTGAAACAAGTGATTTTTGAAGGGGACTCATAGCACGTTGTTCGGGCCCTTTCAGAGATGGAGTCAAGCAGCTATAGTTATGGGCAGGTCATTGATGATGCCAAAGTAGTCTTAAAGGGTTTCAGGAGCTGGGAGGTGTGCCATGTAAAGAGATAATCAAATATGGCAGCGCACAGACTAGCAAAGGAGGCAGCAAAAAAAATTTATGACAAGGTTTGGCTTGAGGAAACTCGTAATTATATTTTTGATTTAGTCAATTTAGAGCGTTTAGCTCTTGTTATGTAGAGCTCCTGCTCTGATGTTCTCTTGAATGAGATCAGATTTTCTTCCAAAAAAGAAAAAAAAAATCACTACTTGTTCAAAAAATTTAAGTTGATAAGAAGATACGAGTTAAATCATTTAATTAATATTCTAACACCATATAATTTTATTGACTTTTCAATCTCTTTCCTATTTTTGTTTATTTGCTAGGGGTGCAATATTGAATTCATTAGGTCATACCTTTATCATGTGAGATGTGACAAGATATTACTCTTATTCTTTAAAGTTAATATTAAATAGAGTAGATAAGAGGTCATTTATAAGGTTATGGATAGGCTATGTAAATAGTCTTTAATGTGAATGGTTGGCTCCAAATTAATGTCCGATTGAGTTGATGCCCACCAAGGTTGGACTAAATAGTCTTTCTTCACACATTTATGCTTTAATGCACCGAGTTAAAATATGCATATTCCTCCCACCCCTCCCTCTTAAGGGTGTAAATTACACTTTATCCCTGTAAACTTACACCTTCTTTGCACTTCAAGAGAATATTTTCTCTTGGGGTGTGACGAGTGACGACAGTCATCCCCTCTCTTCTCTTGCTGCCTTCTTTTTGGATGGTTGTGTACTCACCCATATCCCAAGTCTTAGAGGGATAGTTTTGTAATTTTCTCTTTTTAATTAGGGTATTTTTGGTAAAATAGACTATTCATATGCATGCAACTAGGAAGCTAGGAAGGTTAAAGTGCAAATTTATGTGCCCATTACACGGCACATTGGATTGCGGCCAGAATAATTTCTAGCCACATTTCTTGTTATCCCTTTCCTACTCTCTTGGTTCCCATCACCGGTGGGAGGGACCCTCCTGTTTTTTTTATCGTCTTCTTCGTGTTATTTTTTTTGTATTTCTTTTCTCGTTGTTTTGCTTTGTCTTATGTACTCACCAAATATATATATATCCAAATGAATCGCCAAATCTAAAAATTTCAAAGTTCCATCTCTCTCTCCAATAATGTAGTTTGATACCTTATATGTTTCCGCCAAGACAGAAAGGAACATAATTTGTCGTACAATCAATAAGTAATGGCCTTGTGTTCGTTGCCGATTATTCAGATTTAAGCGGATACCATTCGTTATACCCTTCAAACCGGATCCCACCAAATACATTAATGATTTGGATGGACCAGTTGAGTACGTATTAGCAAGTAGCCTTCCCAAGAGACAATACATCCGACATGAATCCCATAGAACCACCACGTGGCAAATTGAAAAAAAAACTACAACACAAGTTTTTACGAGTAAAAAATTACACCATTTTGATAATATTATTTTCTCTGACAACATTTCCAACCATACACTTCATGAATACACCAACACAAAAAATAAAATGTGACATAGAATTAATAAAGCAAAAAAAAAAAATTGTACCCATGCAAGCTATGGCAGTGAATCGTGACGTCCAATAGGTCCACCTCTTTTGTCTCTTCCAAATAGCAAAATGACTTCAATCCTCAGTCTCTCTGCTTGGGCATGACTTCCCAATGGTGGGCTTCTGCTCGAACAAATTAAGCAGCTTCCTTTCTCTGCAGATCTTCTGTTTCAGTCACGTACTACGTAAATCTCTTGGCAAATTAAAGTACAGCCGAGGGAGGTAGAGAATTACAGTACAACTTTCCGACACTCTAATACGTGTCAAACGATTATCGGGCATGGGTGGCCCGTGGACGACAGGTGGCAAGGCTAACTACCGGTGGTGCAAGCTTTTGAGGTTGCCGGATATCCCTGAAAGCTCTTGCATCCGCTACGTCTTCTCTTGTTCCACAAGTAACTGCATGCCTTACCCAAAACCCTTTCATTTTCTTCTTCTTTTTCTTGATCATTTCAATAGTATGATGATTATCCCCTACCGTCGTATTTTCATGGGGATGATCATGATCTCCGCCTATCAACTTTCTGTGGGAGTTGCTGACGCTAGATTCTATAAGGCAATCCAAACGTCGGGAAATACTCGCGATTTCATATCTATCGAGAAGAGAATTGTCAGTACGGATCAAACTTGGCGTTTGTGAACCCTTCCCGACAGCTTCTTCAGCTATTCTTATGGCCTCTAGCTTGAAAACCGACGGTCTAGGGGCTCGGCGAGTCCTCATGACATCGAACTCTGGCATTTGCTTCCCCTCTGACCCCGATCCGCGTTGGTACCACGCCCATGCAGCGCTTTTCACTGCCGCCAATTGATCGGCAGCAGCACCGCCTCTGCCTCTCCCCTTTTTCCTTGCCATGAAAAGGTTCATGAGAAAGGGTGTAGATAGCATAGCATGAGAGATTGGAATGTGTGGGAAAATTATGTTCCACGCTATAAAAGGTTGAAAGTTGGTGATTCTTTTACCATGGTGGTTGTGTATCAAATGTCAAGAAAGGTATTTCATCTCATGGGGTGTTTTGTTTGGGTGCCATTTGGTCCTTGTGGTGTTGTCAGAATTGAATAATATCATTAAATCGAAATGGGCATTAGGGCCCAGTGAAGCATGATGTTAGGTAGGAAATGGGGTGAGGGGTCCTCTCGAGGACAACTGTGTTCTAGTAAATGTAGTATTCTGTCCCTTGTCTACATTGAGGTGGATTATGTCACTTGGAAAACTAAGCCCTATATGGCAGGAAACCACAAGGATAGTCCTTGTCATGGTATTCTGCTATTGACCATCGTACGTGGTCCTATTAGATGCATATAATAATCGTCCCTATTGCATGGTTGAGCAGCTTACATGTAGAAATAATGTCAACCCTTGATATTTTTTGCATGTAGCCCCGAAGAAATCGGGAACGACTCTTTTAGTAACGGTAATTTTTTAATAGAAAGAAAAAAGTATTAACAAACAGCTCGAAACACAAAACACACAAAACATGGAACTACAGAGGTAATTTCCACCACCCATGAGTGTCATGGCAATCCCTCATGCCGAAAGATAAAATATAGTCATTGACATGATGGGTTAAATGGTATAAACCTCGAGTTGGGTTTTAGTAATGGACCGGGTCCCCACTCTCTACCATCAAGAGGATAGTTAGATGCAACAAAATGAAACCTTAACCATCAAATAGATCCTCTCCATTTGACCTATTCCGGATTTTCCCATCATCAAGCAGCCAATAACTGTGAATATTAAACATAGAGCTACTGTGCTCAGTTAATGGAGTTCTTGTTGGGAACACTAGACAAGTCGAGCAAAATAAAACCTCGAGGATTTTATCCTGTGTCCTGCGAATCTGAAACTGCAATTCCAATCATACAGCATCAGGTGACCTATTGTCAGTCCTGTAAAATGAGTACTATAAATTTAAATGAAAGTAACATTATAACTATTATCCGAATGTTAGCAAGTAAACAACAGAGGCAATCTCATGCTGGCCTTATTTGTTAGGATCCTGTGAATTTCACATCAAAATCCCACTTTGCTGATAAGAGGGTATAGGCTGCCAATTTATTCACAAAAGAATATTGGAAATTCAGAACTTAAAAATAATCATAGTAGAAAAAGGTTATGAATACAACAAGATCAGCTAATAAAGTTATGCAAAGGAACCTCTGTTGTTCATTTGGGTATGGCCAGGTGGTATAAGTACTGAACCTGCTGCTTAAAATGATTTTCTGGCCGTCATGCTGTTGCTGCAACCGCAACCAAAATCAGCATCCAGCTAAGGTTTTGTTTGATAACACACTTCCTTTCTTCCTTTTATTTTTCTCTTTTCAAAACAAATACATTAACAAACAACCAAAAAAACAAAATACTCTAAACTACTTTCACTTTTATATCAAATCAGAACATTTTAAACTTAAAACTACTTTCACCTTTATGTCACATCAAAACACTTTTTCAAACCAAAAACAAAAAGCACCCTCTACAAAAAATTAGGAAATGAGCTACGTTTCCCATGAGTAAAAATTTCCAGCTTAGTTTTTGCGTTTCCTATGGTGAAGTTCAGATTCCAGACGCTTGATTTCATCTTCCAGCTCCTTTAAAGTTGCTCCTTCAAAACTTTGTGTCCTGTCAGTATCACTTATCAAGCTTAAAAGATGCTTCAAACATGAAAGATACTCGGCCTTTACAGCAGGAGAGTCAGAAATAGACCTCTCAGTTTCAAACTGCACAGAAACATGCGCAAACTTTAGCTTTTTACTGTGCTCATCCATAAATGAAGCCAATAGTTTCCCGATTTAAACATATATTGCAGTTTTCTATCAACTATGAAAACTTTCAAAACTAATTAAAACAAAATTATCTGCAACAATACTGATTTCATCCTAAATTTTTGGAGGACTGGGTACAAAGATATGTATGGCAGAAACATTCATTGCATCAGTTTATAGAAATGATCTAACTGCAGGTGATAGAAGACATTTATGTTCCAAAAATTAGAGCACCAATAATAAAAACCTATTTGAATGCTGAAAATGTTGTACAATATTCTCACTTCATGTAATGATACAAGGCATTCCCATTCTTGGAATCCTACAAGGTTCCCATTCTATGGACTACCAAATGCTACACCAGCTCTCCGAACTAGCATAGGATAGAACACATTTTTAACATCATCTAAAGTATTGCAAAATGTTGAACAGTCCAAGCATACCTCTTTGTAAGCAGAAATGCATTGGAAAAGTGCATTTTCGGCTTCAGCAACAGGTAAATGCTCCTGTTTCATAATAGAAACGTAATATTGGTTCAGCCAATTGGAATAAATTACTTAAACAGAACAATCATAGGAGGATGTTGTCAGAAAATCTAATTGGAAGGAGAAGAAAATAGGCTCACTAATGAGCATTACTGGAGACACTATTATACACTTCGAATCATTGTTTCCAAACTTCTAAAGATCCAAAAATATATATATATATATATATTGTGTTTTAACCTCCAGATTCAGTTTAAGGTCATTAAGCATTTCATTTTGGCTGCTTAACTAGAAACACAAATCAAATTATATATAAAAAAAGAAAAAGGAAAATGCTAGTCAAAGATCATCAGAGGGTCGGAGAAGTTCTGGGAATAATAGATTAAGCAAAAAAAAAAAAATGGTCATCAACTAAAATTCCCCTTTATTACTCAAGTGGCAGTAAGAAAATAGTCATCACGAGTTTGGTCAAAGGTAGAAGATTTAGTCCTAAATGCTTTCTGAATTTGCACATTGGAGGATATGTACTTGATAGAAATTGTGAAAGAACAGTGAGATTCCTTTCACTCCTCATTCCTCAAGTACACTAGCTTTATCTTCTTTAAGAAGCTAAATTCCTTGCTACAAGCAATAAGCATATGAAGTATGGATAAGTACGCGAATAATGAAAGGTGAAAGCAAACTTCGGTAAGATTCAGTATTTCAGTCACGATAAGGAATAACCAATACTATCTAAAGTGAAATACAGTGCCAATTACAAGGGTCAAAGAAGGTTATTGGTAGACAATTTTATAGAAGAGGAAAGAGCTTCTCCAATGGGCTTATCAAAATATGATGATGATTACCAGCAACTCTCAGATATAGTGCTCCTACCTGGAATAACGAGGTCTGATAGAAGGCGATTTGAAAGGAATTTAGGGTTGAGGATGAACCTTGCCAAATCATAAACTTGGAGGTGGTTGGAGTTCCAAAAGCATATGACTGATATTTTCAAACTTTAAATGTTAGACTTCCACCATGGGCCTCTTTCAAAAGTTAGGTGAGACCTGATGAAGATTTTGCATCTTATCCTAAGCCGGGAAATCATTAACGAGAGTTAACTTGCCAGCTTCTTCCTGATTTACGTTCTATATCTTTTTAGGTTGCCATCCTTACTTGCAAAGACAAATAAAAGCTAAAGATACATTTTCTATGGGCAGCGACAGACTCCAAAAATCATTTAGTGAGTCCAGAAAAATCACTCATTTAAAGATCGTATAAAAAGTAATTATTACATGACCTATATTCACTATTAATGGTTGTGCCTATGGAGAGAATTAGAAGAAATGTGGTTTCACTAAGTAGGAAATATTGGTGTATATGTTTTTAGTGGAAATAAGGTCAAATTGGGGAGGATGGTCAATGTGCTGCCTTAGGAAGGTTATGCCTAGATCAAGATACCATAGAAAGTAAGAAAGATGCACAAATATGCCCATACTAACCAGATCTCTTGATACTCTACTATGGGAACATTCAAGATCAGAAGATTGCTCTATGGAAGACTAACTGGAGTTAACATGTGCAAAGTATACAAGGAAAGGGGCTTTCATCTAAGTAGGTTTATTTTCCAGAAAATCCTCTTCTATCATCAACACAAGCTATCCCTTCAAAGTTCATGTGGAAGACTCTGGTTCCAACATTGCGGCATTCTTAGTGCTTCGGCTAAAATATTACTGGCAGTAAAGTCCTACTCCAAAAAGTGGTGAATTGTCACAATTGTTGGCCGTATCAAGGCACATGCACACATGGCAAAACATATGCATCTTTGTTTCCAGTTCTATGCACATATTTCTATAAGCTTGGATTAGAGCTTCAGTCTTTCAGAGAGTTGTAGCTAACTGAATATTAAGCACGAGGAATAAGCATTGTTCCAAAAGGAAACTTTTCTGACAAAGGTCCTATTGGAAAGAAAGAAAAAGAAATATTTGAAGAAAAACAGTTAAAAAACAAGGGCTCCCAATGCTCACTAATAACTTACACAGTGCACGCAAAGGCTGTTAAATATTTTAAAGTCTTGATCACTAACCTGTAACTCTTGTAACTCTTGCTTGTTAATCTCTAGAAGCCCAAGAGCATCAAGTGATTGCATCTGCAAGCAGAACAAATCTATCAATTTCATATTGGAAAATATCTAATAACCATATAAGATAATGCCAAAAGTTAGAACCAACATAAATGAAGCATCTAAGATCACTAGCTTAATTTTATTCTAGTTTTTTAGCTTTTATTTATTCTAGATTGACAATTTTTAGTGTGACTTTCCATATAACTTTCACTAGCGTCAGATCCAAAAGTATTTACCACTATGAACTCAAGAAAAAACTGCAATTGTCATCAATATGCATGCAGCATCCAAGATCACTGAGTTGGTTTTGTTTGAATTTTTTCTTTTCTGTTCTTTTTTCTTCTCTCGTTTTAGCTATGAGATAGCAGAATATTAGCATGGCAACATATATCACTTCAATAGCAAGTGATCCAAAGATACTGACCAATACAAACCCAAAAGAAATATACAATAGTCAATTAATGGGTATATGGAGAGAGAGAATACTCAGGGTGGCTTTGTTTTTATCATGCCAGTATGTATTTTAGTATTTATGATGATTCCCAAAGTTGCAGCTATGTGAACTACATGATTTATATTGTTTCAGAACCTTTTTCCAGAAATAACACCTTGAAGGCTATCAAGTTCAGTTTAACACCTATTGCCTGCTTTTGAGTGATCCTGAGAAGAATTGATCCTTAAAAGTTGGAATATGGGGAGGAATCAAAATCAAGTTTCCTAACAATAGTTGGGGATGCTGATGTAAGGTACACCATATCTCACTGCATTATATTCTGGTGCAGTTACTGAAATATCATTAGAGCTTCATCTATCGTGGCCTCAGCATTTAGCATTGGTTCAGGATTTTACAGAAGCTTAACCATTTTATAGATTTGTGGGATTACCTCTTCCAACTGTGGATCCCAGTTCTTGGATATAAAATGGACCTCACTAGGGAGGTATTCTAATGTGAATGAGAATTAAGGAAGTCAAATAAAGAGGAAGGATAAACATATACCATATATATAAAACAAGATTTTAAAACCACAGAGATTTCATCGTATTATTGCTTTGATGGAAATCATAACCTCGTCTACCTTGTCACAAAGCAAAACCAAAATGACAACAGATAAGGAATGACAGTCTTGATGCAAGAGTTTTTTTTTTTTTTTTTTTAATGTCGGGGAACCTCTCCAAGGCAGGGCCATTCGGACCCACCCCTGCAGAGTAAACCCCGGTCCCGTGCACCACACCCTCGGAAGTTTCCCTACACGGAACAGGTTAAATCGCTGGCTTTTCACTAAGGGGTGTGGCCCCAAGAAATTGTTTGCACCCATGAGGTGTTGAACCTTGGACCTTGAAGGGAGCAAATCCCAAGACCAAGGCCTCCACCACATGGGCCAACCCCTAGGGGTTACAAGAGTTTCATTTGACATAAGTGAAAAAATGTATTATCAAATACTACAACTGACTACCAGAATTTCCACGAAAAACAGATATCTCACGAAAGGATAGGGAAACTGACCAGTATGATTAATGCTGCATGGCCTTCCATCCTTGTTTCTCCAGGTGCACTGTAACTTTTCAAGTTGCCTTTCTGTTTAGTGAAGTTATTTAAAACCCGCCGAGCTATCCTATCATGGAAAGAGAACTGCATGACAAATCTGTAAGAAGCAACAACACAAAAACAGGCAATCTAGGAAAAAGAAAAATATGAGCAAATTAAACAGATTTGCCCATATTTTGTCAAACAAAATTTGAAACATCAAAATTAATGATTAAAAATGCAAATCAATGAAAAGTTTTCTGTTATTTATTGTCAATTACCCAAAAAGGAAAAGACTGAAACTTGATGGGACAAATTAAACACAACCAGAAAGTGTTTTTTCACAAACACTTGCTGGGATCGGCAAGTGAAGACTAAACAGCTTATGATATCAAAAATGTTGTCTCTAAGTTGGCTTCCTTGTTGGTGCTTTAGGACAAGAAGATAAATACACTATCATTGACTACTTGTTAAGCGGCGGGCACAGGTTGGTCATACTCAAGCAACAACTGTTTACATTAAAAGGTTGACAGTTTTGGCAGGTGGGAATGTTTGAACAGCCTTGAACTCAATTTAACTAAAACTCAAACTCTTGGTCATCTATGATGGGAGTAGATTTAGCAGCACCAATATGTAAAAAAATTGAAGAGAAGTTTTGCATATCATATGCTCTTTTGTTGGATTCTCACTCCCATAGATTGCATGACTTTCAAGTTGCACAGATTCTAGAGCTCTAGTGTTAGATTATTACAAATGTATCAATTCCAAATTTCGAGAACTTATACAATCTTAACCTTTTGAAAACTTAAGAAGTCAGATTTTCTAAATAGGACTAACAATATGGGAGAGAGGGACTACTAATAGTTAAAAGTAGAAATGTTTAGTTTGTTCCTCACTTTGTAAGTTAAGCATGTTATCAATCTGAATTTTGGTTGTGTTGTTTAAATCCAACATAAAGAGCGAAAAAACAGCAAGTAACTTTTTTTCAAGAGGCGTAATGTTATTTACTAGCGCACTTTGGGAATGGGGCTTGAAATCCCACCTAACGATGTCAAAAGCTTTCGTAAGAATCCGCATGGCTATAGTGGAACCCTTTATAAAAAATGACTATCTGAATGACTAAACAAATACCAGCTAAGAATGAATATAATATATTATAATAAAGATAGTTTTGATTGTTTTTCAATACCAGAAGGAGGATAAATAACTCAATATAATTTTTCTAATTAACTCCTAAACCTTTGTCTTTTCCTTATTATGAACATCACAAGAATCATTCCTCTTATGTTTTATAATCTCCACCATTACACACCAAGTAAAAATGACCCCAGTAAGAAGGGCAACTCCACAATATATATGCAAAGCAGCTTTTAGGAAAGAAAAAAAAGGTGGAATAGAGAATGTTTAAAAGATCAATAGAGTAATCAATGTACAATTGAAAGAATGAAAGTTATGAATGGTAACTTTAACACTTAAATGTTGTTTTGTGAATTCTAAGATAGTTAAACTGGCAAAGTAACACAAACCTTATGGAATTGTGTAAAAGGTCCTTTGCCTTTTCAAGCTCAGCAATTGCTCCAGAAATATCCACCTTCCTTAGTTGGTTAGAATTAAGCATTCTCACCCTAGCAATGTGAAGCATGTTGGCACCAATCTGACAGTGGAGAAGGAAAGAAAGCCTCATTGTGTATGCTATCTTTTTCCTCTCAGCAATTTTATTATCAATAAATAGTAGAAAAAAAGAAAAAAAGAAAAAAGAGAGAATAGGTAGCAGCTCAGATAATAATTTAAAATGACAATGGACTAGTGTTTTAGACTTCAGTTTTGCAATCAAGTTTGGCCATGGTTTGAACCCTTTTTGAGCATGTATTTGTGTGCATTTGGATATGTGCTAGGCTTCTAGTTTGAAATTAACATAGGAAGAAAACTACCAAACCGTTGAGCTTTATATAAATAGTGAGACATTCAGAGTTTAAAAAGTTGGTTAAAGTATTGTGGTTTGGAACTCAAGTACTAGTTTATGTTTTTTGAATATTTTAGAGAAAAAAAAAATCAGAATTGGTCATCATATAGAACCCAAAGCAGTATATAAAGATATAATGACAGTGTGTATACAAATTATATAAATTATGAAAATTACATATATCCATCTTGGACGGTATATAGATGAACTTAGAGAGCTTTTTTTTCTTCAAAAAAATAAAATAAAAAAGCAAACCTGAATATGATCTTCCGGAAGTAATGTTTTCCTGGCATCAAGACATCTGAAAAGATAGAAATTTATTTCATTTGGAATCATCAGACAATTACGCTTGTGGATAATTATATACTTAACTACTCACCTTTCAAGAAGCCTTTGTGCTTCCTTTAAGTTCCCAGTAGACTGTAGAGTCAGGGCCAGACCTTCAGCTGCAATAATAGTGTCCAAGGAATTCCATCCCTGACTGACAAGAATAATATGAAGGTTAAAAAAAAAATTAAAAAAAAAAAAAAAAGAGTTGAAGGAAATAGAAAGAAGGAAAAATAAAGGAAGAAGAAAGCTTGTGTATTCTTTGATATCAAACCCATACAGCATCTACATGCTAAAATAGAAAACTTGATACAAATTACTACAGTAATATATTTAATGCAGATTGCAGCAATAATAAAAATAAAACCTGAGAATAATGACAATACAATCAAGAATAAAGTGAGTTTCCTAATCAACACCCCCCCTAAGCTGAGGCAAAGATCTCGCATGCCCATCTTGCATAAAGCTGTGTGAAAGATGCTACTGGACACTCCTTTTGTCAAAGTATCTGCAAGTTGTTCTCCTTACTTTACATGTAGTGTACAGATTAATCTTGCACGCAACTTCTCCTTGATAAAATACCTATCAACTTCAACGTGTTTGGCTCGCTCATGTTGGATTGGATTATGGGGGATTTTGATTGCAGCTTTATTGTCACAATACAATCTCAGAGGGTCATTAAAATCATACCCAAGTTCCTTCAACAATATCTTTAACCATAGTAACTCACATACTCCATATGTCATGGCTCAAAATTAAGCTTCTGCACTTGATCTAGCAACTACCAATTTTTTTATTACATCAGGTAATCAGATTACCTCCCACAAGTGTATATTACCATGAAGTAGATCTTCAATCTGTAACTGATCCAGCCCATCTGCATCTATATAGGCCTCTAGTTTCAAGTGATTATATCGAGTGAACAACAAACCTTTGCCTGATGAAGATTTTAGATAACAGAGAATCTAGTAAACTGCCTTCATATGGGACTCTCTCGTGGTGAGTGCATGAACTAGCTCACTACACTAACTACATAAGCAATGTCTAAACGGGCATGTGACAAATAAATTAATATGCCTACCAATCATTGGTATCTGTCTTTATCCACTAGAGGACTCTCATATTTCCACTGGGAAGGGAAGATCATGTCACAATCTTGCTACTTCAATACCCAAAAAATATTTTAAATTGCCTAAACAAACAAGGAGTACATGGATGAGATAAAGGGACAAACAACTTTCATCAAAGACATGAAAGGTTATCACACTTTGCAATCAAAGACCTCAATCCCATTGAACCATGCAATTTGAAAGCACCATGTAATTGAAATACTACGGTTTTTTATGAAATGAAGCATCATTGCTTAATTAAAGTCATTATCTTTTAGATCATTTTTCGATTGGAAGAGAGCAGTAGGGTGCTTTGCTTCTTCTTTTGGACTTTTTAGATCTTTGTAATTTAGATCCTAGCTTTTTCCTGCTTTCTACCAGGAAAAGATACGCCATTTTTTTTAACAGAATCATATTACATATAAAAATAAATAAAAGATCTCAAGCAAAAAATACTGTACTAGATGCAACAATATGACCCTCAAAGCTTATGAATACCAAGAAGTTTTGTCTAAAATATCCAAGCACAGAAACATCAACTGAGACAAACTTTAGCAGAAAAAATATAGCGAATATAAAAGCAGGAAAAATAAAATAATTCAAACCTTTGATAATTCCATTGTATGCAGGATCTTTCTCTGGACATTCTCAGCCTCTGCAGGCCGATTAGACTTCAGATATATCTGGATAGAAACCAAAAGAAAAGAGACCAAACAAAATGGAGAAATTAAATCTAAATGCTCAATACACAAACATGAAAAGTAGGTTCGCATAGGCTAGAAGAAGAGAAAAAACACAAATAGAATACACATTTTATACTAAAATAGACAGTTATTATACAACAAAACCATTAAACAATAGTAAAACAAGAAATTGTTTTGTTGCTACAAAGATCCAACAGGCAAATCTTTATGCACACGGGATTGTAAACAGGATGCATATAACAATTTCACCTAAGAATTACAATCTAAAACTTTTTGGCAATAAATATTACAAAAGAAGAAATAGAATACTGCCTAGGGCAAGTATTCATTCCGACAAAAGATCTCAAAAATAAATATATAAGCTCAACTATAGGCATCTCAACACATTTAATCCTGATTGTTCTTCTCTCTCCAAATCATCCACATGAGGCACACAGGGTTTGCATTCCAGATGAAGAAATTCCTATGTAAGCGACACACACCTTTCCAACTGATATAGACCTCAATAACCCTTTGAGGAATCACCTATTGAACCTCAAATGCGGAAGTACAAGAGACCACAACTCTCTCAGAGCCAAGCAATT
Organism: Corylus avellana; assembly: GCF_901000735.1. Taxonomy (NCBI): domain Eukaryota; kingdom Viridiplantae; phylum Streptophyta; class Magnoliopsida; order Fagales; family Betulaceae; genus Corylus; species Corylus avellana. The sequence goes on along the minus strand of NC_081545.1, from coordinate 30,410,903 downwards.
GGTCAACTAATGGTCAAACTCAACACTACGATTACAAATGCAAAACCAATTCACTAAAATGATATTCTTCTCAATGAGGTTATCCACGGCAAGAATTTTCCCAAGGCAGCTGCCAAAAAAAACAAAAAAAGCAATATTAATGGGACTTTGCTATGCCAAATACTCTTCCAAGGGAACTACACACCACTGGCCACTTCTAAACATCATATAAAGTATGGATAACGATGTTACCACTAAGATTAAGTTTCCAAAACAATCTATCATTCCCTTCACCCGACAGAGAACTAGAATACCAGAGATAAAAATAAAAAATAAAAAAAGAGTAAACAGGTTCTAATTTCATCCTGAAAGCATGTGCATATCTGAAATTTCAAAATCTGATCATAGTCCATCATACTAAGAACCCAATAAAGCATAAAGCAAGTGTCTTTATCATCTCTCGAGAACTAATCAGAAACAGCTCCTTTAAGGTGTCATCCCCACACCACTTGTCATGCCAAAACCATACAATTCTACCACCCCTACCAGAAAACCTCTTCCAACCAGCCTTCATGGATTTCCAATTACTACCCCCATGACACCTTCTCATCAGTTGAGATGCCACTAAAACCACACTACATATAAACTGCTGGATACTCCTAATTCTACTAGGATTAGGACTATAACTTAGAAACTATAAAAAGTAGAAATTGACAAGAAAAATCAAGTTCAACGCCATAGGAAACGGGCTAAGAAAACCTATCCTGCCTCCACGTAAATTAAACTATATGCACTACTACCCGTCTATGTCCAGAAAATTGAGACCATGACTGAAATATTTGAAGAAAAAAAACCCTGCACCAATCAAGTGAAATTAAACTTGAAGATAATACTGGATTATAACTAGACAAGACTAAACTACAAGGAAGCCAACCGCCTCACATCTCAAGATATGTGTTAATCTAGGAGTTAAAATGAACCTGTAAGAAAACAAATCTCCTCATTTCCCTACAAATTTTTCTTACCAATCGAACCACTTCATGAAACTGAACAATTAAATGCCATCTTCAATTGACAGTTTTCACAATCACATGGATATATCATTCTCTAATAGTCACATATTTTACTTAACATCGCAAACTCCCTCCATCCAAAATTAGACATCTTGATTCTAAATAGCACAATATAGTAATAAATAGGAGTAAGAACAATAATCCTAAACTGTTGGTTACTCTATTTTAGAGGTGGACACCACTTTTAATGAAAATCTTTTTTTTTATTAAAAAAAAAAAAAAAATTAAAGAAACAAGTACTTTTACTCCTGGATGGTAAAGGCATTTATTTTGTGACATCTCAAAAAGGAAGAGAAGATATCTATATTGGGAACGAGGGAGTATTACATCATAGAGTCAGTTTTATGTCGATAAGAGATCTACAAGGTCTCTGTAGGTTCATCCCAAAAAATCACAAGAATGAAGGTGAGAAAAACAACCTGAGCAAGATATCGCAATCTCTTGACACATATAGAAGAGTCCCCTAGGCCACCTTCCTGAACAAAACTTCGCAGTGAGAATGAGAACAGTAAATCCAAAACAGCAAAATGCCTCCTAGTACAGAGGGGCGCAACCCTAGTACTTTTCAAGTAAAATAATGATGCACCTCTAGTATCCTAATGGAATCCTGAATCAGAACCTCAGCATCCTTCTCTTTTCCTTGCATATAGAGCACCTGTACTTAAAAATTACATTGCATTTAAGGTCAGTCGAATACACTAAGAAATATTATTAAAGAGAAAAATAGATAACAAAAGAAGAATATTCAAAACAAAAGCAAAGCGTTTAGATTTAAGGTCCACATGACATGAAATGAAATATTCAATTTTGTATACAATACAACTGAAATCCCTTAACTATAATTTAGAGTCATGAATAACTTGTTAGGTTAGGACCCTAACAAGTTATTCAAGGAAAAGGTAATAGAGCTGAATCTGCAACATAAGCAGCATTGTTTCTATATGATGCTTTCTAAAACAAAAATAACACGGGAAATTAGGTTAGGACCCTCTATGCTTTAGGCCAGTTTGACTTTTAACACCACAGTTTTCAATTTGATAGGTTTGAAACTTGAGTTTTGGCCCATGCTAAATTCGAGACCTCCATCCATCAGCTTTTACATAAAATACATAACAAAAATGGTTGTGAGAATACAATTTTACCCCTAAGATCAATTTATATATATATATATATATATAGAAAAGGTAGTTGCGCTAGGCTGTGGGTGACAGAAGTCTTGAATTTTACAATGGACCCAAACTCAGCTCAAAGGTTTTACTTTCAATTATTCACATTATACGACCAACTCAATAGGCATCCATGACCTGAACATTCCATAAGCATCCATCAACTTCATTCATCCCACAAACTATGGGCAATAACTTTTACAGATCAACAACCATACCAAGATATAAAAAAGGGTGTTGCCCCCGGGCTCTGGGGCGGGGGTCACCTATTGCCTGTAATTATTATTATTTCCTCAATTACAATCAACTTCCTATTCATAGATTTAGATTGACATTGACTCGTATTATAGCTTTAGCCAACAAGCAACTATCACCTAGCAAAAAGCATACAAAATGGAAGCACAACAGCTTTTCCATAACCAGTGCAAAAACATAAGCATTGAATGTTAACCCTCAACTGAAGTCCTTTTAAAGATTGAAAATTAAGTTCTCCTACCAACTAGTCTTGCTAATTAGAGGTCCATTCTACAATTTCCTTCATGCTAATATACCTAGTTAGTAGCACTATTGTTTGCAAGGCCAACCACAATACTTAATCAGTTAACATGGATGACGAAGAAACAAACACCAACTACTATGATCCATGCAAACAGCTCCTCACAAAACTCTAATGATGTCTCCCTATTTTCACCAAGTTATATAGCATATAAATTTGACAGTGTTGACATCGGACATCATAGGAACGGAACAGGAAAAATCACAATAGGCATGACAAGTTAATCCCTTACATTATAAATTATTCATATGTACAGTAACCATATCATTAAGTGATTTTAGAATATGCATAAACAAGATGCCAATGCATATCCTTCAAAAAGTTCTTGGCAAAAAAGTTATTATCTAGACCAGAGCCATGTACTTAAAAAGTTGAGGGATCACATACCTTAATATCTATAACTACCTTGTAAGGCAAACAAAATACAAAAATGCATATTTCAAGTGGAAAACAATAACAACTACATTAGTATCCATCAACTCAGATCCCAAGCTTACAACAGAGAATGTCAGAGAAGCACAACGAACATAACTCATTCTTTTCTTTTATCTGACAGAAAGCATAACACAAGAATGCAATACAAACAATAGTATGACACAGTAACAAATTACCATTCCAAGATAATACATAGTATCTGAAATGTCCACATGACCATGTCCCAGAACACGCACCTGTATCTGAATGATTATAAGGTAATATTGAGATGACAAGTTGCAATTGAGCCTAAAACACAATAAGTAGAGAACAGGAATTTGGTGCAAAGCAAATGTAAGTTGCAATTGGGTCAAAGAATATACTTATGGCTCATACCTTTAGAGCACGCTGCCCAGAGACATGAGACAACCAAAGAAGAACAGCAGCACAAGTTGTCAGTAAAAAATAATAGTAAATATTAGCAGTCATAAATGAAAACAATATAAATATATCTGCTTAAGATGTTATCTGGGTAGCATGACAGAAACACATACATGGAAAAAACAAATAACATGAATATCCAATTAATGTGCATCTATAGATCACAAAAACATTAAATCAGTTCAGTCAACTTCGTTAAGGAGAAAAATTATGCCACAAAATACATAAATTCCAAGTGGATTCCCCAAAAATCTGAGCCACCGATGATTTGAGATAGAAGTATGAGAGAATTAAAATTTTCTTGTCAGTAATTTTTTGATAAGTAATATAAATTAAGGCATTCTAGCCTTGTTCCACCTCAACTGGGTTGTAAGGTCTGAAAATCAACTGCACATATGCATCTATTCCATATAAATCTAAAGCAACCCAACACAAACATTAGCTAATACATCCAGAAATACGGGCCAACTAAACAATTGCAATTATGACTGCTAAGTTGATGCACCTATTACCAAATATAATTCTTCCATTACCTCATAGCAGACACGAGCTTCTTCCAGCTTCCTCTGCATCAGATAGAACTGCCCAAGGTTGCGCAAAGCAGCTCCCACACTGTATTGAAAACAGGTGACAGTGATCAGATGAGCATCTGATGATGCAACATAGTGAAGACGACAATTGCTTAATTATCTAGCCTATCAAAGCAACTGCTGCTGATCAAAGCAAAGTAATTATCAAACATGTGTACATGCAAGCATGTGTGTGTAGGTGTATGAGGGTCACTTGTATCACTTCTAAGCACCTAGCTGCCTGTAGTATGCAACTCAATACACAAGCACAAGAACAAGTACCTAACTGCACAGTAAATGTTATTGCTATGGCATGACCAAGAGTAAAGGATTTAAATACTTCACATTTGCTTAGGTCTGCTTTCCTAGTTCGTCTTTAAGAAAGTAGTTATAATAAAATAGGAAAAAAAAAACAATGGCATTGCCAAAATCTAGAGCACTATACATGGAGGACCTGAGGTAGGTCAGGAATGCCAATGATATCGCCTGAAATCAGTAATTTGCTGGTCCATTTAATTAAATTGTAAGACAAATGCTCATGCAAAGACAGTAATTTTTTCACATAAAAAGGGAATCTCTTATTACAATCCAAGTAGAAGTGATGTGGAATATTGAAGAATCGAAATTGATTTGATAATCATGAAATTAGAGGTTCTCCAAGTCACTTTCGTATTCTCTGAAAAGGATGGATCACTTAGTACCAAATTAATTTATTCCACATCTTTTTCCTCCATATGCATTGCTTGTACATCCTTTGCTTTCATAAGCAGTAGTCATGAATGTAATGAGGCTATACCGTATATCCTCAACACCAAATGATTCCTCCAGTATGTTTATGGCCTCCAAATACAATGGTTCAGCTTTATCAAATTCCTTCTTAACTCTGTACAGCTCTGCCTGAAACAATAACAACAGAGAATAGAAACTTTTAGTAAAATACAAAGTTCCATATATCAAGTACACAAAAACAGCTGTCATACATAACATGTAAATAAAAATATTCTGTTTGTCTTAATATGACTTCTTTGACCTGAAGATAATTCCCAGCATAAATATTTTCAAGATCGTTGTAACAACGGATAATAGCACTTCATCAAATGGAGGTGGAGGGTTCTAAAATAATCCAATTCATATATACAGCACCACTTTGAACCCTAGATAGCATAGACAAAAGGGACATCCTCCAGAAAGGCAATGTATAATGGAAAATTTAAGATCACAAAGGCATACAACCACAGCCCCACAATGATCATCATTACCATCTATCAACCCAATTACATAATCATATTGTTTGGACTGTTGAGCTTAAGCCCCACCTTCATCTCAGCCTCAACAATCACCAAATGTCACCACCTTAGTCTCAATGCCACAAACAATCACTCCCAACTGATGTGTAATTTTAATAAGTCGCAACTTTCTAGATTTCCTCGAGTTGCTTTCCTCATCAAAGGGAACTTTTTTGATGAATGTAACATATTTCTTAATCTTAAAACATTTTTTTTTTATAAATAACTCATTTCATTGATAGACACAGAGGGGTGCAATCCTAGTACAAAAAAAATTGTATACAAAAAGAATCCCCCATTAAATGCTAAACAACAAAAATCAACAAATTCAAAAAGGTTAGAAAAATGAGAAATATTATACGCCCCTATCCAATTAAAAAGCGATTTGACCAAGATGTTCTTGAGCTCTTCCTTCATCCTCTCATGATCTTCAAAAAATCTTGCATTTTGCTCTCTCCACGTGTTCCATATTAAGCACAACAGGGCTATCCTCCACACATCTAGAACTGAATGACTACCCACCTAACCTCTCCAACAATATAACAATTGTCTCACCCTTGAAGGCATAACCCATTGGACTGCAAAAAGGGTAAAGATCACACTCCATAAATCTCTTGCCACTTCGCAATGGAGAAAAAGATTATCAATAGACCCTCCGCTCATCTTACACATGCAACAGCAATCCACCACTATTACTCTCCTCTTTCTCAGATTATCCAAGGTCAGAATCTTACCAAGAGCCTTTGTCCACACAAAAAAAAACCCACTATCAAAGGGACTTTAACTTTCCAAATACTCCTCCAAGGAAAAGAAGAACCCCATGTAGTAACTCGTGAAAAAACGACCTCACCTTAAACTTCTTCCTCTTTAAAGGAAAAGGAATCCATCGAATACAATCCTCGCCACCTCATCTCCATCTGAGGGAATATAACACACCAAAAAATGCAAGCACCACATCTACCTCCCAATCTTATACAGATCTGACAAAAGATACATTCCACTGAATAACACAATTGGAAAACTACATGTTGTCCACAACCCACGCCAACGAGCAATACTAAATAACTCTGGAAAGCTTCCTTCAATGGTTGATCCCCACACTAAACATCATGCTAGAATCAAATCTTAGACCTATCTCCCACTTCATATCTAATAAATCTCGAGAAAACTCTCCACCCCCTCCTAATATGTTTCTACACTCCAACACCAAAGGGCCCCACTACCTCCATAGAACACCAACCACTGCTCAAACTATCATATTTTGCTTCCACAACCAAACATCATAACGCCTCCCTCTCTGTAGCATACCGCCATAACTATTTACCCAACAAAGCTTGATTAAACTTGATCAAGTTTCTAACCCCCAAGCCATATTGCATAGGAGAACAAATCATCAACCATTTAACTAGGTGGAATTTAAACTCCTCATTGATACCTCCCCATGAAAAGTCTCTTTGCAGTTTCTCAATCCTATTCACCACACCCAGCGGAATAGGAAAAGACAAATCATATGTGGGTAAATTGGACAAAGTATTTTTAATGAACGTCAACCTTCCTCTCTTCAACAAATATAGCCTCTTCCAACCCACCAACCGCCTTTCCATTTTTTCAACAATACCACTCCATATGGAAGTTGACTTATATGGCACCCCTAAAGGAAGACCCAAATATTTTATTGGTAACAAAACCACCCTACACCTAAATATTTTGGCCAAACTTTCTATATCATCCACCTCTCCAATAGGAATGATCTCTGGCTTTGACAAATTAATCTTCAACCCCGAGACTGCTTCAAAACATTAAAAGAAAAAAAAGACATCCCAAATTCCGAAGTTGGACACAACCATTCCTGCTGCATTTCTTGAGCCCACCTATAAAGCCACTACAATACCCTTATACACTGTGGCCGACATGATCCTACTCAGAGCCTCCATAACCACCACAAATGGCAATGTGATAACAGATCCCATTGCCTTAAACCCCAAGTACTACTGAAGAATCTAGAGAGGATTCCATTTATTAAAACTAAATAGTGAATTGTAGAAATACAAAAGGCTATCCATACTCTCCATTTCTCCCCAAACCCGCTCCTTTCCAACAAGTAGAACAAGAACTCCCAATTCACATGATCATATGCCTTTTCGAGATCCAATTTTCATAATAAACCTGGTACCCCTGATATGAGTCGACTATCAATATACTCATTTGCAATCAAAACCGAATCCAGAATTTGTCTCCCCATAATAAATGCATTCTGATATTTTTATATTTGTAGTAATTGCTCTTAATAACTACTCATGTCCAGCATGAACTGCAATGCAAGAGGCCCAACAGAAATTACGTGTCCAGTTGCATTCCTCAAAACTTACTATTTTACAATTCCCACAACAAGGATTTAGAAAAGTTTAACCACATCAATAACCAAGGGACCACAACCATCTAAAGCATCTCAATAGCAAAACCCACCAGATTGTTGCATGCAGATGCAACATGCGGATCCCTCTCCCCAAAACCTTCTTTAGCTTCTTGTAGCGCAGAAAGGAATAACTTTTCAGCCTCCCCCACTTTTCCCTAGCAGAAAACAAAATACAAAAATTATGAGATAGTCCAAGAAACTATATAGAATAGCAAACAAAAGAAAGAAAATTGGTTCAAGCATATTTTTGGTCCCTGAAAAGGTACCCAAATTTCAATTTCATCCTTAGTAAATATTTAGTGCCAATTGGTCCTTGTGTTTTCTCAAATGAATCATTTTAATCTTTTAGCATTACAGCCCACATGGTATGACCGAAAATGCCAATGTGTTATTTTATTTGATGACATGGCACATAAGAAATTGGACATTAGTCTAGTGAGCAAACCAACAAATATGTGAAATGCCACTTCCTATATGTGAAATTGGACATATGAAGTTGGACTTTCTAATGACATGCCACTTCCTAAGATTGTCCACAATAAGGCTCTTTCCTTGGTCCACTGGCCAAGCAAAGAAAGCCACCCTCAAAAAAGCCTTAGTCTGCCAAATACTCTTCGAAGGAAAAGAATGCCATCATTGCAAACGAGGACATTGAAAGAGTTGGAAGTAAATGGAGGAGGGTCATAGTAGTAAAACAGAAAATATGAGACAATTGGATTAGGTAGTGGTGGCATAAGGTAGTTCTTGCAATTTGGTGGAGGATAATATTTGCCACCAATCATGCCACTAGATGGTAGTGGCAAGAAGTGTACGTTGGGTGAGACCACAAGGGTGGAGAGTAGTAGTATGTGCCACAGCTTGGTGGGGATGGCGTTGTTGGTTAGTTGGTGATGATGTTGGCTTCCTCTAGGGTTGCACCATCAAGAATCCAAACTAGGCTAGAGCAAAACCCCATTTTATTTTGGACTTGCTATGAGCTTGGAGCTAGACTTATCATTGTCTAATTGGGCCTAGAGCTAGACCTGGCCGTGCAGCCCATGACCTGATGATAGCACTCAACTCGAGCCGAGGGGTGGAGCAGAGGGAGGATAATGGCACAGTGGAGCAAGCACTTGATGCAATCAATGGACTCAGTGATGACATGGTGGAGCTTGGAGGACATGAGTGAGTGGTCAGTGAGGGAGAGAAGCTGACAGTAGAGCAGGTGAACAGAAGGCTATGGTTTACTGACTATATGCAATTTCACCACACACACACACACACGCACAAAAAAGAACACATCAACGATTTCTGCCATCCCATGTGACACCATAGTGCCAAAAGACTAAAATGATTCATTTGAAAAAATGCATTGACTAATTGTCATGAAATATTTTTTAGGAAAGTGATTGAAATTCAGTAATTTTTCAAGGATCAACCATATAGTTTAACAAAGAAAATAAAAATAGCAAGGTAAATTAGGCTAGAAATGCTTGCCTGCGAAAAAAAATCCCTCCCATTATCTGTAAAAATTCTCCACTTAGATGTATGTATGTTTGATATAACAGAGCCATCCTCAACCTTTCGTAATCCGATTATGTCAGCCCCTTCAGTGTCATTTTCAGAACTTGATTCAGTTGACATATCTTTTGCTAAGACAGGGTTGGCATTTATCCCAAGAATTATTCCTGTAAACAAAGGAACATAGTCATCAAAATATTATATCATCAATTCTTTTTATAATTGTCAATTCTATTAGCAATTTGTCATTGTTAATATGAGCCTCAAATGAAATTAGACTAGTCCAACAACACCAGGTGCACATCCCGTGTGAAACTACATAAATAAGCTATAAAAAATGTGCATTCTACATTCTGCACCTGCCACCAAGTAACCACCATCATGGATTGTAAATTACAATAGCAGTGGCTGCCTTTTCAAAATTTTACCAAACGATTTATTTTGAGGACCCTACATACAACACTTTTTCAAATGTGGCCCCACAAAATCAATTCTCAACTTTTACGTTTTTAAAAACCCAAAACACTTCTCAAAACTTTACCAAACCAACCCTTTATAATTGAATTTTCAGTTCAAATTTCAAAGTATAAAGAATAACCAGAAAAAACTATTATTAAAAGTCCATGATGAATGATCTAATTCTTTGACCCTACGAGGAAGAAGTATACCAGCATGCGCACATATAACAATCCATAGAAAAGGGTTCCTTTTGTTCATCCTCCAAGTATAACCTCCAGAAGCATATTCATAGGAAAAATTTGTTTCTCCTGCAACAAACAACGGCTAATGAGCAAAGCAAGACTACTTCTAAACATCTTAGTTGCAATGTTAGAATAGAAAGGACATCACTAAGACGATATATTGAGTCAAAAAAAAAAAAAGAAGAAAAAAAGAGACAATAAATCTAATTACTTTAGCAGCCATCCTAAACTTCATGAGTCAGACCAATACATGAATGACTAGGAGCGCTCATGTCACTTAATAAATTATTATGTTGTGCTCTAACACTCAGGTTAATACTAATAACAAAATCAGACAAACCTAATCTATAGACTTAAAAGGTTTCCGCACTCAAAGGAATTTGACAACAGCAATCACGATACTACTTAAGTACATGGACAACAGGTATAACTCAAGTATCTTTTTGTCTTTGTGTGAATATCATATATATCCTTGTGTTTTAAATTTGTACAGGCTATTGTTGAGTTGTTGTGGAGGGGAGAATATAAAAAATGGTCCTGAGTACTATGTTGATAGCGAGGAGCTCATGAGCTTAGATAGTGAGGGTGATAATGAAGGTACATCTAGACGTACTAAAATGAGGTATCCGGAGTTTAATGTTATTCACGATATGAAAGAAACCATTAGCTTAAGAGTGGTGTTGAAGTTTACTAACCCCTCGGAATTTAAGGACACACTTAGATTGTCCGCGATCCAACAGGGGTTTAAGAAAGCTAGGAAAGATGGGGTGTCCACCTTTTGCAAGAAGAGGTGTGGTTGGAAAATTCATGCATCCTGGATGAATAATAAGAAAGCTTTTCAGATAAAAACTTTCTTCGACAACAAAAGGGCAACTGTCAAGTGGGCTTCGAAGAGATACTTGGACAACTTACGGGACCAACCCGATTAGAAACCAACTGCATTTAAAGAGAAATTGAAAGGGATTACAATATCGAGTTTTCTCTAATGAGTTGTCATCGTGCCAAGGCAAGGGCATTGTTTATAACTACTGAAAGACATGATGAGCAATATAAACGCACAAGAGAATAAGATTCAAACAATATTGAAGCGGCATCCACGTACATAAAAGGGGAGGGAAGTTTCTTCCAGCGGATGTATGTTTGTCTGGATGCTTGAAAATGAGGCTTTTTGGATGAATGTAGATCATGATTCGTGTGGATGCGTGTTTTTTAAAGAGTGAGTTCCGTGCACAATTGCATGCTGTGGTCGGGATGGGAAGTTCCCAATACCAACATGCTTGCTCACTACTAGTACACGGGTTTGGGGTATTCATCCCACTGTTCCATCTAACATGGTCAAATGCGTAACGGTCCCTAATTCTCAATTGGACTTATTTACCAAGAACACCATAAACGTACATTCTTTTCTAAGAACCGCCCACACCCATAAATTGGCATATGCATTCAATGATTCAAGGAAGCTCTCAAAAGAAGAAAGAAAATTCTATCGCTTACTGGAGAGTGAAACGGGGAAGACATAGCGGGTTGTTCGGCCAACAGAGGAGGCAGTTGGAGCGGGGAAACCGATTCTTCTAAGCAAATTAGCTGCGTATCGTCGCAGAAACATCTCTATCAAGCTTTTATAAAAGCGGAGGAGAAATGGAGAATTTCTTCGAAAGGATGTGGGTTTTTCACTCTAGTTTTGGTTCCTAAACCCTCTGTCAAACACACTGCAATAGTTGTAGAGCCTAGAGCGGTTTGTCTGGAACTGGAAGGTAATGTTTGAAAATGGGGCGGTTACGGGTCAGGGAGACCCGTCCAACCCAGCTCGGACCTCATTATTGGGCGGGTTTGGACGTGAAATAGACCTGTCTAGACTAAGTACTGGGTCTCAAAGAGCCACGAAGCTAATCATTGGGCTGTACTTGGCTTTCAAGTCCAATTTTTGCTCTCACATTCTAAGGCATAGCTGCTCCAAGTCCAATTTTATGTTCAATTTTTTTAAAAAAAAAAAAAGGAAAAAGCATACTACCCCTCAAGTAATTTGGAGCATTCTTCTTAAACTTTAAATTAAAGTAATATATTAGAAAAAAAAAATTAAAGTAATATCGTTCTAAACTACTAGAAAATTAAAATAAACTCATTTTGATTCAAATAGTTCTGAGTGGTTTCGGCCACCCCCAGACTGATAATAAGGGCTAACTTGAGCTAATCCTAGCTAAACTAAAGATAGGGACAAAAGAATGGGGTCGGTATAGGCCATGCCCTCCCACCCTCACAATTCATTAGGAACAAAATGCCTACCGGCCCCTATCAACTAAATGGTTTGATCTTTAATCTCTGTCCATACTAATTTCTATATGCGTCTCTAACCAAGGATATAAATATAAAAGACCCAATATTTTATCTTAGTTTATTGGCCATGATAATAAACGGAATGTCAAGAAACATGTCAGAAAGATAATAATGTGGAATATGTGACTGCTAATAATGCAACAAGTTGCATGGTACGTATGTTTGAAGAAACAGAATAAAGATAAGAGCACCATGTGAAAGGAAGGTATGAGCCAAAAGTGCCCAAATATCCCGGATAACGCGAAAATGATGCATCATCATCAATGATAACTAGTTGGTCCAGTTCCACCTTTTGCTACAACCAATCTTTTACAATGATGAGGCTTTTACTTGTCACTTTTCAATGTTTTTCGTATTCCCCTTTTATAATTGCTGTTATTTTATTTTATCTTCTTGGCAGCCGGACGCTTTTAAAAAGCAGTTCAAAGGTCTCTTTTTGATGAAGACGTGTGAGGTTTTGGTTGTATTAAAAAAATGAGTATTTCAATTATATAGATTAATTATAATTTAACTTATTTAAATAAATGAGATAAATCTCTTAGTCCTAACTCGCTCGTTAATTCAATATTGAGTTCATGTCAAATTTACAAATAGTGTCAAAAATTGTCATTATCAACCTTAAATACTGTATGTCAGATTCAGATTATGTTAAAACATGAGTATAAAACTATGTAAATCACCCCTAACACACAAATTTCGTATTAAATACGTGTCAATGTCAATTTCACGGCTCGTGTTAAAAATTTACAAACCCCACAATTTTGCTCATGCAAGTTGTGATTGCTCAGAATGCAGCATGTTAAAATCCAGTACAGATTTTGCTGCTGGGAACTCTTTGGATTGGTAGGTTAGGGTTAGGCTTTGCTTGTTAAATTTATGTTTTTTTGGCCTTTCCATCTTGAACTTCTCGGCCACAGTAAACATATCTGATAATTTAAGAGTTGGAACATCAAATAAACTAATTACACATATAAATGGAGAAGCAATCATAATTTCCATGGAAAACATATAATTTCCAAGATAACAATAACAACCATTCAACAAATGGAAAGCAGCCCCCTTTCATTTTGTAGTTTATACAAAACACATTATTTAACACGAGGCAGAATCATGAAGCAAGGAAGCAATAAACTCACCTTGCTACCACCACCTCATACATGGGGCAAATGAGAAACAGAAATAACAGGACAAAGCTACTCTAATGGAAAGTACATGGTACTCAAATGACACATTTTGCTTTTATCTCATGGAAAGACAATGACAATGATCCCCAAGGGAGGATAAGCTGGCACTCATGGCTTCCACAGGATGGTGGTTTCTGCGATCATGGAAGTGACCACATATGGATCCATGTTAGAAGCAGGCCTCCTGTCCTCGAAATACCCTTTGCCTTCTTTTTCTGTGTCTCTGCCAACCCGGATAGATGCCCCACGGTTTGCAACACCCTGCCCAAATGCAAGCAAAAGAAGAGTTAGTGCTTAAATAGATATGCAAAACAACAGCTATGAGAAGAGAGACTGTATGCAGCAATGTGAAACTAGTTGTTTTGGTCAAATGTAATTTCTTACCCATAAGAAAGTGTTGATGTCAGCTGTTTCGTGACGGCCGGTGAGACGGCGCTCATTGCCTTCCCCATATGCTGCAATGTGCTCTTTGTGCCTCAGCCCCAGCTTGTCAATTGCTTTCTTGATGATCTCATAGCCTCCATTGCTTCTCATGGACTTGGTACTGAAAAAATGCCAAAAACATTCATGAATGAGAAAGAGAGAGAGAGAGAATCTTAACAGCTTCTAGTCCAATTAAGATAGTTTTTAATGACTTATATTACCTGTAGTTTGTGTGAGCACCAGCTCCATTCCAGTCACCCTGGTGAGACAAACAGATCCAATATTCAAAACAAGTTCCAGGATCGAACAGGACAAGTTCTTGGAATTAAATGGAACAAACTTCAATGAAATAAGGGGACAGAGAATTCTGACCTGAATTGGCTTGGGATCAAGAGTGAGCACCACCCCAGCAATCTCTGTAATCCTCTGTTCATGCAAGGAAACAAAAACATTAGGAAAACATATATAAAATATTTAATGGCGGTGGCAGTGGCAGTGGCAGTGGCAGTAGTATCTTCTTAATTTGAGTGTGTAAAATTACCTCCAAAATGTAACGAGCAGCCCACACCTCATCTCCAGCAGAGATGCCAACAGAAGGACCAACTTGGAATTCCCACTATATAATACCAACAATTTAAAGATTAAAATATGAATTAAAGATATATTATAAAAAAATGAAAAGAAGATAGGATGGAATTTGTTGCTTTACCTGGCCTGGCATCACTTCTCCATTGATGCCACTAATGTTGATGCCTGCATATAGACAAGCCTTGTAATGCGCATCAACTATATCACGACCCCAGGCTTTGTCAGCACCAATACCACAGTAGTATGGTCCCTGTTGAGCAGCAGTAAAAACTTCAAATCACACATCTGCTATAGGTGATTAATTGACAATAATTTTTTAACGATGGGTAAAAACAAAAAATAAAAAATAGTGGGATGAAAATTATGGACGCTGTGTACATGAGATCAAAATTCAGGAATTACTCTTTTATCAGTTTTAAGTAGAAAGTTTGTAGTTGAATAAGAATGAGGGAGTTAAAACCAACGCATGTAAAAAGAGATATAGCCAAGTATTTCCCTAGAGTAAACAGACACAAGAATGAGGGAAAAAGAGCAACATGTGGAAACTAACACAAGACAAACTTTCAAGACAGACAAGGAAACCAATTAGCAGAATTTCAGAAGCTACAAGACGTAAGGGGAAAAAACACAACAGACATGAATGTAGTAAAATTAAAGAGAAGTGTTTTATTATAAAGTTTTATTACCTGAGGGCCAGGATAACCACCAGTAGGCCACCCAAGAGGCCATTTGACATCTTTCTGCAACAAGGTGTACTCCTGCTCAATACCATACCTGTTTTTTCATTGCAAGTAAAATCAGATGTTGAAAATGATATTCAAAATGATTTTAATAAGTATTAGATGAGATGGAAGTTACCAGGGTACTTCAGCAACAACTTCAGGATGGCTGAATATCTTTGCAGCACTATGTCTCTTGTTTGTTGGAATTGGCTCTCCCGCCGGAGTGTAAGTATCACAGATTACCTAAGTCAATTAACATAGAAAATATTATGCAAATGAGTAAACAACTAGACTTTGCCAGAATGAATACACATATATGAAGTTTATTCTAGGAGAAATAACTCACAAGAATATTGTTGCCTCTCCTGAATGGATCCTTGAAAATTGCCTGAGGACTGTTTAAATAAATCAACAATACATGATTAATATAAGGATATATAAACAGAAATAAGTAAACAAAGAAGAACCAAACAATTAAAATGACTATCAATAACAGACATTCAACAAGTGGCAAAAAGAAAGAGAAAAGTAAAAAAATTAGAAAGCTTACTATAAGATCACTTCACTGTCTTGACCAGGAGCTTGACCTGTGCTAGAACCATCGTAATTCCACTTGGGAAGCTTTGAAGGGTCACTAACTGGTCCAGGAAGCGTCTGTGTACACCCAAAGTGCATATGAAGAAATCAATAAACCAAAAAAGAAAAGTAAGAACACAAACAACAACAACAAGGTTTTGGTTTTTCTATTGTTTTTCCTAAAGGAGAAGAATTGTTACCCTTGCTTTGCTTCTGAGGTCCGTACCAGATCCACCAATCCTGTTCAAGAAATTACAAACGATAAGATTAATCAAAAGCACACACCAATCAAGAAGAAAAAACTAGGCAAAGCAATAGAAGTTTTAAGGAAATTTTTTTAGTTAAAAACAAAAATACACGAATAACAAGGAAGAAAACAACATAAAAATCCATTAATATGTTGCAAAACCATAGGTTGGTCACAAAGAAGAAAACTTAAAACATGAGAACCCATCAATCTTATCATTAATTCTACAAAAACAACCCAAGCCCCATACAAAGAACAAGAAGGGATGAACAGGGAAACTCAGAAAACAAAAAAAAAAAAAAAAAAAGGATGCAAATGGTCTGTCTTGATTTTGGAAAGTAGAAGACTTAGAAAGACAAAAACAGGAAACAACCAAACAAATGATATTATAAAAGGAGAAGAAGAAGAAAACAGGAAACAAAAAACACACAAAACAGTACAAAAGTAGATCTTACAAACCAGAAGTTGATCAAGATGAAGAATCTCTATAAAAAAAAAAACATGCATAACCTTCAAATTAAATAGAGCCTTAAACTTAAAGAACAGGGGACTAACAGAGACTCCAAATATAATCAAGAGAAGAATATTACAGGATAATACCAAAAAAAAAAACTACTGTTCCACCATGGAGAAACTTATGACATCAGAATATGCAAGTACCAAATTTTCTTTTATTTTCCACCATTTCCCAAATAAATACACAGAAAATATGAGAGAAACGACCAACAAAACAGAGATTTCATAGCTTCGGTGGCTTTTGATCACAGGGAAGATAACACAAAAACAAAGCAAGCCCATTATCATGCTCACCCCAAAAAAAAAACCTATTAGCCCATAAAAACACATATAAACAAACGATAAACCGCAAAAATACGCCCAGAAAAACAGAGGAGGAAGAATATGAGAAGGTAAAAGGAGCTCACCATATGTACTCTGCGATCACCTTTTCGGTAGTGTCGGAGAGGTTAAGGTTTACGAGATCTGAAAGCAGCGACATGTCGAGAAGAAACACAAACACAAATCAGAGGCTTGGAACTGAATCTCGGTCTCTCTGTGGTTGAATGAGTTCAGACTCATGAACAGAGCAGGAGTTGGTGCCTTTTATAATGTAAAAGAGTCTTGTGTTGGAGGTATAAATGTATTTTTATAATATATTTAGGGTTCGAAAAAATAGATAAATATTTTTCGTTGGTTTTTGAAATATAAAATTAATATTAGTTAGATTTTACAAAGCTAATACTTAAATGGGATGGTCATTTCGCAAAGGGTTGTACTTTCTCGTAATTGCCTGTGTGGACAGAATCTTCTCAGTGGACCTCCACTTTACCGGCTACCGGTCATGACGGTTTTTCTTTTCATTTCTATTCTTCCAAAAAAGTAATTAAAACCAATAAAACTTAATCCGTCTATATCGGGTCTCGGCAACCTTTGCAAGAATCTATAAACAACGAATACGACTTGGAAGAAGTAAAAAAAAAAAAAATTAGCAATTTCAATTTCCTTGCCATTTTTGCTTTGGAAAGATTCTGCGTGATTAAAAGGACAACCAAACAAAGGCGATTATTAAGTTTAGAAATCCGAATACGACGGGGGGAAGAGATTTGATGCAATAATGGTACGGAACACCGAACATTACAGTTTGGATTCTTGGATTCCTGGATTTTTTTTTTTTGTTATTGTTCATTTCAAACAAAACAAAAAACAATTATTGTGAGACAATTAATCTTAAAATCATGTTTATATTATATCATATTCATATCAGTTTTATGGGTCAGTCACAATATTATAAATTAAATAATTAAATTCTAAGTTTTTTTTTTTTTTTTTATTTGCTTAAGTTTTTTGCCAAGATAACTAGTGATCTAATATGTTATCAAAGCTAGGATTTATAATTCAAACCCGGACTCCACAGTTAGGGACGAAACTACACTTGCCCATGGACTCCCAAAATTTTAAAAATATCACAAAAATTTAAAAATTTCTTCTAAATTTTTTGCATTATCATGAAATGCCCCCGTCTCCCCCACCCGATTTTTTTTTTTTTTTTTTTTTAGTTTTTTAGTTTTGTCCCATTTCCTAAAATTTTAGTGTCGCCCATGTCTACAGTTTACTTTCATTTTAATTAAATACTTCATGTATGAAGTCATATATTTGTGTTAATTATATTATTAAATTTATTATTTTTTCTCCGTTTAAACTTTTGAAATTACTGACAATTTAATACAATGCAAATATGATTTTTAATTGACTGAAAACAGTATTTTATAAAGCAGAAGTCATTAGTTCAAATTCTTTTCTTCCGATACGAGGAATGGATACAATGAAAATAGCAAATAACACAACATGCATGCATTCTTGATTCTTCTTCTTGCCATTTAAAGTTGAAGCAATGCATTCAACCAAAATAGCGAGGAATGGTAAAAGAGATGGTGTCACTGGTGGTGGCACAGTGAAAACATTGTTGTTTTAGCTTTGCGAATTATATTTTAAAAAGTGAGATACATAAATAATATTTGTAAATACAAGCTGTCATTTTCTTTTTGGGTGTGTGTGATTATATATTTATTGTCCCCATAAATAGCAATCGTTGACAGCCATCAATGGTAGAACAGAAGGGATGGGGTTCGCTGGAGGTGTGGTAGTTGAGCTAACGACCCCCCCTCGATGATACCTTTTTTTACCTACTTAGAATAGAAGCTCTATCAACTAATTATATATAGAAATGATGAATATTCTAAGGAAATCAACTTAAGACAATTTATACTTCCCCAACAAAAAAAAAAAAAAAATTGAGAAAATTAAAGAAGTTGTTAATATGCTTTTACACTTCAAATTTATCTCACTCGATTGACCAATCGAGGGTTAATTAGATCGAATAACTCAATAATGATGCATGTTTAAATAAACAAAATTCAAGTACTAATGAACGTTGTTACATCAAACCAAATTCAAATACTAATGTACTAATGGAGGGTTAATTTGATTGAGCGTATTGTTTATTAGCGTTTGGATTAGCCCTTATTAAAAAAATAAAAATAAAAATAAAATTCAAGTACCAATGAACACTGTCACATTAAACCATTAAAATAAAGATAACATGTCAAAAAAAAAAAAAAGTAAAATAAGAAATATTTAATATTCCTTTTATAAGTATAAAACTTGTAAACTTAGAGCTTAGTCAATTGTTTGACCAAAAACAAATAGATGGCTAAAAATACTTTAAAATAATAATAATAATAATAAATAAACAAAAATATAGCACCTTAAACAATTGGTTCATTGGTTGATTCCACCAGGCATGGGATGGCTCCACCATCCATCCACTCCAATTCCTTACAATATATAAAATTCAATTTAATTTAAACAATTAAGCACGTCACTCCACTTCTGTATCTGAAAAATGATACCAACCAATGAGTTTCAGTTGTTGGAATCTACGCGACTATAATTATTCTTAAAATAAGATTTCTTTTAATTATATTTTATACTTCTTGTAGTCTTCAGAAACATGTTCATTATGATTAAACTTAAAGTCAGACTTCTATTTTTTTTATTTTTTTTATTTTTTTTTTGTAAGACAGACTTCTATTTGGATATCATTGGAATGTGTTACAATTTATAAAAATTGGAATTACTATTTAATTTAAATAAAATAGTGCAACCCAAACCCTTTTCTTGATGTAATTTACAATAGTTGATATTTTTTAGTTGATTTTTTTTTTTTTAATAAAGTGTTTTGATTTAGATATAAGTTAAAATAATTTTAAGTATTTTGTATTTTTAGTTGTTTGTTTGAATTTTTGTTTTAAAAACAGAGGGAGAGAAAAAACAAATGAAATCCATCTTCTTAATTAAAGATTTGAAAGTGGCCTATAATTGACCGAAGGAAAAATGATGGCCACTAACTCACTAGGTTCCATTTTATATTTAACTAATTATAAGAGATCAGATTTGAATATTTAGCATTATGATTCTTTACAATTTTTAAATTTTCAAATTAAGAATTCGTGCTTTTTTTCTTTTTTTCTTTTTCTTTTTGCAATGACTTAGATAATGCTACAAATAAAAAGTGTAGCATAAGTGGCCACATCATCAATGATGGCGTGGCCAGATAATTATTATTTTTTATTTAAAAATTAAAAATTAAAAATTATCAAGTCATCCCCTTGGCTCCATGGGGGTGGCCCCAATACCCACTGAGGGTGGTTTCGGCCACCCCCATCTAGCTAGATGGGCCACCCCAAATTTTTTTTTTTTTTTTAAATATATATATATATATTTTATTTTTAAAAAAAAAAATTAATATCTACGTCATCAGTGATGATATGGCTACTTATGTCAAGTGTTAAATTTTAATTGATTCACATGTCAGTGATGTGGATTCCGTTAAGTCAGTTAACAGTCAATAGACGAAATGATTAATTTAATCTTTATCAAAATTACAAGTACTTCTTGTAAACAAAATTAGACAAAAAAAAATAAAAAACAAAACTCTAGGGTATTAGGTATTTAACCTTTAATTAAACAAATTATGAGGATTCTCATCCCGTGGGCACACGCTGAAGGACAAGCGACTTGCTTCGTTCGTAAGGGCCTTGTTTTTACCGGCACGTGTCGTAGAATACTAAGTGGAACACGACATCCTATGAGTTGTTAGTCATCTTATTGGGCTCACCGCGGTGTTCAAACTCCCAATCACCTCATTGTGCGACAGTGCTTACTGCTTAGGATAAGATTTTTCCTTAATTTTCTCTTCACGCTCTCAACTATTTCTGGATATACATTTTGTTCTCTCAAAATCTGATAAAAAGCATTAGGTACTGGCCCTAAATTTAAATCCAATTTTTTTTACTCTAATATAAATGAAATTATGCGGTGTCATAATAAATATTTATTATGTTTTTTTTTTGTTAAGGAAAAACACAAATAAATTTATTTTATCTATAAAACACATTACCATAATTTAAATCAATATTCAATCTTAAGTTTTTGTACCAATTTATTTGTACTTAGAATCACTCCAATTTTGATGGAACATGATCTCCTTCAGATCATTTAGGTAATATTCAGTTAGTTATAGTAAATGAGTATTTTTATTCTTTCATTTTTCGATAGGATAAAAATATTCGTTGACTATAACTAGATATTATTTGGTTCAAGTGAAATGGAGAATTTCCTAATTCAAATTTGATATTGTGGGTCAAGAAGAGAAGAGAAAAAAAAAATCATAATAAAAGAAGTGATATTAATAAAAATCACAATAAGAGCGGTAGACGCGCTTGTAATGAAAGTGGGGGGTTTTGCATTATTTTCCTGCTTTTGTCGTGAATGCTCTACACCTCTTGAATGTCAGCATTCCGTACGATGCGGATAATAAGTGGGGTTTGGTGAGTGTGGATGAAAGGGAGTGGCGGGCCCGGTGGCTCGCGGGTGGCTTTGTTGAATTAGGAACTAGGAAGCCCTTTTTGTTGATGTTTTTTATTATTTTATTTTATTTATCAAATTGATATACGATCGAAATACATATGATTTTAGCATGTTCTTTTATGTGGGAATTATAAATTATATAGTTATAAAAATTAATAATTTTATTAAAAATGAACCCAAAAATCATATTCATTTTAAATACATTTCAATTTAATATATTAAATTATATAAAAAAAATCTAATTTATTATGGAGGAAAATTTTGATATATGACTTAAAAGAGGAAATCCAAAATGATTTCGCTTGAATGCCTTGAAATTAGAGATTGCAAGCAAAAAGGAAGTAGGTAAGGAGTGATGGGATATACATCATATACTATCCTTTCGTCTTTCTGTTATTTTTTAAAATTGAATTGTTTTTTAAAATTATTATTCAATTTAAAATTATTATTCAATTTAAAATAATTATTATAAAAATTTAATAATAATTTTAAAAATCATATCAATTTTAAATGATAAATAATTGGTGTAAAATCTCGATGTGAAAGGCCATAACCAAAAGTGGCTAAAAAGTCTTGGGGTAAACTGTTGACCTCTGTCACCCATACGTTTTTATCACCTTTTTTTTTTTTTTTTTTTTGTGGTGGTGAATACATGTGGATAGAAAATGATATATTCCTAGCCTTTAATACGCAAGAGTATTGTTATGGATTATTTTTTATCTTATTTTATTTTATTTTTTAAAAGTTGATGTGACTTTTAAAATCACAATTAGATTTTAGATGAATCATATTTGAATTTTGATCAAATGATGATTTTGAAAGGCACATCAATTTTAGAAGGATAAAACGATGATCCCTAGCATTACTCTAATACGCATTAATCCTTTTGTTATCTATCCATCACTAACTTGAAAACTCACTTTTTAATTTTGTATTTAATTTTTGATGACAACAGTCAACAAGTAAATATGATATGATTGTAATTTTTTAAGATAAACTTTTCGTAAGATAACATGTCATCTATTTACCCCCACCAATGAATGGAGAATTTCTTGGAAAATGCCCTTACAACAAAACTAAAGGGCAAAATTTTAAATTATAAAACTAGTTTGATGATTTCATTAACGTGACACAAAGCATAAAAAGATTGTTGGAACTTTATTTTATATCAAAAAGTATGAAATATTTGCATCCAACGAAGACTTCACTAACACTATTTATTTTTTTTATTTAAAAAAAAAAGGCATGGGAAGAAGTCATCTACGCAACTATTTTCAAAGTCCAATGTCATAATATATATTGGTCTCTGGCTTTTTGGCCAAAGAAGGTGGCTGAGAAGAGCAGTCTTTTTGTAATTACCACATGACTTGGAATTAGGGTCAATCCTCTCCAGAAACCACTAAATTAACAAAATTGCCCAAAATTTCAAAGCTTTTTTTTGGTCCAATCAAAATTTCAATACCTATTATCCATTTCCTGAGCTCTACTTTTACGTCGATGGGCTATTTGTTCAAATGTCTCCGTCTAGATGGAGAAAAGTTGGTAGGGAGTTAGGGAAATTGCCTTTTTCGTACTAGAATATCGACTATTTACTTCCCAACCACCCCCACCTCAAAAAAAAAAGGGGGAAAAAAACAAAAGAAAATAACATAACAAGGAAAAAAAAGGTTTATTCCATTAAGTATATTGGTTAGAGAGTGCTATTCCACCTGTGTCATTAACACAAGATCTTTGAACTCCAAACCTTGCTAAATCTTTACAGGATATGCTCTAAAGTTTTAGTTCTTTTATTGCCTCAATTATAGACTCTAAACCCACAATTAGCACCAAAGGCCTTGAAATGATTCATCCAAAAAAAAAAAAAAAAGCCTTGAAATGGTATTCCGTTTTGTTTTTGTTTTTCTCTAATTGACTTTAAACGGTATCACGTTACACTCTAGTCCTATATTGAAAAAATGAGTAACTCATTTAGAATATGTGGTTAAAAAAAAAAACTCCTAAGTGAGTCTCGTATTGATTCTTTAGTAGGCGAGACTTCATTTTATAAGCAAATGACATCTCTAGAAGACCACTAAGTTTTTCTCCTATGTTCACATTCATCCCAATTTTTCCATTTTTGTCACATTCAGCAGATTCGAAGAAGGAAGATAACGATATTAACAATAAAAGTAAAAGGGTCTTTTTCTTCTTTTTTTTTTTTTTTTTTTTTTTTTTTTTTTTTGTGTTGCTCTTAACCAATGACATCTCATTTGTCCCTTGATGATAATCCAGAGCCACAAAAAGGTCACAAGAAAACATAGGGGTTATCTTCAAAGGATAAGGTGTAAATTGACCAAATTAATAGATCTATTTGATTGATTGTGAATGGTCATCCCTGATTAATTACTATATTATTCATCGATCATGCCCATGTTCTCCCTGGAGTTTATAATTAGTGTGATCAATTTGCTTCGTCTAATCCTAGCATCACGCTCTCTGCATCAAGCCTGCATTATATGTAAACTATTCTGGAGTTAAACTCCTGCTGATGTCTTCGAACTCATCATGCAATAGAGACATTTGGTTGTATTATTCCCAACACAAGCACTTTGGTTGACATTTGCAACTAAAAATAATAATGCATGGAAGCATTTATAACAAATTTCGTAGTTTAGTTGTTAACTTTTATTGGCTTAATAATTAAAAGATGCAAAATAAATTCATTGGTCTTTGTCTCAAGTCAAGTGGGATCTACCCTATACTTGAAAATGTTATTTTTTTTTTTTTTTTTTTTTTTTTTTTTTTCACTTGGAATGGAGTTTAGAATGAGAGATTTTTGATTCAACCCTTCATATAGAAAACAAATATTTGAAGGGGAGACTACTACGAATTAGGGGTAGTAATTCGTGTTTAAGTGTCGGGTTTTGATCATGTCGAGATAAGTGTATAAGATTATATATGTCAATTTTAACTCGACCCATTTAATTAAACGTATCAAACACCTCAACTCTAACCCTTTAATTTTGTCTTGAGTTCAAGTATGATTCACGGGTTATGTTAAAAATTACATGACATTATGTTTCGTGTGGAGTTTGGGTTGTGTCAAAGTATGAATATAAGACTATATAAGTTAACTCTAACCCGACCCATTTAATTAAACAAGTCAACCTCTTCAATCCTAACCCTATAATTTCGTGTTGAGTTTGCGAATTGTATCAAAAATCACTAGCCTTACCCTCAATATCACACCCTAGAAGAACAAAAAAATAAATAAAATAAGATAATTTGTTTGATGATGCGACAATCATACAATAATAATAATATATATGAAGGTCAATGATATTTTACATTTATTATAGTAATTTTAATGTGAAAAAATAGTAATTTATTTCAAAGACAAATTTTACAAAGATGTCTCGAAGCCTCGATGTACATTTTTTTTTTTTTTGTGGGTGGGGGGGATGTCAGCAAGCCTAAAAGTCAAAGGTGGAACAAGGGTTTATTACTTTATTAAGTTATTTCCAAGGGACAAATACTTCTTAAAAAAAAAATTTCTAAGCAAATTAAGGTGTCCACTAATTACTATATTCTAAATGGATCAATAAATTTGCTTCGTCTAATCCTAGCATCACGTTCTCTGCATCAAGCCCTCATTATATGAAACTGTTATGAAATTAAACTCCTGATGATGTCTTTGAAATCACTGATGGGGACATTTGGTTCCATCAGTGCCAACATAAGCAGTTCGTTGGATTTATAACAAATTTGGTAGTAAGTTGTTTACATTAATACATTTATATTGCTTATTTGACATTTTTTTTTTCCTTTCATTGGTTTAATAATTAGAAATTATAACCTATACTTGAAAATGAGTTTAGAGGGAGAGTTTCTGGATTCAATCCTTAATATGGGAATGAATTATTTGAAGGGGAGTCTAATTATATCATATGATATATTACTACCTCCTCAAGGCAAAATACACACACAAAAGTTAGCTAATATGTTTGATATTAATGTGATTATCATACAATAACAATAATGTGAGAGACAATATTATTACACTTTTTTTTTTTTTTAATAACTCGGGCTACAAGAAAAAGAGAAAAAACAAGACTAGGGGTAGGTCTTTCCCACTACATATAGGGATAGAAGAACTAAGGGAGAAAAAACTGGGAATACAGCCAGAGAAAAGTCTAGTTATGGCCCAATTTGCCGTATAGTGATATTAGTATGACAATATCAATGTAAAAATTACTATTTTCAATGACAATTTATTTATTTTTTTATTTGTTGGGGGTTTGGGGGTCGAAAGTCAAAAGTCAAACAATAGATTATTATTATTATTATTATTTTTGGTTGCTGCTGCAAATTAACAAAGGTTTATGAAGTGTTCTCCAAAGGACAAATAATTTTTAATCAAGTTATTTTAAAGGTTGCAGGCAGCATGATTTGTGACATCAGACCCAGCCATTTCAACCGAATCCAGCGCAATTTATGTCAAAATCATAGCATCGCATGCTCTGGTTGTTTCCTTAAGTTGGAGAATCATCCTCAAATATCTTATTTGTCAATCCAATTAAAAAACACACTAAATCGTGAATTGTAGCGATTGCAGCTTACGTTATCAAAAAAGGACAAATTTTTCTTGTAGATTAGAGGAAAATATTTCAAACTAATTTATTAAATTGACGTTTTTTCTTAGAGCATGTCTCATATGTATTTTTGCTCTATATTTTATAAGGACAAATATCAATTGAAGAAAATGAATTAGATTATTTTTTTCCAACTCAATTTGAATAATTTTTTTTACCATAATAAAATACCCACAATCTCGATCAACTTAATTAAAACCGGATGAGAGCGGATTTGTATCTAATCCTAGCATCTCTTTCTTTTTTCTTTTCTTTTTTTGGGTATTCTCTCAAGTTGGGGACCATTCTGCTCATCTTTGAAACTTCGGATTCAATTTCGCTTTCTCTCTATTTCTCATAGAATATTAAAAATTAAACCCGAACCCTTAAAAGAACTACAACATAAATTTACAGCACCTCAGTCTGTTCCCTCTCTAATACTCTTTTAGTTCATTTTTAACAGAGTTCTCTAGAATATAAGAATTATGTTTCCCTTTGTAGCCTAATTGTCCAAACAATTCCTAATAGACCGACATACAACAAGATTTTTGAGAAAAGACTATTGGGTTGGTCTGGTAAAACATTCTGGATGGCGTATTTTGTATGTTAAGTTGTTTGTTATTATTTTTTTTTTCCTAAAAAAATGTCCTGAAAAGGGTTGTCAAACAAGTCATATATTTTTGAGAAAAAGACTATAATTATATATCATCTTACACATGACAACAACAACAAAAAAATTGTAATAATCAAATTAATTATTTGAAAATACATGTCCTGACACGTTGTATACAAGTCTAGAAAAAAACAAAAAACTCTCCATTCAATTCTCATGAACCGTTCATAAGAAATCCATATCTCTCTGGATATCATTAACATACAAGAAGTTGATAGGGACAAAGGTGGTTTCACTGGAATTGAATTGCAACCTTTACCACTCGTTTTATTGGAAGATAAATCTAGTTTGTTGTTATTGACTTCTAAGGTACCAAATAGTCAAGAATACCTTTCCAATGTTTGGCTTGGGGTGTGGAATTAATCCCCCCTGTCATTCTCTTAAGTGAAATTATCAGCCTAAACGACATCACTTCATTATCTACTCTAGATCCTTCCATTGTTCTTGGATTGTGTATTGAGAAGTTTTTGCATGATCAACATAATTCTCAGATTTATGAATCAAACCAAGGTAATATAACATAAAAGAATAATGTTATTTAGTAGACTGCTATATGACTATTAAATCCAACTAAACTTATTTTGCCAATTATAAGTCGAAATGAGCAGATTATTCACTTCTTAGCGTGGAAAATTGCTAATTCTTAGAATTGCTTCATTTCTCTAGGATGATCTTATTTTCTTTCCTTTGCTGATAGCATCTAGGGTAGACCATCGATCAGCATTTGAATCAATAAGGACTTGTGAAAAAGAAAATTCAATTAATGACTGATTTTCACTGTCAAGTCATATCAATTGTATGACAGTCATATTAATAGTCTACTAAATAACATTTCTCTAACATAAGAATCATCTATATTTACCCAAAAAAGACGGGCGTGAAACTTTTCCTTTTGAGTGATAAGAACAAAAAAGAAAAAGAAAAAAAGGCACTATGATTATTAATTTCAAAATATTATCCAGAAGACAACCTGATTACATTGGATAAATAGCATTGGAATATTATAGTAACACTAAAGTTTTAATTTTTCTCAGCTTTAACAAAAAGGAACCAAATTGTGGGCTTGAGTAGCTAAAGGATTGCATTGTGGCCTCAGCCTTGTTGATGACAAAGCTGACCAGTTGATCGTGCTTTGGACAGTAGCAACACAACTAGGCATATGGCATTTGCTCATGAACGCAGTTGATGGTGGAGGAAAAGGCCGTAGTTGACACTCAGTTGACAGTTGACAGACGAATTTGATTGGATTCATGTGGATAATCCATCAATTTATATATTTTGGCTATCCTAGTTGTCTCTCTTTTGGCCTATGGATCGGCATCTGGTGCGGAGGTTGCAGGCTTTCCGTGTCTTATCTACAGACTACAATGCTCAAATGATCGATGGTTATTACAAGAAGATCCATTGGGTGGTTTACAAGGACTTGTCTTCTCTTCACTACTATTCTATCGGACATATTCTACCCATAATGTTCCAAACTTTCCATGTCCAAAACCGATGAACGTATTTTCCTTTTGAAGCTAGCAACCCAATGTTTGGAAGTTTGGAACAAATTGTTACTGTGATATTGATGCTCCTAATCTCAAATCTTTTTGTCAGAAAAATGCTCCTTTATCCTTTATCATCTACTAGGTTTGTGCTAGGAGAGAAAAGTGTATAATCTTATGGAGAAACTTTACTTTTTAATCCCCTCAATTTTTATTATTTTTGTAATTACTTGTTCAAAGTTTAAAAAATCTTTATTTATTGTATTGAAACTTTTTTCTTTTTTTTTTAAATGTTACCCATCAGTTAAGTTTTTTCATTAAATATGCATGTTAAAAATTTTAGACTACCCCTCTTTTTGGCAAAAATAAAAAAATAAAAATTATGAAGATTCAGGCGTTGGGTATTTTGCAAATACCCATGTGCTAAATCTTTGTAATTTTATTTTAAATATTTTTATAAGAAAAATCAGAGGTATTTTATAAATTTTGACATCTCTTCATATGATTTAACGGAAAAACCTAACATATGAGTGATATTGAAAAAAATTGAAAGTTCAATACACTAAATTGATAATTTTAAAACTTTTTAGAATAATTACAGAACCGATGAAGTTCAGAGAAATTTAGTGAAATTTTTCCTAAATTTATTATAATGGTATATATTAACATGAAAGAGAAAAGAGAGCATGGCAGACAGAAAGAGAATGATAAAGACCGTTAGGATTACATATCAATTATATATAAATCGTAAGACAATGGTTTCTATTTATAATGGTGAATAAAAAAAAAAAATCCTAAACTAAGTAATTAGGACAAGAATAAACCTACAAAGAAAAATAATATATTAAGAATATAAAAACATTCTAAGAGAAAAGCAATATTACTTGGAAAATCCAAAATTGTGCCTACAAAGTTTAGTTGCAAGCCAAGGACAACATGCGAGTCTAATAGGAAGCCAACTTCAAAGGTGCATACCACGTAGAATGGCAATAATGGAATGCTTCTATATTCTCTATTATTCTGGTTTTCCCAAAATACCTTCTCAAGCACTTTTATTAGAGAATCTCTATTATTCTCTTTTAACTTTAGTTTGACTAATGTTCCTTTTTAATTTTGACAACACAACCTACGTGGTTTCTTGATTTGATATTTTACGTAACCAAAATTGAAATTTGTAATTCCATTTATAGGATGGTGTGGCCTATGTAGGTGTCATGTCATGTGTTTTATTCCAATTAAATTAGGAGGATATATAAGGAAGATGTTACTTTAGTCACGTCTCGTTGAAACTCCCATGACTAAGAGCATTTATACTTAACTCTTCAAATAAAAATTAAATTTGAGAAGAAAAAATTATTTATTAAATTTATAGAGCAACTTTTAAAAGCAATCAAACATCAAATTCCTTAAATATTTCTCGATTATAGTTAAATATTATGTTTTACTAGTTTTAAACCAATCAAAGGAAAGGAGAGTAAAAAATAAGCTTAAAAAATTATATAATTTTAGCTTTTTGGTTCTTAAAATGTAGAGAGCATGTTTGACAACAGTTAAATATAAAGTAAAGAATAGAGTTTGTTATTTTAAAGTAACAATTAAACGATGAAATTTACTTATTCCTATTAGTGTAAGCTTTTAGTATAAGTAATGATTTAACATGGTATCAGAACCAAATG
Source organism: Corylus avellana (assembly GCF_901000735.1). Classification (NCBI taxonomy): domain Eukaryota; kingdom Viridiplantae; phylum Streptophyta; class Magnoliopsida; order Fagales; family Betulaceae; genus Corylus; species Corylus avellana. Next base: position 30,380,855 of record NC_081545.1, on the reverse strand, counting down.
TCCTGAGTTTGAACATTAACTATGTCAACTCATTCACAATTTCAATTAAATACTCTACGTGTTGAGTCTCACCTATTAAGAAGGAGTTTGAGCCCACACGTGATGGTAAATGTTAAAATAATAATTAAGTGATTAAATTTACTTATTCCTATCGGCTTAAACTTTTTAGGCAAGTAATGATTTAAGACATTACTTAGCATAAATTCATACCAGAAAAAACGTTAAAATCGAAAAATAAATAAATAAATAAATGCTACGATGAGGGTGGGGCTTTCCTACCAACCCAAGTTCAAGTTCAAAACCATGGCTATGTTTCGGTAAGAGGGAGCGCAAGACCAAATTGAACGACACCGAGCCCACAAGAAGAAAAATTGATTCTTTCATTTTTTTTTTTTTTAATACAAAATATTAAAAAAAAAAAGAAAAAAGAAAAAAGAAAAAATGAGGAGAGTGGGTGGTGTTCCACCCCTTCGGGTTAAAACGGGTACCTGACTACCCCATTTGTCGCTGGTGTATTTGTGCCACCTCTGGAAATGACCGTATATTGAATCATTTTACGTATTAAAATGGTATTCCTACCACCCTCACAAAAAAAAAAAAAAAGCGGATCTGGTATTTGGTGTATCGAACTAATTCTGCAAATAAGTAACGCCTAAGGTGGTCGGGAACACCACCCCTTTCTCCTCATTTTTTCTTTTTTTTTTTTTAATATTTTGCTTTATTAAAAAAAAAAAACAAAAAAGAGAGCAAAAAGTCAATTTTTGCTGCTGGCACTGTAGCTGAAACAGTGCCATTCCAGCTACAGTGCCTGCCCGGCCTCTTCGTAAACATAGCCCATTAAAACAACACATTGGATTTGCACCATTTACAAGCATCCAACTAGGTAGGAAGCAAGCACGTGGAATTTGGTGGAGGAAATCCCTTAGTCCTCGTCAGCCCATTTATGTTTGGTGACAGTCAATTATAGGCGTGCCAGTGTGCATCCATTTTACTATTTTAGTCAAAAAAGTACACAATCTTCACCAGATAATAATAATTAATTTACCTTTGAAATTACTTCTTTTTTTTTCGCAATTTCTTGAAAAAATTATGAAAGAAAAAAAAAAAAATCATATTTAGTCGTTATATTTTTGCCTAATTTTAATTTAGTTCTTTGAATTTTAAATAGGCCCACACGTCAAAAAAACAAAGTACTCGATTTCAGTGCAAAACTTAATTAACCACACACCTCGAAAGAATCAAACTTAAATAAATAATGCTTGGGCTTAACTCTCAGTTCTTCAAAAAACCATGCCCCGCCAAAAAAATGCAAGGCCCGGCCCATGATTTATCATTTCGCCTCCTCCTTCAACTCCGGCTTGAATTCAAAAAACTCAGAGCATTAGATCCAATTTGTGTGAATCAACAAAGCTACTCATGAATATATTCGGACACTTCTCAATTAAGTTTGAGTTGATTATTAAACAGCCGTTCGCATATACAAAACTAAGGTTGATTATTAAACGATACATATTTATATAAATTCGGTTCGACTCGATTAGCTTTTATGAACAAGCTCGTAGAAGACTTCACATGTATATTTCAAATTCTAATACTCTATTTGAAATTTGAGAAAATGCAGATAAATATAGAATGTGAATATGGTATGCAACTTGATTCATATTTAGCTGCTTAGCCTGGCTTATAACATTTCAATTTTGTTCCTACACGGCTACACCCAATCCTTTGTCTCAGCAGAACCCCTCCACTTCAACTATTTAGGTTTAAGACCCCATTGTGGTTTCAATTTTGAGTTGAAGAATCTAGATTCGCGGTAAATTCAGAGAAAACAAAAACAGTATAATTGATTTTATTTATTCTCTTCAAAATACGAAACCCCAACCATCAAAATGTGATTTGGGCAAAACGACATCGAATCACCAAAGCAAAATACAAAAAAATTTCTCAAATCTCAAAAATCACAGCACCGGCCGTTCTTCTCCCAGTCGCCGAACCGGGTGGGCTCCGGACCACGGGGCCCACCGACCTCGCCAGTTGCTTTATTCACAAAATTGCCATTGTCGTCGTAGTCATTCGTCGTCTTCTTGATTTTCTTCCTGGCTTTCGTTTTGGAGATCCTTTTCCGTAGTCTCTGCTTGTGGCTCTGCTTAGGGTTTTCTTCGAGCGGATGGGGCTGCTGAGTCGCGGAGCAGATGAGTCGGTTCACTGAGTTCGACAGCGAGCGAGTGAGCTGGTCGGATCTGGTGTGGGAGAAGGTCAGCTTGAGAGCGCTTGATGAGAATAAACGGCACAGATTGCTCGCCATCGTTCTTTTGCTTGCACAACGAAAGAGAGCCTCCAAAAGAAAGAGCAACAGCGAGAGAAGATCAGCAGTGAAGCTGTCCTGTCCACAAGTGAACGGTGTCGTTTAAAGCAACGTGTTGCTTGCAGCGTATGCAACGTGGACTAAGGTACCTCTTTCGGTGTCCACCAGTAAACGGTGTCGGCCGTCGGTGAGGGGTGAGGGAAGAGGGAAGAGGAAAGAGAGATTTGTGTGAAAATGTGGGAAGAGAAGAGAGTCATCCGTGTCTTTTCTAAGCTAAAAAGTTTCAATTTATTTTTTTATTTTTTTTTATTTTTTATTTTTTTTTTTAAATTTTTAAGTCCGCACATGACCACGTCAGAGAGTAGAAAATACAATTCGGGTTTGGTGTTACAGTCAAAAAAACAGAAATGCTTTAAAAAAAAAAGAGGAGAAATATGAGGCCCAAACAAATGCAAGGTCCGGCCCATGACTAGTCGTTTCGCGTCCTTCAACTCCCGCTCGAATTCAAAAAACGTTTACCAGAGCATTAGATCCAATTTGTGTGTGTGAGAGAGAGAGAGAAATGGCGGAGGAGACAGAGGAACAGAGGCAATTGAAGCAGAGAATAGCGAAAATCCTGGACGAGACGCGGACCTCCTACGCTACTCACAACCGGAAACTCAAGGAGCTCTCGGCCGTCCGATCCAGATCGTCGTGCCCGGCCCGATTCTTCTCCGCCTTCTCCAAAACCCTAACCCCGCTCTACAGCTTCCAGCGGCGTGTTACCTCCACCGAGCGCGTGGTCCGATTTGTCTCCGTCTTTGCCGGCGCCCGTGACCCCGACCATGTCTCTGATTGCGACGCGTTCCTGGAGGAGTTCCTCAGGTTCCTTCTGGCCGCCGCCGTGGCGGCCAACAGGACCGCTAGGTTTCGAGCGTGCCAGATTGTTTCGGAGGTATGGTGTAGGTTTTTCGTGGTGTTTGGTTGCTGGGAAAGTGTAGGAAAAATATCAGGAGTTTGAATGATTTGGTATTTTTTTTTAATTGAGCTGAATGAAGCTGTCTTGACTATCTGACGTGGATGATTTCTTAGAAAATTGAGGGGAAATAACATAAAATTTTAGGGGGTGAAATTTGGCTTTGTACTTGTTCAGGTTTTTAACAGTTTTAACCTGTTTTGTCGCTGAGAAAAAAACCCTACCGTATTTATTTTGCTGCGGAGTTGTTTTTGTAGATTTGGATAGGTGGAAATAAAAAATGTGGGTGACCAATTTAAACTGGTAACTTGGAAGGGAATTTTGATTTTACACTACGTTTGGTAGTATGGAGGGAGAGGACAAGAGAGGATATTAAATATTGTTCATATACGTTTCTAAGCTACATTACTGTCTTGCCAAAGGACTATGATCTTTGCCTACTCGTTCATTAAGTTGCACAGTTAGTTTTTGTTGTTCTTGTTATATTAAAAATTAAGGTGGTGCAAACTCTGCAATATTACTCATTGTTTGCTTGATCAGAGAGTGGAGGAGTGGTATGGTAAATGAAATTCGAGTCTGATTGTTCTTGTAGTTTTAGCATCGCATAACTTAGTGGTAAATGTTGAAACAGGGGGTATTTTAATAGTATTGCTTTTCCCTAGAGCAGTCGGGCTCTTGGAGGCTTGCCTTTTAGCATTTGGGACAACGTTTTTTCTGATAGAAAATGTTTTCAGAAAGCTCCTGTACCGGGTTTTAATTGTTCCACTGGATTTGCAGTTAGAGTAGACTTTTCATAATATTTCCCCCATACTTGTGCTTGCAAATGCTGGTCTCTTTGAAGTCCTAGTTTCGAGAAAGTGAAACTAGTCTTAGTTTGTCTAGAAACATCAAATTCAACTGCTTTAGATCTTGCACATCATTTGGGTATGTTGTCATGAAAGATCATTTTGGTTAGTCTGAATGTTATTTCTTACCAGAGTTTTCATAGTAAAAGTCTTGGGAACTTATTTTTGTGCTTTCATATGAAATTCCTGCACTTGTAGATCATCATGCGGTTGCCAGATGATGTGGAAGTGAGCAATGAAATTTGGGACGAGGTGATAGATTGCATGATGCTGCGAGTAAGGGACAAGGTCCCTGTAATCCGTACATTTGCAGTCAGGGCTCTATCACGCTTTGCAAATGATGGTGAGAACAGTGATATCCTAGATTTATTTCTTGAGGTGCTTCCTCTAGAACAGAATGCGGTGAGTTTCCTTACTGATTCGATTCAATATATTTTTGTTGATGCTGACTTAATTGAAATGTCCCAAAATGTTTTCCCTTGGTCAAAGTCATGACTTATTTTTGTTTACTTTCACAAGAATACCCTTTCTCTTGGCATAATTACATGTCTTGTATGGTACTTCTACTCTTTTAAGCAAAAAGTAAGGACAATGCTGGTATGGTAGTGCAGGACAAGCGGATGGGATGCATTTAATACTACATTTTTTTTTTCTAACTTTCTATTTTCCACAGGCAGTAATCATGCTATTACCAAATGGATAAAAGTTCTTTTACTATGAGGCCTAGGAACAAAACATTGATCTCTATGTTTATTAGATGAAATATTGTAGTGCTTTCTACATCTATAAGGCTATGGCATGTCTGCAGGAGGTTCGTAAGACAATAGTGCTATCATTGCCTCCTTCAAATACAACGGCCCAAGTAATTGTTGATTGCACTGTGGATGTGAGCGAGTCAGTGCGCAAGACAGCATACTGCGTTCTTGCTAATAAATTTCCTCTTCAAAGCCTAAGGTAAATGTGGTGTCACTATACCTGTTATGTACCTTTCTCCCCTTTTCTTTAACCTCATGGTAAATCAATGAACTCTTGTATCCATGATTGATATACTTTTTGCAGTATAAATTCTGTGTGTTTCGATTCTACTAAAGTAATTTATAGTGTGTGAGTTCACTAACAATGGCAATTACATACTTTTAAAACCTAGTTAATGTGGAGTTTTGAGTATTGCCCTGGTTTAGCTTTTCCAGTTGGCTAGCATACTGCTTATGTATAGTCTTTTAATGAATTTTTACATATTCTCTTTTTCAAATTTATTTGTTTTATTTTGTAGCATCAAGCTCAGAACGATAATTCTTCAGAGAGGACTAGCTGATCGTTCTCCAGCTGTCTCTAAGGAGTGTATTAAGTTAATGAAAGATGAGTGGCTTATTAAGTGCTGCAGTGGAGACCCTGTAGAACTTCTCAAGTATCTTGATGTTGAAACATATGAATTGGTTGGAAATGCTGTGATGGAGGCTTTATTAAAAGCTGGGTTAGTGAATCTAAATGATGGTGAAAGTATTCGGCAATATGTGTCGTCAAGAGTTGACGGAATGGAAGGTTGGTTGAGCTTTGTAGTATTTCTACTTAACTAGTCAGACGTAAAAGATAGGTTAATTTATCATGCCAGGTGGGGTGGGTAAGGAGTTGTGGGTCCTGACATGAGATTGGTTACACTAGCAAAATATCTTTGCTAAACCCTTTCCTGCTACAACAATCTTAAAATTGGCATCTATCTAAAAATAGAATTTGCGGATTGGCTGAGCTGTACATGAAGAAAATGTCCTTGTTGGTCATGACCCTTGAGTGGTTAGAAAGATAGAACGTAAGATGCATTTTTTATATACATTTAAAAATTGTATGGTCTAGGAACAGGGTAGAGCAATTGAAGTTTATACTTTATAGTCCAAAGTAATATATAGAACATATTGGCTCATGTAAATCTGCCGTGGCGGTGTCCTATGGCTCCTAAAACACACTGATTTTTTTAAGCTGAAATGTTCACCTGTTTCATGGCTTATAATTTGAGAGAATTAGGACTGGGCTTGTAATTTACAGCATCCTTATGCTTTTCCTTAATGATTTTAGGGGACTCGGTGGATTGCATCCCAGGCATCCAGCTAATGGAGGCAGAGGTTGCTCTTTATTGGAAAACTGTATGCAGGCACTTGCAGACTGAAGCGCAAGTGAGTTTCTATGTTTCATTTTTCAAAAACTTGTTAATGACTATCAAACTAATGACTAAATTCAAAACTTATTAATGACTCTCAAACTATTGACTAAATTCAAAACTGACTTAACTTTTCCAGGTGCAAGTAGATTTTTCTGCCACCGGTGCATAAAAACATGTATAACTCTCAAACTAATGACTAAATTCCAAACTGTTCTAATCCTAGACTCTATTATTTGAATATAAGGAAGCAGTATAAGTCTCACTGCATGTAGTCCTAACCCTTGGTATTCCCAAATTTAGAGTTCCACTCAAAAAATCAACAACACACCTTTCCTGTTTCTCTATCAGATATTAATTAATGTTTAGAGGATGGATTCAGAATCATCTGTTATACTAAAATTTGCTTTTAAATGTGCAGACATGGTAGCCAACCTACCTGTTTCAATCATTTCAAGTAATCTCTTGCAACTGCCAGAATTCATATTATCCCATTTGTTGGAATGTCCTTTTTCTCTTTGGGAAGAATTGTGATTTTCAGGAATGGACTTTTGCAATTAGTAATAATAATGTAAATAATTGTGCTAATGAAAGTTCATAAAAAATAATGTATCTCTTTTAGTTACCAAGGTTTTTGGGTTGTTTGTTGCATCTCTTATGGTTACAATTTTGTAATCAATTCTTGAAGTTGCATAAACTAAATCTACCATACTTCATTCTGATCATATAAGAATCATAACTGTGCTTCAACAGGCAAAAGGCTCTGATGCTGCTGCTACCATGGGCACTGAAGCAGCAGTTTATGCAGCAGAAGCTTCAGACAGTAATGACCTTCTAGAGAGAATTCTTCCTGCAACAGTTTCTGATTATGTAGATTTGGTGAAAGCTCATATTGATGCTGGTGGGTGTACGCTCATTTGGTTGACATGAGGGTCAGTTACATCCAATTATGTGTCCTAATTTGAACTAATATATGCAGGACCAAATTATCGTTTTGCATCTCGACAGCTACTATTGCTTGGTGCAATGCTTGATTTTTCTGATGCTACAATCAGGAAGGTTGCTAGTGCATTTGTGCAGGAACTGCTGCACAAACCTCTTGAGCATGAAGTGGATGATGATGGGAACATGGTTGTCATAGGAGATGGAATAAATCTTGGTGGAGACAAAGAATGGGCTGGTTCGGTGTCTGGGCTAGCAAAGAAAGTCCATGCTTCTAATGGTGAATTTGAAGAAATTATTCTTGGGGTTGTAGAAGAGCTTGCTCTGCCTTGCAGAGAGAGAACAGCAGATGCTATGCAGTGGATGCACACTCTTGCTGTGACAAGCCTTGTCTTGGAAAATGCAAAACCATTCCATTTGCTTCAAGGACGGGCTATTGAACTTGCTGAACTACTGAAATCCTTATTGCTTCCAGGGGTAATGAATTTATGTTCAGTATTCTATTTTCTTTTCTCCTTTTAATATTGTTATGATGTATGCTAAATGGATCTGGGTAGGAGTCTGAGCGTCTAGTACACCTGTGTGATAAGCAGCAGGATTTGTCTAATCTACAAACCATGGGACATGGGGAGGGGGCTCAATCATTGAAATGTAAATTTTCACTGCGCACACCCTAGAGCAAAATGAACTGTATTGTGAAGATACTTCATTAAATATATACTTCAAATGATGTTTAATATCTATGCAATTCAATAAAATAACATATATAGGACATTGTTTAGAAGTGAGAATATGTTGCCTTTCCTCAATGCAACATAAAGACACCAATGAGGAAATACTTTTTCCATAACTTTTACCATGTCCATGTATCTGTCAAATTCAAATGCTCCCCACACTTTAAATTGTGTATATAACGTAGTTCAAAGCTTTTTTCCCCTGTGGTGTTAACTGCTGGTAAGGACTTTGATTGCAGGCAAAACATGTTCACTTGGATGTGCAGAGGATAGCTGTCAGGGGTCTTGGGCTTTTTGGCTTGTTAGAGAGGAAGCCAAGTGAGGAAATAGTAAAGCAATTGAGGCTTTCTTTTATTAATGGTCCCACTCCAATTAGTGTAGTGGCCTGTAAGGCATTAATTGATCTTGGGATGTGGCATGGGCCTCAGGAAGTTGACGGGGCCTTGGGTGTGGACGTCTCATCAAAAGTCCGAGATAATAAGCAGGCTTTTAGTCCTGTAAACTTTTCTGATATAGATGAAAGTTCGAATGTTCAAATGCTTGATCTTTTATATGCTGGAATTGACAAAGATGACTGGGACAACTCTTTAGCAAGCGATGAATATGAGTCCGTTCAAGCTATTCTTGGGGAGGGATTTGCAAAGATTCTTCTTCAAAGTGAGAACTATCCGAGCTTACCAGCTTCTTTACATCCCTCTCTCTTGGCTAAGCTCATTAACTTGTATTTCAGCACTGAAACAAAACACCTGCAGAGGTAGGCAAATTTCTTTTCAGTCATTTTGTCTTCTGTATAAGGTTTAGCCATATAAGTTTGTTCTCCTTGGCTTTTTGACCAGGTTTAAGCAGTGTTTATCTGTGTTCTTTGAGCATTACCCTTCCCTCTCTGCTATTCATAAGGCAAGTAACACAAGTTTCAAGATGAGGTCTTATATATGAATTGCTGATAATTATGACTGAATTTTGTTTTATGTTGATGACCTAACTATTTTGGTTCTGTAAATGCAGAAATGTTTGTCCAAGTCTTTCATTCCTGTCATACGTTCAATGTGGCCTGGCATCAATGGCAATGCTGGGGTTTCTACACTTATGGTGTCTAATATGCGTAAGCGTGCAATCCAAGCATCACGTTTTATGCTGCAGATGATGCAGGCTCCATTATATGAAAAGGAAACTGCAAGAGAGGATGAAAATGGGAGAAGGGAACTACCAGAAGAACAAGATGGTTCTCTAGAACCTCCACTTGAGTGTGGCCAAGAGGGACTTGCAATTCGCATTGCAGTAGAGGTAATTGTTTACAATTATTAGATTCAATTACTATATGATTGGTTCTTAACCTTGCTGAAGCTCCTATTACAATATAAGTTACAAATACTTTTTAGGATTTCCAATGGGTTGTCTATGAATATAATTTGTTCTCCCCACAAAGCTGGTCACCCTTGATGTTTTCTCGAAATAATTACTTGCATAAAAAAAAGTATTTATCATCTAGTCAGTGATCCAACCATGCTAGTCTCATCAATCCTCTAACTTAGATGGCTGTTTGAGAACCCCTTTCTTTATCGGAATATTTTTTATGCAAAATCAAAATATAATAGGAATAACCATTGAAAGTTTGAAACTACTATAGGAATAGGCATTGCTATTCCTGGGAATTTGTAGTTTTAGGAATAAAAGTAATATGCCTACTCATTTGCTTGGTTGTAGCATTAGAAGAACACCCAAAATTAGTAAAATCTATGTTATAATATCATGTTGAAATTTTGCATATAACTTATAATTGCAATAACCTACATAATTTAAAATATTATAATTTCAAATTATGTATGGCTGATTATATGATATATTTTTATTGTAATTTGATATATAATATTTAACATGCATAGACAACCTAAACATAATGATTAATGATCTTGTACACAGTTTTACAAATAATTCTAACGCTTATACAAGAAAATAGCCACATGAATATCACATATGATCCTAATTCCTAATCCTTAGTGGTAAGTAATTGAAGAATGCTGTTGACAGAAGAAGGAAGAAGAAGATTAACTATTAAAGAGTAACATATTCTGCTGAGTTAAAACTGTGGACGCATGCTTTGTTAGAGATTGGTGTTATATGTAAAATTCCTAGGTACAGATGTCCTTTGGGAAGAATACTTGAATTGAATTTTGCAGGCCTTAAACTTATATTTTTTTTGTGATTGTCAAGGTGGCAAGCTTCCATATAAAGAAGACAGCTGCTGAGAAGGCATATGTTTCGGCACTATGTAGAGTACTTGTCTTGCTCCATTTTCGGTCATCAGAACAAGGGGCAATAAAGTTAATGAGGAGGCTCCTAAATCATGTAGCTGAATCTGTCTTGGCAGAGAAGGATCTTGTGAAGGAACTGAAGCGGATGGCTGATCGTCTTAAGGCAGTAGATAGACAACCAGAACAGGAACTGTTGCAAGATCAAGCTGATTCTATTTTGGGTAAAAACTTTTACTTTCTCTGCAGAAGTGCTAGGGAACAACAGTTCTTTATTGGTGTTGTGCGGCATATGGCATCGGTAACTTTTGGATCGGGCAAATTGTTCCAAAAGACAATACAAGAATGAGAAACCCTATTGGATAAATGATCATCATCTTACTACCACTTGCTTCATATAATGCAGTAGCATGATAATTGCTAGCCTAAGCATGGAAGTATTGGAAGTAAATTTAATTGACCCAAGGCACTTGCTGGATAATATATGCAGTTTAAATTTTAATGAGTTAGCTGCAGTGTCGGTGACAAATGCAAGTTAGAGTATAGTCGATATGGTTATCTTTTTATTTGTTTTTCTTTTCTACTTAAAATATGTCTGATTGTTTGTCCTCCTTTATGAATGATAGGGAGGTTAGATCTAGAGTTTAATCTGGGCAGTGATTGCTCTGTTGGTATTCCACAAACACCAGTCCCCCGCTCGAGCAGACCACCCCGTTCCAGGAAACGGGTGAAGCCTGAAGATAGCTCTTCTGATGAAGAAGTTTCACCCACTTCAGTGGTTCCTATCATTCCTAGCGCAGTAAGCATGCGATCACAGAGGGCGAGTAAAACTGCAGCACTGACCAAGATGACTGCCAGTAGATCTATCAGGATTGTTGAAGATGATAATGAAGAGGAAGAAGGGTCTGAGGTGACATCTGAGGAAGATTCTGAAGAATCTGATCAGTATTCTGAATGTGTGGGTTGACCATGACATGATAGTACCCTCTTCCTATGCCATGATATTTTCCTTAGCACTAATATATGTTGTTGTATGATTGGTTATTTAGGCTGCCGCTTTTGTACACAGGGTGTGCATGAGAGCTCTAGGATAAGTGTGTTTCTGGAGTTGGGTTAGTTGGATCCTTTGCGCTGTACATTCTAGTTATCTCTCTTGTGTGTGTGTGTGAGTCAGTTATCATTAGCTCTTACATTATCTTTTTTGTTTTTGTTTTTGTTTTTTTTTTTTCTGGGAGGATTGTAATGTAATGAAGCAGGTGGTGTAATTCTCTTCTTTTGACATTCTAATGACAGTACTTGGAGGTCCAGTGATTGTCTTTGTTAAAGATGAAGAGATAATTATGATTCTTCTTGATTGTGTTATGAGAACTGATCGTTTCTTAACCTAGGGGTTTTTAACCTAATCATAATCTTTCAGCAAAATCCCAGCACAACTTAACCATAATCTTTCATATTTAAATGAATTTCATAAGTGTTTTACAATCATAATATGATTCTTCATTTTGAGCAACACGAACCCCATTTTCTCATTTTAGAAATAGTTTTTTTATACCTTTTTCAGTAAGAAAAACACAGACCTGACTCGAGATTTCTGCAAGGTAATATAAGAGAAGATATTGACGAGTAGCAAATGAAGTTTGTTTGTAATGTCAAGAAGTATATATGAATGTAAATCTCTTAAAGAGAGGTAAGAACACTCTATTCCAAGAGTTATGCATCACATTCTATTCTCAAATCCCAAGTGATAAAAAAAAGGTCCTAAAGCGTTGAAAAAATTTTGCACTTTGCAGTTGCCTTAGCATTCTAGAGAAAAATATAGAATAAATGGGCAATGGCAGACAAGAGCAGATCAGCAAACAAAGAAGAAGATTAAAAAAGTCTAAAAAAGAAAAGAGTGTGAAAGAGTAAAATAAAAAGAAGTTCACATTTACCTCTTTAAGGGTCGAGTGAGGTGAGAAATAGGCGTGAGACACGCAAAAGGAAAAAAGTATTGCTCACTTAATTATTACCGAAATAATTACTAGAAGAATGTTGAAAAGGTAAAAACTTTCGGCGGTGAAAACGACGTTGTATGATTTTTTGACTCCTGAAAACTTCTTTAAAACACGTAAGAAAGCTGAGAAGTCAACCGATCTGTCGGCTCGACGTGGGGTTGGGGTGAAGAAAAAAGAAGGTTCTCGAAATAAAATGGATACAAAATAATGGTGGATTACACTCAAATTTCGTTGGCTATACGTTTAGGAAATAATAGCCAAACTTGCACATTGTATAGGGAAAAGGTCAACCAAAAAAAGTCTGAAAACAGTACACGCGTCAGGATATGCATTGCTCCCTAACAACTCTGAACTCTATATATACTTGTTTCAACTTTCAAGCTCCAGTGAGTGGACGAAATTGCAACCAAAATCATTTTCAAATTTATTAGAGAAGAAAAAAAAAAAGAAAGGGTCGGTCATATTGGCCCATTGGGGGTGTGAAAACCACTGGTTTATTTGATGCGAAGAAAAGCTACCACTTAAGTTTGGATGGCAGAGTTGTTAGGTTTGTGTGCGAGAAAAAGTGAAAAGGACAACCTAAATACATAATAACAACTAATTTCTAGAAGTCGTGGAAGTAATCAAAGAAAAAAAACATACTTGAGCAACTAGTAGTGGATGTTGCGTAAAGAGAAAGTGCATGCGCCAAAATCAAAGGCCAATTTCGGTTGCAGATTTCTTCGTGTCCACCACTCACATGTACGGCTGTCTTCCCAGCCCCAAGGTTTCGTATATTATAATTAAGGTGCTAAATAATGGTCGAAATTATTCACAAATAAATAAGTTAATTGATAATGGTGGAAATTTGGAGTAGACATGCAAAAATATATTGTTGAATGTAAGAAAAGCATGACCCAACTATTTAGGTCATTCTTTTGTCTCATCCTAAGCTTCATTGACATTAGCCAATTATGTTACAACTCTCACTTTATTGATGATTTCACTTATTTATCTATTTAACGATTTAATTTTTAGGTCGTCCCTTCCGTAACTCGACCATAAAGTCACAATGCTTTCAATCTTATACTCGATTAGTTGTGTCCGATTTCATACTCGACATGATGGCTAATTCTGATACCAAATACTCTGTAATTAAGGCCCTTGTTATAATAAAAAGTAAATAAATAATCTCAAATTAAGGTCCCTAATTATGATAAAAGCAATTACCAATTGAAAGGATCGGTTCCGAAAGTCTCACTATTCACTTTTATAAAAATTTCAACGTTTATAAATTCTTAAAAAGTCCGAGTTGTTTGTGTTTGTTTTTCTCATTTTTACATTTATGAAAGTCAAACATCTTATCCAACAATAAAAGTCGTATTCTTCGACGTGCATACTCTTTTATCCAATGTCCACTTGAATTAAATGCTTAGAAGAAGATGAAAAGTCTCTTCAAAGTGCATAAATGTTCATTTGAAATTACACCACCTCCACTAGACTTAAATGTCCAACATTTTATTTTCTCAAAGTTTTTTCTTATTTTGTTTGTTTTTTTTTTTTAAATAGTACTAAAACTTGATTCGTGCGATATAAATGTAATATGAGCTTATAATTTTTTTATTTTTTTATTTTTTTGTAAGAAAACTAAAAAGAAAAAGTAAAAGAAAAGAAAAGAACAGAAGGAAGACTTTGGCAAACACATATTTTGGGCTTGACATATCCGGATTCCGGACAACACTCCAAAACGTACGTGTGCCAACAAGTATCAATTATTCAACTTTTTTTTTTATCTTCTAGATAGGTGAGCATAAATAATTTGTTTCATCAAATAATAATAATAATAATAATAATAATAAACTAATTTGTTAACTGTTAACAATAATTTTGTTGATTTTTGCAATTTTATAACTCATGAACCTTTAACTTACACGAAAATAAAAGAGGGATTATGCACCATCAAGAGTGGTGGTTCAGTGATCTAAGGAAGTTTTTAAGTGGTTAGGACATGGATTATGGCATGGGTTCAAATCTCTGCAATAAAGAATTCTCAGGCATGCCTAGGGAGTGCCTGCGGTTTTTTCTGTTTAGGCCCCTCCTGTGCGGCTTCCAATGAGTAGGTGTTACCATAGTTACATCTAGTTAGGATAGCTATAATTAGTCTTCCTGACTTACTACTTTTGCTCTGTAAAAAAAGAAAAAAGAAAGAGGGATTATGCATGGAGATTTGCGCTTAATTAATTAATCATACACAATCACCTTCTTCTCCAATCTCCATGGCGCTGGCTACCTTTCGTGCTCCATTTTACCATCACTACCTTTAAAATAGGATTATCATCACATTCCACCTTCCACAAATGCTATGCAAAAGGGGAAGTTGCGTGGCAATGAGTCTCGTTATCATTGTCAACGACAACATTAATTATTGTCTTAATTAATGATTAATAATACATTATTTTATTAAACTATATTCATCTCATTCATTTATGCAAATGTGTAATCAATCATAAATTACTAATCCACAATATTTATAATTAATCAATCGATGTTAGAGAAATTTACACACTCTCACTCTGACTTATGATCATTTTCAGTTTAAATAAACTCGAAATGATTTAATTCTTATAAAAAATAAGGATAAAATTGTCTATTCATATTTTTTTGAAACAATTCTACTTCTACTCTTACTTTTACGATAACTAAATTCTTTTCCGTCTGAGTATTTAAATCGGAGAGGATACAAATTTTAGTTTCAAGTACATCATTAGTACTCGAACAACCTATAAGAATTGATATTAAACGCCACATCCATGATCCAACCGACATCTATGTAAGTTAAAGTTTGTAACCGACCAATCGGGGATCAGTAGAGAAGGGCCAAGAATGACTATTCACATAGCATGCGTTACCGACTTGACTGCCCCTGACAGACGATAGAGAGTTGAAAATTACACAAAATAAATAAGAAAAGACTTTCTTGCCATAAGTTTCTCCAAGAGTGGGCGGGAATCGGGATGGAGATGCATGCTTTTTTCCATGCATACAAATAAATATAATGCGTGACTCCAACCATTTCGGCGCAAAAGACAACAAACTTCTCATTATTAAAATTCAAAGCTCTCCGACAAACCAACAAAAAATTAATTAATAATAATCACCCCAAACTAGAGTTTTGGTTAAAATTATATAATTATTAATTATATTGACTCTGCATTATTGATGACATCAATTTAAATAAAATAAAATAAAATAAAATAATAATAATAATAATAATAACTTTCTCTTTTGATTATGATCGTTTTACTCATATGTCTAGAAATTTTTTTTGTTTTTTTTCCTAATTGAAAAGGCGGGAAAAGGCGATCAGTGTAATTTTTTTTCCTTGGGCATGACCATCGGAGTTTCCATCCGC
>NC_081545.1:30357148-30365268 GCF_901000735.1 Corylus avellana | reverse complement strand
TACTAAAACTTGATTCGTGCGATATAAATGTAATATGAGCTTATAATTTTTTTATTTTTTTTATTTTTTGTAAGAAAACTAAAAAGAAAAAGTAAAAGAAAAGAAAAGAAAAGAACAGAAGGAAGACTTTGGCAAACACATATTTTGGGCTTGACATATCCGGATTCCGGACAACACTCCAAAACGTACGTGTGCCAACAAGTATCAATTATTCAACATTTTTATCTTCTAGATAGGTGAGCATAAATAATTTGTTTCATCAAATAATAATAATAATAATAATAATAAACTAATTTGTTAACTGTTAACAATAATTTTGTTGATTTTTGCAATTTTATAACTCATGAACCTTTTAACTTACACGAAAATAAAAGAGGGATTACGCACCATCAAGAGTAAGAGTGATGGTTCAGTGATCTAAGAAAGTTTCTAAGTGGTTAAGCGTGGGTTCAAATCTCTGCAATGATATCTGGGGAGTGCCTGCGGTTTCTACTGTTTAGACTCCTCCTATGCAACTTCCAGCGAGTAGGTATTATTATAGTTACGTCTAGTTAGGATAGGTATAATTAGTCTTCCTGACTTACTACTTTTGCTCAAAAAAAAAAAAAAAAAAAAAAAAAAGAAGGGGGATTATGCATGGAGATTTGCGCTTAATTAATTAATCATACACAATCACCTTCTTCTCCAATATTCATGCAAAAGGGGAAGTTGCGTGGCAATGAGTCTCGTTATCATTGTCAACGACAACATTAATTATTGTCTTAATTAATGATTAATAATACATTATTTTATTAAACTATATTCATCTCATTCATTTATGCAAATGTGTAATCAATCATAAATTACTAATCCCCAATATTTATAATTAATCAATCGATGTTAGAGAAATTTACACACTCTCACTCTGACTTATGATCATTTTCAGTCTAAATAAACTCGAAATGATTTAATTCTTATAAAAAATAAGGATAAAATTATCTATTTATATTTTTTTGGAACAATTCTACTTCTACTCTTACTTTTACGATAACTAAATTATTTCCCGTCCGAGTATTTAAATCGGAGAGGATCCAAATTTTAGTTTCAAGTACATCATTAGTACTCGAATAACCTATAAGAATTGATATTAAACGCCACATCCATGATCCAGCCGACATCTATGTAACCGACCAATCGGGGATCAGTAGAGAAGGGCCAGGAATGACTATTCACATCGCATGCGTTACCGACTTGACTGCCCCTGACAGACGATAGAGAGTTGAAAATTACACAAAATAAATAAGAAAAGACTTTCTTGCCATAAGTTTCTCCAAGAGTGGGCGGGAATCGGGATGGAGATGCATGCTTTTTTCCATGCATACAAATAAATATAATGCGTGACTCCAACCATTTCGGCGCAAAAGACAACAAACTTCTCACAAAAGACAACAAACTTCTCATTATTAAAATTCATAGCTCTTGGACAAACCAACAAAAAATTAATTAATAATAATCACCCCAAACTAGAGTTTTGGTTAAAATTATATAATTATTAATTATATTGACTCTGCATTATTGATGACATCAATTTAAATAAAATAAAATTAAAAAAAAATAATAATAATAATAATAATAACTTTCTCTTTTGATTATGATCGTTTTACCCATATGTCTAGAAATTTTTTTTGTTTTTTTTCCTAATTGAAAAAGCGGGAAAGGGCGATCAGTGTAATTTTTTTTCCTTGGGCATGACCATCGGAGTTTCCATCTGCTGTAGAATGTTCGGTTTGAACTATAGCTACTACCTGAAAAGGCGAATCTGTCGTCATAGCCTTATCAAAGTACAAGTTGGTAAAGTCCCTTCTTAGAAGCATCTAATTCGCGGACTACTACCGCAAACGAGTTCGAACCTGTGACCACTAAGAAAAAAAGAGAAAAATTGAACTTTATATCCTACTGCTTTACCAACTATAGAAAAACATTTTAATTGAGACAAAAGGAGTAAGAAAAAGAATTTAATTTGTGCCGTCTCTAGAAGGATATATATATATATATATATATAGTACTGCCATCTTTAATTAATGCAGTTGCGGATATATCAATTCTTGGGTTGTTTAATAATTAATATTTGTGAGACCATAAACCCAGATTCAAACCATGTGTTAGGTCCGTGAGCGTCAATGGTTGACTCTTATGTCCTTATAATATTCAAGTCTTTTTTATATATATTTTTTAAAAAATTCGTTTTTTATTTATTTTTTACATAAATATTTATTTTGTGATACCATACTCTAGAAGTTTTAAAATGACAAACATGAGTAAAATCATTAACAGCTTTTGAGGCTCAGTAGCTCACAGAATAAAGAGGCAGGTCATATATGTCAGCAATGAGTCTCTGACCACCAAAAATGTGAAAATGACTTCAATTTTATGCCTCACTAGGCACCTTCATAGTTCACACTTACCAATTAATACATTTATTATTCGGCATCTAGATTCTCACAAAATTAATGGCCCTGTTTGCCAATGGCCCTGGGCCGGTAGCACTTTTTTAAGAATATGTGTTTGATTGATTTTAGTGAAAATATTTTGTGGGAAAAAGTGAAAAAAATATATTTTATATGGAAAAATGTAAAAGAATTGTTTTGTAGTAATTTTTTTATTTGAATAATAATAATAAAAAAAATTGATGTGGTATAAAAAGTTGAGATGTTATGATTAATTTTGAAGTGAAAATATATTTTTTTTGGGATTGAAGGAGGCCCTGGTACAGTACCAGCCCAGGGCCATTGGCAAACAGGGCCAATGTGCAATGTGACATACTCTTTTAGTTGGATCTGGATCCTCTCCAGTCAATTATGGACTGAGATATGCTATAGTGCAATAAAAAACCCATTTTTTGCCCATAAAAGTCTTAGGTGGTAAGAGGTCATAGGTTCATCAGTGGGTTGGGTCATAGCAATTAAGGGTAGAGCCTATAGCCTCTTGCCACCTAAGACTTTTATGGGCAAAAAATGGTCTTTTGATATCTAGTTCATGGTTACATCACAAATATGCCATGTGTCCTCTTAATACAAAATAATAATATATTAATTAAAACTTAAAAAATAAATAAAAACTAAAATAATAATAATAATAATAAAAGATGGTGGCCGGCAACCCCATAGGGAGTGGGCGGCCACCACAGTTGGACCGGGGGTGATACGGCCAAAATGAAAAAAAAATATATATATAGGGTTGAGATTTGGGGGTGGTCCAACCACCCCCAAAGGCCATGGGGTGGCCGAACCACCCCACAACCCCGGCCACCCCCAAATCTCAACCCTATATATTTTGTTTTTTCATTTTGGCCCTTAGGAGTGGCAGGAACACCCCCATGGGCCATGGGGTGGCTTCGGCCACCCCAGGTCCAACCGTGGTGGTTGGCCACCTCCTATGGGGTTGCCAGCCACCATCTTTTTTTATTTATTATTATTTTAGTTTTTATTTATTTTTTTAAGTTTTGATTAATATTTTTTTATTAAGAAGACCCATGACATATTTGTGATGTTAGGATTTCTTTAAAGAAATCCTAGCCATAAACTGGATACCCTCCAATCCATAATGGACTGGAGATGATCCCGTTCCCTTTTAGTTTGATACAATGGGATAAGATTTTCAAAAAATATGAGAAGAATCTTGCATATTTGTTTCTTCCAAAATACCCTCGTACAAATGTACAACATAAACCTCAAAGTATATCTCATATATTTTAATTTTGTTCCATAAAACAATAGGATAATTTAAAAGAAAAGTAAAGTATATATATACTTGTGAAAAAATGAATGTAAAATATCATAAAGAAATCCTAAAGAATCCCCTAAGATTTTCATGAATCTAAAACATGCTCCGAATTACGTCACATAAAAGAGTGGAGTCATATCCAACCACTTATCTTAAAACTCCGAGGTGTAATCACTAACTAGTACTACTATATGACCAATTAATATATATAATGACCAATATTGGAAACTAATTTCAATTTTCATATTACAAGTTGCGGCATGACGCACATTTGAAGCAATGGTATAGAAAAAAAATACATATTGTAGACAAAGGATTTAAATATTCTTTTATAGACCATTTGGTACCAAGTGTGGACTTTGGTGCATTCCATCTAGAGTTTCCCAATAAATCAATTTTATGGATAATTTCACTTACACTTTAACTATTTCATTGCTTTTGAAATTACACTTCTCAACTTTAAAATTTCTCAATATTGGATATTTCAATTTAAAAACTTTGCAATGTTACTCTCGAATTAAAAGAGGCCAACGCCTAGGCTTGGCCGTGGGTGAATATCCCGTAAAATATGTGTTATATAAGACACTATAAGCACTGTATGTCTGTTCACTTGTCTGTTTTTCTTAGTGGCAAAAAAAAGAATCATGTCTTATAATTAGAATATGATTTATCTTTATTTTCTGTTCAAAATTTAAAGTTTGTGCATTTAACCGTGCACATGAAATTAATACGAAAGCATATGCAGTGTTAGATTTACAAACTTTAAATTATTTATTTTAGATCACAGCCAAACTTAACTCCCTCCATAGACTCCATCTCTTGTCGGCTAATAAACGGTGGTTTAATTCTTAGGGTCTTCTTTGTACTCATCTAGCTCTCTGTTTAGTGGTTGGTTAGGTCTTCTTTGATATAGGCCCCGGTGATCTTATAAGTTTTCATTTAACCAATTGTTCTTATATCTCTTACTTTAGAAGGGAAAAAGAAAAGTAAACTCAGAGACTTTTAAAATATTCTATCATATTTCATAATGAAATACGGTGAGATTCACTGTCTTGTGCCACGTCTAAAGTGGCGGGATGGATTTTGTCAAAAAAATACCATTTCTCGATCTTTTCTTATTGTAAAACCGGGATCAAGTCTAAATTACCTTTAGTTTAGACTTTAGAGAAAGGATAGATACACAACTTTGAGACATAATTTTAGTTTAATTTTTTTTTTTTTTTTTTCTCATGTGGTCTTTTTTTTTTAGGGGTAATTTTACTGAACTTTCATTCGATTTGACAAACTTCCGAAACTTCAAAATCTCTTAATTTAGTCTCATAAACTTTCAGTTGCTCTCAATTTGACTATTCCGTCAAATTTAGCTGTTAAAAATATCAAAAAATACCAAAATATCCCTAATTTTCGTTTTTTTTTTTAAAATAAAAAGAAAGTTTTGGGATTAAGGGTAAAGTTGAAATTTTATAAAAAAAGTTAGGGGTATAAATGTCATTTAACGTTTAAAATCTGACGGAAGGGTCCAAATTGATTTCAATTGAAAGTTCATGAAACTAAATTGAAAGATTTTGAAGTTTGTGGAGTTTGTCAAATCGGGTCGAAGTTTAAGAGTTTTTAGTGAAGTTACCCATTTTTAAAAAAAAAACAAAATGAAAAATTTAAAAAAAAATAATGAAGTAATAACATCATATGTGATCATTTTTTATTTGATATATATATATTTAAAAAAAAAATGCACATTTTTTGAAGAAAAAATAAATAAATAAAAAAAAGACCATATAGAATGTTATTACTTCAGAATTTTTTTTTTTTTTTTTTTTTTTTAAAATGACTACACAACAGAAAAATCAGCCAAAATTATGTCTCTAGACTCTACGTCTTGTTTGTATCATTTCTCTTTAATTTTTTCCCATTCGGTCGAATGCTAACAACCATATAAAAAAAGTCAGGTGACGCGTCAGCAACACGTGGATGCATGCAACTATGCAAGTAGCAGTTCCCAAGATTGGTCCCACAATTGACGTCACCCGTCACCCGTTGTCTGTATCTAAAGCCTAAAGGTAATAAGGTATGAGAAAATTGTAAATTGTAGGCTCTTCCGAGTGGCGAGTATTATTATTTAAAGGGTAGCTCGGCTGCCCTTTTCGCTCATCATATCCACTAAATAGAAGGAACAGAAACATCACCAGTTTTTCTTGTGATCATTATAGTTATAGGAACCAACCAACCCCATCTTCTTTTTATCAAGAGCCCCCTGTTTCTCTTTGTTTTCGAGATCGCACTTTTGTAGGCTTGTTTTCAGGAATCTACACCCACACACAAAGAAAAATTGGAAATGGTGGCTTTGGTGTCTCAAGAAAACATGGTTGCTTTGGTTTCTCGCACCGGAAGGCATTTGCAACGCTACTACAAGGGTCGTCGCCAAGTTGTAGGGTTCGTCTCTCTCTCTCTCTCTCTCTCTCTCTGTTGCTTGTTTTGTGAAATGGAGAAAGATTAAGCTGAAATATCCTCGTCCATTAAATTTACTTTAATGGGTTAATTCATTCCTCTGGAAATTTGATATTACTTGGAAGTTTTCGATTTCTTTTGGGGTCCCTTTGGCCTTCTGGTTGCAATGGTTGAAGATTGGCGTTCATTGAGGCATTTGAAGGTCTAAGAAGTTCGTTATTTCCGCCATTGGTGCAGAAATTGTTTAAAACTTCCGACTTAATGTTCTTGTTGTGTTCTAGAATTACATTCAAATTGCAGCCAAATACACTCATTGCAAATTTCATGAAAAAGAAAAGGCAAATTCGATGTTTTTCTAAACGCTATAACAGTGTCATTTGATGTTATTTTCAAGAGATGTCCCTCGAACGTTTTCCCAAATTTGACATTTTTCTTGGTTGAGTTGGTCAAATTAAAGCATCACGATCGAAAGTCAATTGCAGCGTGATGGAAATGGATTGCTTTATTTTTTTGGTTGTTGGGGGCCCCGAGCCGACATCTATTTCTATTCGCTTGTGTGATCATCTCTCCTCCTTAGCAATGTGAATCAGTATTTTTTGACCTCTTCAAAATTTGAAAGTTTCTTACACACAAAGTAATTCGTTTTAAAACAAATGATGGGTCCATGTGTTTTGTTTTAAGGAAAACAGGGGTGTCTCAGTGTCGTCCCTAATTTTACTACAAAATAACATATTTTCTACGTTAATTTTATGATTGAATTTGAGCCGAATGCTAATAGAGGATTCATCTATTCTATTATGTAGATGTATACCGTACAGATACTCGGAAGAAGCACGAGAGTTAGAAGTTCTTGTCATCAGTTCACAGAAAAGCGACAGGATGTTGTTCCCAAAGGTACCCAGATTGTTGTTGCTCTTGGTTATACAAAATTATTCAATACGATTACAATGTGCTTGTTGTATTGTGTCAATTAAGTTCAAATGACACATTATTTCAATTTTTTGATCTCTCATTAACATGATCCGTTTACATAATTACCAGGGAGGTTGGGAAATGGACGAATCCATAACAGAGGCGGCTTCACGAGAGACCGTAGAGGAAGCAGGGGTACGAGGCATTATTGAGGTTAGTGGCTATTCTGGCATTTATGCCAAAAGCTTAGGCTAATAAGTGAGACTGAATAAGACATGATTTGATTTAACATAGCTCTAGAGCCGAGGAGTTCGAACATTGACTCAACAACTCGATTTCAAAAGCTCAAGTCGATAAAGACGAGTTGAATTTAATTATTCAATATAAACAAATCTTTTGCCTCAACTGAACATATCAATCCTAGTAAGATTGTTTTACTTCATGGCAGGCAGAAGTGGAGGGAAAAGCCATACAATGTATGAGAAGAATTTTGGTCTAAATAACATGAACGAGAACATATTCAAGAGATATAGTTTGCTTGACAGAAATGTTAAAACAAGTTTAGAAACGGATCAAAATTCAGGTTTAAAAATTAAAAAAAAAAAAAAAAGAATCTCCAAATAAGATGATACATCAAGAGAGTTATTAGACTCTTGAATATTTGACTGACACATGAAAAATCTGAATGCAGCGTGAATTGGGTAAATGGAGCTTCAAGAGCAAAACCCATGATACTTACTATGACGGATACATGTTCCCTTTGCTTGTGCGAGAGCAGTTAGATTTCTGGCCGGAGAAGAAATTTCGCCAAAGAAAATGGGTATGCAAAAACAGTGCTTTCAGATGTGAATGCTTTGCCTAAAATTTGTTTTTTTGTTTTTAGTAAGTCTCTGATGTTTATAATATGGCTACAGATGAGTGTGCAAGAGGCTAGAGAAGTTTGTCAACATTGGTGGATGAAGGAGGCCCTAGATAAATTTGTAAGTCGGCTGACGTCTCAA
>NC_081545.1:30321725-30357048 GCF_901000735.1 Corylus avellana | reverse complement strand
CTCTACGTTTTGTTTGTATCATTTCTCTTTACTTTTTTCGGATTCGGTCGAATGCTAACAACCATATAAAAAAAGTCAGGTGACGCGTCAGCAACACGTGGATGCATGCAACTATGCAAGTAGCAGTTCCCAAGATTGGTCCCACAATTGTCACCCGTCACCCGTTGTCTGTATCTAAAGCCTAAAGGTAATAAGGTATGAGAAAATTGTAAATTGTAGGCTCTTCCGAGTGGCGAGTATTATTATTTAAAGGGTAGCTCGGCTGCCCTTTTCGCTCATCATATCCACTAAATAGAAGGAACAGAAACATCACCAGTTTTTCTTGTGATCATTATAGTTATAGGAACCAACCAACCCCATCTTCTTTTTATCAAGAGCCCCCTGTTTCTCTTTGTTTTCGAGATCGCACTTTTGTAGGCTTGTTTTCAGGAATCTACACCCACACACAGAAAAATTGGAAATGGTGGCTTTGGTGTCTCAAGAAAACATGGTTGCTTTGGTTTCTCGCACCGGAAGGCATTTGCAACGCTACTACAAGGGTCGTCGCCAAGTTGTAGGGTTCGTCTCTCTCTCTCTCTCTCTCTCTCTCTCTGTTGCTTGTTTTGTGAAATGGAGAAAGATTAAGCTGAAATATCCTCGTCCATTAAATTTACTTTAATGGGTTAATCCATTCCTCTGGAAATTTGATATTACTTGGAAGTTTTCGATTTCTTTTGGGGTCCCTTTGGCCTTCTGGTTGCAATGGTTGAAGATTGGCGTTCATTGAGGCATTTGAAGGGCTAAGAAGTTCGTTATTTCCGCCATTGGTGCAGAAATTGTTTAAAACTTCCAACTTAATGTTCTTGTTGTGTTCTAGAATTACATTCAAATTGCAGCCAAACACACTCATTGCAAATTTCATGAAAAAGAAAAGGCAAATTCGATGTTTTTCTAAACGCTATAACAGTGTCATTTGATGTTATTTTCAAGAGATGTCCCTCGAACGTTTTCCCAAATTTGACATTTTTCTTGGTTGAGTTGGTCAAATTAAAGCATCACGATCGAAAGTCAATTGCAGCGTGATGGAAATGGATTGCTTTATTTTTTTGGTTGTTGGGGGCCCCGAGCCGACATCTATTTCTATTCGCTTGTGTGATCATCTCTCCTCCTTAGCAATGTGAATCAGTATTTTTTGACCTCTTCAAAATTTGAAAGTTTCTTACACACAAAGTAATTCGTTTTAAAACAAATGATGGGTCCATGTGTTTTGTTTTAAGGAAAACAGGGGTGTCTCAGTGTCGTCCCTAATTTTACTACAAAATAACATATTTTCTACGTTAATTTTATGATTGAATTTGAGCCGAATGCTAATAGAGGATTCATCTATTCTATTATGTAGATGTATACCGTACAGATACTCGGAAGAAGCACGAGAGTTAGAAGTTCTTGTCATCAGTTCACAGAAAAGCGACAGGATGTTGTTCCCAAAGGTACCCAGATTGTTGTTGCTCTTGGTTATACAAAATTATTCAATACGATTACAATGTGCTTGTTGTATTGTGTCAATTAAGTTCAAATGACACATTATTTCAATTTTTTGATCTCTCATTAACATGATCCGTTTACATAATTACCAGGGAGGTTGGGAAATGGACGAATCCATAACAGAGGCGGCTTCACGAGAGACCGTAGAGGAAGCAGGGGTACGAGGCATTATTGAGGTTAGTGGCTATTCTGGCATTTATGCCAAAAGCTTAGGCTAATAAGTGAGACTGAATAAGACATGATTTGATTTAACATAGCTCTAGAGCCGAGGAGTTCGAACATTGACTCAACAACTCGATTTCAAAAGCTCAAGTCGATAAAGACGAGTTGAATTTAATTATTCAATATAAACAAATCTTTTGCCTCAACTGAACATATCAATCCTAGTAAGATTGTTTTACTTCATGGCAGGCAGAAGTGGAGGGAAAAGCCATACAATGTATGAGAAGAATTTTGGTCTAAATAACATGAACGAGAACATATTCAAGAGATATAGTTTGCTTGACAGAAATGTTAAAACAAGTTTAGAAACGGATCAAAATTCAGGTTTAAAAATTAAAAAAAAAAAAAAAAGAATCTCCAAATAAGATGATACATCAAGAGAGTTATTAGACTCTTGAATATTTGACTGACACATGAAAAATCTGAATGCAGCGTGAATTGGGTAAATGGAGCTTCAAGAGCAAAACCCATGATACTTACTATGACGGATACATGTTCCCTTTGCTTGTGCGAGAGCAGTTAGATTTCTGGCCGGAGAAGAAATTTCGCCAAAGAAAATGGGTATGCAAAAACAGTGCTTTCAGATGTGAATGCTTTGCCTAAAATTTGTTTTTTTGTTTTTAGTAAGTCTCTGATGTTTATAATATGGCTACAGATGAGTGTGCAAGAGGCTAGAGAAGTTTGTCAACATTGGTGGATGAAGGAGGCCCTAGATAAATTTGTAAGTCGGCTGACGTCTCAACAGCATGATGATCACGAAGAAGTTGGCCATTGTTCGTTAAGTTAGGAGGCCAAATCTGATTTTGTAAATAGAAAGTTGTTGAGCAGCGCTGTTGCTTTAAGACCAGATGACCCAAGCTAGGAAAGGTTGTCATTTTCTGGTTCTTTTTTCCCAAAATATTACAAAGCTTCTTGGGTAAACGGTGGAAACGCTGCGAGAATAGTTGAGAAATAGAGACATGTTCGCAAAATTTGTAAACATGGTTTCTGATAATAAAAGAAGTTTTTGTTTTAGAGTTCGTCTGTTGGCATCGATCTGTCGTTGAATAATATGGTGATGGTAATTGGTAAATGAATTCAGTGGTCGCTTTCCATGTCGGCATCACGTGGATGTTTGATTTGATGCGGTATTTGTCTTTCACGTTTTCAAATGATGTTGTTAGCCACGAAGACTTTAAAAGGTTTTGTGCAGTGGGGCTAAAAGATCCTCGAGATTGTGTTTGTTAACATTTTTGTTTTTATTTTTTATTATTTATTTTTATTTTTTAATTGTTTGATTGATGATTATCGGATAATTCTAAAGCCTTAAAAGGCTCAAAAACAAGAGTGGGAGACTGGGAGTCCATCATTATGGGTCAAGTATTGAACCTGTGAATGTGGGCTTAGCCCAATAGTTTATTCGGGTTACTAAGCATAATAAGGCTGCCAGGCCCAAAAGTACCCCCAATGCCTTTTTCCCAGAATTAGACCAAGGGGATGGGAAGGTTTTGGGCTTTTGGACCCTATGTGGAGCTATCGTAGCTATGATCCCAACTTAGCTTCTTAAGTTTGTTCGGCTTTATTAGGCAAAGTCTTTCATTTTTTTTTTTTATTTTTTTTTTTTGTTATTGTTCATCACCATTTAAAAAAAAAAAAATCAACATCAAAATATTCTTTTTTTTTTCACTTTTTATTATAATTCAAATAAAAAAATCACTACAAACAAAACTTTTTTACTTTTCCATATTACTTTTTCACTTTTTTTTTTTTTCCACATTAATCTACATCAACTACAGTTTAAGGAAAAGGCTTTGCCAAACAAAGCATCATTCTGTCCAATTCCATCGTCAAATTTATTTAACGAAATCAACTTACAATTACCCCATTTATAAAAAAAAAAAAAAAATTTAAAAAAATAATAATCAAAGAGTCATTCACTCTAATTTTAGGTGTGACTAACAAAGAAGAGTGGCTCGGTGGCCATGACCCAACACCTTTGGAAAACGGTATAATTAATTGTAATTTTACATGAACTCCTTAAACGAAAAGTTTGTCAAGAATTTGAAAAGAAAAATCGATTTGAACGGAAACAATTAAACTAGCTAGCTCAAAACTTTGGGATGGTGAATATTGATTCGTAAAATGTTTCCAAACTAAAATAAAATGTTTATTTGAGCAATTAAGAAGAACACACGTGTAGTAGTTATGGGCTGCCCATGAAGAAACACACTCTTATCCAGAAAGCAAAATGACAACTACAATCGGTTGGTCGGGTGTTACACACCACGAAAGTTAGTGCTGGCACTGGGAGACCAAGACAAAGTATCATAAACTTAAAACGACATTATTGAATGTGACACTCTCCCCTTCTATCACATTCCCTTGTTGTTTCCAGTTGCTCCTCCGGTGTATAGAGGCCATAAAACCTATGTAAACCAACAAAACATGGGACACAAAAAGTCATAGACCACAAGTTGAGTCCTGTTGTGGAGCCGGATCGGAGCAACAACTCCGATCGAGCAATAAATTTAGCCTGCCCCAGTGTCTCTGTGTAGTCCTACCCACGACAACGTCACCCCTAAAGCACAAATCATCATATATATATGTATATTATTCCAGCTCCTCCTAGGGTACAGAGCTGAGGAAATAAAGCACAACGTACAGCCTTTATTCTAAAGGAAAGGGAGATATATATACAGACTACAGTAGGCCTCCTAAATATTATCAACTTTATAAAGATAATAGTATAAAGAATTACCTATTGGAATCAATTACTTTACTTAACCTAACAACTTTAGCACTATTATTTTAATGGTCCTTTGTTTGCTACGTCCTTTTTTATTTTTTTATAATTGACAAAATCTCGTCACTGATAATTACTAATATTAGCGACGACTTGTAGATCGTCACTAAAGACCATTTTTCCTGTAGTGAAGGGAAAGCTTAATACGTACTAAAAATAAATAAAAAGGAAAGAAGAGAGGCAGTGTTTATCGTTTAGTGCAGTACGTGGGGGGGGACCAATTGGTATGGCGGTGCAAGTGACTAATAGGGAAAACCGCTAGTTTCCTTGTAAACTTCAATAACGATCGATCAATCGTGTCTAAAACTTTCCCGTGAGCAAGCAGAAATGTCTTTTAGGCCCACTTGGATCCTTTCCAAGCTCACATGGAGCTCTAAAATTCATGCACCGGATCGGAACAACAAGTACAGAATACTCTTCATTTCCTCTTTCAATTCTCTTGCATATATATGCTATTGCTAGCCAAACAGATCTTAGTGCGATGGCCGGGGAAGGGGTTGTTTGTTTTTGTCTTCACTCAAAAAGTTGTGTATGATAGAAAGACAGCCATGAACATATAGAATGAAAAGAAGCTCAATGCCTTTTTCACTTTTGGGTACTGTGAGGTCTTCTTCCCAGACTGTATATGGCAAAAGTAAAAAAGGAAAGAATCTTTTATTTTTCAGACATTCTGGCATCCATTATATGGCCTTGCCTTCGTCATTCTTCATTTTCACTTCAGCCGTTAATGGAGGTTGTTCAAAAGATTTACCATGTAAATTATATATATGTCGTATCCATTGAAATCTCTGCTTCTTTCAAACAGATCATGCTTCCAGCAGGCTTTATGTATTCGTGCTTACTGACAAACTACTTGAGATATGAGAGACTCTCCGCCTTTTAAAAACAACTTCTTGAAAGTCATGCACATCCATGCAACATGGATCACCATTCTACAGATGTTTTTTAATTTCTTTCCTTTTAGGCTTCGAAGGGTGGAAAGTACTGGAAACCCACTTGACCCCCCTTCCAACGCACCTTTTCCCTTTTTCTTTTCCTGCTTGGAAGTTATCAACATATAAAATATGCCATTTCATTTCAAGACATATTATTTTCTGTCTTTTTTATATATATACATTTAATTGTATTAGTTTCTGTCATATACATTTCACTATATATACACATATAGACCCGTTACATGGGAATACATGTGCTTTCTATCTGATGTGGCTATATATACTAGTATTAGAACTTATAATTAGAGAATAGAAATGAGAATAAGGAAGAGAGACTAAAGAATTAAAGTAGTTCGGCTTATGAGCTACGTCTACACATAAAGTTCATTTATCATTTGTAATTCTTGTTTCTTGATTTATTTTAACTAGTAATTATTGAGTTATTTAAATAATTAAGGGGAATTAGGAAGGTAAGATTTTTAGTTTTTTTTTTTTTTTTTTTTTTGGTTCAATAATTGTAAGGAGTCACCAATCAAAGCTTCATAATTTAAGTTCTACTTAAATGTTATTGAAAGCAGCAAAGCCGGCCATGAATGAGCTCCACTGGTGAGAGTTTTCTGCCAGGCCTGTAATTTGCTTATATTATACACCCATTAACCTCATCTCTCTCTCTCTCTCAAGAGAAACCATTGAAAACATGGGAAGAAGCAGCCAGTTCCTGTCACTGCTCCTCGCCTTCCTTGTCTCTTTCTCTTCTCTTCCCATTCCTTCAGTACTCTCTTCTTCCACAGACTCCTTCGTCTTTGGAGGCTGCACTCAGGAGAAATATGCACAAAACTCACCCTACGAGTCAAACGTCAACTCGCTCCTCACCTCCCTAGTCAACTCAGCTACCTACTCGTCCTACAACAATTTCACCATCATGGGCTCCACCCCACAAGACGTGGTTTACGGACTCTACCAATGCCGCGGCGACCTCTCCATGCCGGACTGCGCCACGTGCGTCGCTCGCTCGGTGAGTCAAATCGGCGTGTTGTGCTCTCAAACATGTGGCGGAGCGGTGCAACTTGAGGGCTGCTACGTCAAGTACGACAACGCCACCTTTCTCGGGGTGGAGGACAAGACTGTGGTGTTGAAGAAATGTGGATCGTCCGTCGGGTACGATACGGATTCCATCAGCCGTCGAGATGCGGTGATGGCCTCGTTGGCCGGCGCGGGTGGGCCATACAGAGTGGGTGGTTCGGGGCAGATTCAAGGTGTGGCTCAATGCGTCGGAGATTTGAGTTTGGGAGAGTGTCAAGATTGTGTTTCCTACGCGATCGAACGGTTGAAAAGCGATTGCGGCGGGGCCGTCTACGGTGATATGTTCTTGGCCAAGTGTTATGCAAGATATCAAACCGGTGGTGCTGATCATGATGATCACTCCTCTAATGGCCATCAATATCATGGTAAAAACCTTTTTTTCACCACTACTTCTAAAGATCTTTAATTTCTAGCTTGGTGATGATCAGTTTAATCAACTTTGCTAATTGTGTAACATCTTGGTCAAATTAATGTGGCTTTGGTTCTACTTTTAAGTCGTATTATTTTTTAGATGAATATGATCTTTAAAGTCTTTAGCCATGTTGAACTTTTGGGAAAAAGGGTACATTTAATTCCATGAAGGAAGGAAGAAATATACAAGTATAATCATGAATTGATTACATTGATTGGGCTCGTTTTTGTTTTTTGACAGAGAAATCTAGTAGTGAAGGTGAGAAGACATTCGCAATAATCATTGGATTATTAGCTGGAGTGGCTCTGCTCATTATTTTCCTAACATTCATGAGAAAGGTGTTGGGGGAACCTGGTAAAATCTTCACTTTAACCTTTCAGTTTAATATTCCAAGCCATCATTTCCATTCGCATTTGAAGTACTGGAAAAGCTGCAGATTCCATAGATTCAGTTTTTTGTTACTTCTTCTGATGCAGGTAAATGAATTATTATACGTTTGTCAAAAGTTACTGCCACAGCTTTCAAGTACTCTCAAAGCTTCTCAAGTGATGGTCAATCGATTTGCTTTTGGTGGCCTTTTCCTTCTCTCTTTTGTTTTTGCTCAATGATGTCTACTTTTCCTTTTTCTTGAACTTAATTTATATTTTCTTTCCAAGAAGAGGAAGGATGGGGAAAGATGTGTGAGATGGGGTCACTTACCCAAAAAAAAACAAAGTTAGTTAAAAAGGAGGGTACAAAAGGAGGATAGGATTCCACTTTCTTTTCCACTTAACAAAGCTGTTTTGTCTAATATGAAGAAGAAGAAAAAATGGCATATTCTTTATGTAAAGTTGCAGATGATGTTTCGCCTTGATGATGTTGTATTTGTGTTATCTGTAATATTTACTTATTTAATTTACGTACCCTCAATGTACACCAAACAAAAACAATCTCATCTAACTAGGACTCTTTATGTGGCAGTCCCCAACTCCTGCACATGCAATTCAAAAATTTTTCTAATTCAAAAAAAAAATTTACATTTTGAAGCAACCCGACCTCTAATTTCCCATAAAATACTTTGAAGAATCTTTTCTTTGGAAAGTAAAGATGATTACCATGGAATAGACCAAAGCACTAAAGCATAGATCAATCATCACCCCTCCAAGAGCCGTCGGGGGTAACCACCCCCGATGGCACTAGGAGTGGCCGCACCACCCCAAAAGGGTCACATTGAGGTCCTCTAGGGTTGGCACCACGCCACCCCTAGTGCCTGCTGTGGGTGGTCAGCTACCACACCTTCAACCGTTTTTTTTTTATTAAAAATTTGAGTTTTGAAAAAATTAGAAATCATGTGGGCTTTTTAGTAATTTAGGTTCAATTCCAATGATTATTCCGTTCCAACCTCTTCTACAATCCCAGTAATATATATTTATTTTTCTAATGGAATACACATTTCGTAAACCAAACGGACCTTAAAATTAGAACAACCCGTCAAATTCTTTTACTAAAACTAGATTCTCTACAAAACATACACACAACATTTCTATTATAACCCCAACTAAGCAACCGTTGCCCTGTTGTAACTTGTAAGGCTATTGTGGGTAGTCAACCATAGAATTGTAAGAGGAAACCAAATTAGCCTCCACCAAGCAACCGAAGGCTGCTGTTTTGCTCTAAAATATACTGCAATGTTTCAGCACAGTTATATATACACCATCTTTTTCTTCTTTAGTAGATAATTAAATAATGGAATCCAGCATTAATTAGTGGATTACCTGTTGGCATAATGCAGAGAAAAGAAAAAAGCTCATTCCTTCTCACTCTAAAAAGCCAATTAGAATCACATAGTATATCTTCTCTCCCGTTACCACAGCTTTTGGCAGTGCTAAATACGAGCAATAAGATCATACAATAAAGTTAGAGAAAGCAGCTACATTTAGATCGAATGCACATATTACCAAGAGGCTTGACAAGTTATAGATGCAACCAATCATGGTTGCATACCGACACCTTTATGCTAAACTAAGCCATACAATTCAGCAACCTCATGTCAGAATATATTCTATATGGGATTTTATTTCTGAGATTTCATCTCCATCTACCATTTTCTATTATCTCCATTTGAATAAGAAGTAAAATGTTGCTCTTAAAGCTTTAACATAAGAATATAGATCATAGGCCGAACCGCGTAAAATCTCTTGCTTTAGCTGTTCTTTTTTAATTTCCATAGCCTTATGATTTTCTTCACCCCACAGCTGCACAGTTGTATGCATGGTGCATATGCCACGACTGGCCTACCAGGTGGATCCCAAGCAGAGCTTACTAGTTAAGGAACCGCATAGACAGAGAGAGAAGAAAAACTTTGTTTGTAATGAAAGTTTCTTGTAGCAGACACTGTGATCTTTCAGGAAAGGAAGCAAAAGAGTGATATTCATGGCCTGAAAAAGAGACAACCTTGAAAAAGTGGTAATGTATTATAACCATGCATGCACATATATAATAAATATGTGGTGCTTGAATACTCTGTCAAACTTTACTTGGCGCCCCATCTTTTCAATTTGATATCCAGCATTGACAATCTTGTACAGCTATATATGCAACCAACTTTCTCAACCATGTCACATTCTTAATGCAATTATATCAACTTTTAAGTAGCTAGCCTTCAAATTAAGATTGTCATGTCACATGAGCTTTACACATAGGATCTCAACTCACACACTATAAATCATGCAACATTGATTATGATCATAAACAACTATTTATTAGATTATATATATAAAAGTGAAAAGGAAAAATAAGAAAAAAATAATAATTAGTGTAGTCGAAAGTTAAATTTCTTTTTATTTTCTCTTTTTCTCATTACATCTTTTGTTTATTGTATATGGGCCAATTGTCTAACACATTCCCCCTGGGCCTAGGGACACATGGACCAAAATCGTTTTGTTAAACTTAAGCCACCTAACCCAAGTATTGCTCGACAAAAGCCCACACAGTAAGATGGATAAGGATTTTTGGTAATTATTTGTTATTTAAATTGCTAAAAATTTGAACATCACATATTAAAAAGCCTACATTAATTAAACTCAAAGCCGGACAGCCCAATCCTCTAACACTTTAGTGCTATCTTTTCAATATGATAAGAATTCAATTGATGTGATACAACTATGACTTCTCAGCGATCTCTTTTGCTGAAAATATCAATCATGTTTAATTTTTTTTGGTAGCTTGTCTCCAATCTCTAGAAAAGATGATGTACTTGTACCATTTTGCGGGTGGCAGAAAGAAAATCGTGGGGTCATGTTGGTAATTCACTGGGAGATCACCTTACTGAAATTTTGGATTTTTTTTTTTTTAAAGAATCGTATCATTCATTGATAAACGAACATAAAGCTCAAATAATACAGAGCAAAAGCTTTAAAGCAACTATAGCCGAAGTTACGAGATTACAAGTATAAAAAATAACGTATTACATTCCAGAATCAAACAAAATCTGTTAACCTATGACTAATTTTCAAATTAAACAGCAGATTTACGTTAAACAGATTCAAATCAATTCATAGATAGCTCTTATTCCTTAGCACTGAGGGTAGAGAACATCAAGCCATATCACATCCTCCTCAACCCGACAGCCAAGATAACGTTCGATAATCAATATATATCACATACAACTAACTATTTTAGGTGTTAATTTCGGTCTCAAATCTTAATTTCAGCCCGAGTTCAGCTCAAGAAGAAAATACATCCGCTCAAATCTAACCAAAATCTAATCATTACAAATGAGCAGGGCACAGGCTGATTGTCACGTGGCCTATGTTGGCCCATGAGTATTGCCTAAAGCCCAGCCTTGCTTTGCCTTACCTACACTGGAGCCAATTATTACCTGCTTTATGGCCCGATGAACAACTAGACAAGCCCAAATGAAACCCAACCCATTTAACTAGTCTACTTTTTTAGGTTTGAATTCATCCGTTATTTAATAAACTGTTATACGACTTTGAAATAACGTGACATTGAAAATTAGGGATTGATTTTTTCTTGAATAAGGCTGGACTTGTGAAAAAATTAGCATTATTCTTTTTTTTTTAAGTCCTTAATGATTTCAAAGCAAATGTTTACTACCATATCAATTAAATTATCAATAATATAAAGCATTAGATATGAATTAATTTAACTGATTTATCAAACCTACACAGACACTGGGGACGGTGGTGCCGGCTGTAGAGTATGATTCCTCAATCATCATCCTCTCGAAGCTCCTAGGTTGGAGAAGGAAAAACAATATTTTTTTTTTAAAAAAAGACAGTGGATAAGCCCCACAGAACCTTCTGGATTCTCTCGGATCACTTCTAGAAGATTAATAACCAACGCCATATATTTTTTATATATATATCAAAACAACATACAGTTCGAGGGAGCTAGAGAGCTAGAGAGCAAGCTAACATCACGATCAATATGGCTGATGGTGTTTTTGGGTACCCTGTTAGGCGCTTCTTCTGGAGCCCTCCAATCTTCCGAGAATTGTCCGGATCAACGGCCCTCATGGACTGGCTCGAATCTCCTACTGCCCACATCTTCAAGATCAACGTCCCAGGTACCACCTATTCTCTCTCTCTCTCTCTCTCTCAATTGGATTGAGATGTTTTGTTGATCGATCGGTTCTGTACTTTTTGTTTAATTTCATATATTAATATTACCAAGTGGAAGTTTTGCATGCTTTTGGACTTGCCAATTTTACTAATTGAGTTTTCTTGTTTTAGCAATTTAGCAAATCTCTCTCCATTTCCCTCTTTAGTTTTTTACATTAAAATAGAGTGGAATCCTTTGTGGGTTTCTCAAAATTGTGCAACTTTTTGATGATTCTGGCGTAGTCTTTGATGGGTTTTCTGGATTGAGCAAATTTCTGTGAATAGGTTTGAGCAAAGATGATATAAAGGTGCAGATAGAGGATGGTAACATTTTGCACATAAAAGGAGAAGGTGGGAAAGAGGAGCCCCATGCAAAAGACACTGTTTGGCATGTAGCCGAGAGAGGCACAGGAAAAGGAGGATTTTCTCGGGAAATTGAATTGCCGGAGAATGTGAAGGTGGATCAGATTAAGGCTCAGGTGGAGAATGGTGTTCTCACCGTCGTTGTCCCAAAAGATGCAACCCAGAAGTCGTCTAGAGTTAGAAACGTCAACATCAGTAGCAAGCTCTGAGCTCCAAGCTTCGAGCATAAGATGGCTTGATAGATTATGTAAAATGTATGGGACTCCTGAGTGTAATGATGTAAAATGTATGCGACTCATGTCTTTTTTTAATCCTTTCAAAATTGACATTTACTTTTAAAATTATTATTAAATTAAAATTTTTATAATAATCTGTCCCAAACAAAGAGCGGAACAGGATAGTCTCGAGTTCATTTGAATTGGATAATATTCAGTTAATTTTATTGAAGATATATTTTTATCTTTTCACTTTGTGAGAGGACAAAAATACCCTTCTATTATAACTAACTGAATATTTTTCAGTTCAAATGAAATAGAGAGGATTCTAATCCAAGAAAAGTTTAGAGTCTGTTTGAAATTGCGTTTGAGAAATAAAGCTTTTAAGTCAAAAAGAGCTTTTGGGTAAAAGCTTTATTTTTAAGTTTTATTAAAAGTGTTTTTTTTTTGTCTATTTTTAGGCTTTTTGGACTCTTAAAAACCTAATTTTTTTACCAAACGAGTATGTTTTTCTTCAAATTGACTTTTTGAGTGTTAAAAACATTTTTAAGCCCCGCAAACATAATCTCAAACAAACCCTTAGTCAAAAAGCATTTTTTTGACTTAAAAGTTACATTTATCGAATACAATCTCAAGGATGCCCTCAATATATGGCATTTTGAGTGTTAAAAGCATTTTTAAGTCTCTCAAACGTAATCCCAAACAAACCTTTAGTTAAAAAGTATTTTTTTGACTTAAAAGTTAAGTTTCTCTAATACAATCTCAAGGATGCTCTCAATATATGGCCTTGTTTGGTAAACAAGCCTTTTACAATGCCCTATTTGAGGAGAAAAAAATGAGTGTAATAATTAGTATAGAAAAGTAAAAACAATTGTATTGAAAAGTAAAAAAAATTTATTTTGTAGTGATTTTTTTATTTAAATAATTGTAAAAAGTGAATGATGTAATATAAAAAAATGAAAATGTTTTGATATTGATTTTTTAAAAAAATGAGATGAATAGTGTGGGAAAATGGGATGTAGTTTATCAACAAGGCCAGAGTGAAGAATGTAATGTGCTTTTGGGCCAATCTTTGATTGGATCGGTTATTAATTAACACATTGGGCCTTGTTAAAAGCCTATTGCAAAACCATACGTCAATAAAAGTCTGGAAAATCAGGCCACCAACCTTCCATTTTTCGTTTATTTTATTTTATTTAAAGACCTCAATTTAAATATTTGATTGATTTAAGATATGAATTTAGGCTCGATATAAATTTGAGACCTCTATAACCCATTTGTCAAAAATAGGTTTGTAGATAAGCTTATACTAATAAAATTAACAAATCCAAAAAAAAAAAAAATAGTTGTGTTGGACACAGCCCAGCCGTAATGACCCAGTCATTGTTGGGCCGTGATCCCAGATTTCCCAGCTGCCCCTAAGATAAAGATTGGCTTGTAGCCACCTCGACCAAAGTGGGTGGAGCCAACCGGCACATTCTCTAACAAAGGGTATATAATACGGACCATACGGTTAATACCTCCCCAATAAAAATACAAAAAGGAAATAGAATTTTGAGAGAAATATATAATGTGATGGAAATGACAAGAAAGATAAATTATGGTGTAAAGTTCGAGTAAAGACACATATAGTATAGAGAGATATTGGAGTTGGTGGCTCAAAGCTTGAAGAGAGGAGCTTGGAGAATTAAGTTATATTTTTACAAATTATGCAATATATGGGTATTTTTCACAATAAAAAAAAAAGGGTTAATACTTTTTTTGGTATCTGGGTTTTAATGTTTTTATTTTTTTATTTTTAAGTTTTAAAAAAGACAAATCTAATATCTCAGATTTTGGAAAAGATCGAATCACTATCTTCGTTTATATTCTATGAGATGGCCAAGCCACTCCCAGGGGGTGGCCGGCCACCCGAGACTGGCCTTGGGGGTGGCTCCTAAGGTTAAACTGGGGGTGGTTCGGCCACCCCATAGAATAATATGATAAACGGAGGTGGTAATTCGGTTTTTTTTTTTTTAAATCTAAGGTACTATATTTGGTTTTTAAAAAAACTTAAAGAGGAAAAAAATAAAAACATTAAAATGTAGGTACTAAAAAAGTTATTAACTCTAAAAAAAAAACATTATATTTAACGTGGTACGAGGCAATATTTAAAAATTGAGTAATGATACAATGCACGCCTGGTGATGCACGCCAAGCACAAAATTTTTTTTTATTATTATTTAAAAAAAAAAAAAAATTTGCACTAGCGTGCGTGGGCGTGCCACGCACGCCGCGTGCATTGTATCATTACTCTTAAAAATTGTTTGAAGAGTATAATTGTATTTTCACAATCATTCGTGACGAAAATGTTAATAAAAGTCTTAAATATAGAATAGGCCTAAATTCAAGTCTTAAATTTATTAAAATAAAAAGTAAGGTATTATAGGAATTGAGTGACATCACACGGTTAGATATGTGCTGTGCACTGGCGACATTGTTTGGTTACCGCTAATTCATTTTTCTAAACATTGTTGATATAAATGCAGCAAGTTGACGACGATTATGTCAATTTTATATTCAATGATAATAATGAGGAATAAAACCATGGAAGTTGGAACAATTGGTAGATGAACCGTGAACGTATCAAATACAAAGAACCGTAACTTGACATTGAGCCAACAAGGTATTGACACGTCAGTTGGGAATCTTTTTGTAAAGCAAAACAAACAAATAAAAAAATAGCCTCTGTTTTCCTTTTCTGGGTTCACTTAAGGAACGTAAGCAGTAAGCATCAATATTTATTTGGTAATCGTGATGAGCTGGATTTCCTGCCTGCAAAATGTACTGCGCATGGGCATGGCCCACAACCATATCAGCATTGAAAGACGGTGCACCAATTGGCCTACCAATTGGTGCTTGACTTTTGTCCCGGAGAATGACGACTTTCCCAATCTTTTCCCACTTTAGTTTTCAGATTATCCAATTGCTCTATAAAATAGTTTGCTAATTCATTCTATTTCTTTCTATTAATAAAAATCAAAACATTAATTATAATTTTCCTCACAAAAAAAATTTAAACTATTTTTACTTTTATGATACTTCAAAACAATTTTTCAATCAAAACACACACAAAGAAAAAAAATTAATTAATTAATTAAATTAAAAATTAAAAAATAAAAAGGCTATCCAACACTTTAGTTACTTTTTACACTCCGTTATCACATTCATTTTATATTAATTAATTTGTCGGATTTTAAGTGTTTTTTTTTTCAAATGAATATTATATATCACACCACTATCTCAATATGTTAGTACATGTATATGAGATGAATGTTCCTCATATGTGTTTATTTCTATATATGTATTTATTTTTCCCTTTAATAAAGTGTTGGCAATAATATAATAAAAAAATAATGATAAATAATATTTTAAAGCAAATATAAAATGAAATAGATAATCTGTTAGAGTGTGTAGTGAAAAAACAACAGCTAAAGTAAATAATTGTACTTTTTCATTAGGTAAAATATCTAATACTGTTGGAGATGCTCGATTAGCAGTACCATATCAGTATAATATAATAGTAGTGTGCAGTTTTTCATACCAGCTACTTAAAAGAAACAAAGTTAGCCACTTAAAATATGTAAAGTTAACCGATGTGAAATTGGTGTAAAAAATAGACGTGAAGATGTTTGAGATTTCATCTTCATTAATTTTATGAACATGTATAATTATTCCTTTCCACTTGTATCAAACAAGAGTTATGATAGAGAGAACACGGGCGTGATGCACACCCGTGTTTTTAATATTAAAATAATATATTTTAATATTATAATTAAAAATAATA
The DNA here is from genome assembly GCF_901000735.1 of Corylus avellana. Lineage (NCBI taxonomy): Eukaryota > Viridiplantae > Streptophyta > Magnoliopsida > Fagales > Betulaceae > Corylus > Corylus avellana. The sequence continues at coordinate 30,341,082 of NC_081545.1, read as the reverse complement.
ATATTAAAAGATGCACGCCTGTGTTCTCTCTATCATCACTCATCAAACAATTATCAGAGATAATTCCAAATAAATTATTATGCATGTGAATTTCAAACTCTCAACTTATCATTTTAATTTTTTTTCTTTAGAAATTTCAATCTTGGTCCGAATGATGAAACATCAAAGTTTTTGTTACTTGTAGCAGCATATATACCAAAAAAGTATTTATCCATATTCAACAAGAAGGCCGGCAAGAGACTCTCATTTCCAGCAACATTTTACAATATGTTGTACCTTGTTCCATACAACATTTTTTTTGCTGACAATACATTGAAATCCCTAAACAATGACATTGGGAAGCAAGCCTTTCAAAGCAAAAGATTCAATTAAAGTAAGCTAGAAAAAGAAAAAGAAAAAAGTCCTATTAAAGTGTGTGTTGCTATCGATGGAAAAAGTAAAATAATCGACTTTTTCATAATTTGTTTTTTTCTTTTAATTGAAAAAACTAAAGAACATTTATCGATTCTTATACAAATGATATGATATCATATTTGTCAGATGGTATCATGTAAACCGTTAAATGCAGCAAAATAAATTTTAATCGTAAAATGACTTATTTCCCTTTCAAATGAAGTAGAAATAATCCTATTGCATGGGGTGTTTCTGCTCTCATTATCTTTAATTTCGGTGCTAAAGTCTAATTGTGTTTCACCCAAAAGATTAGCTCAACGGACGAGTTCATGAAAGCCAATTATAAAATATTACTTTCAAATTAAGTGAGTAAATTATTTCCCAAATGATCATTAGTGAGCTTCTTACACTCACTAAACATTACAAAATGGAATTACCCATTGGCTCTCTCTGTAGTTGGTCGAGAGAGGTTGTTTTGAGTACTGTGTATATTAAGTTAATTATTATGATCATAGCTGTTTATAATTAGTTAAAAAAGAACATATTGTATATAGTGTAGCTTTCCAGGGCGGGGCGGAACTAAAATTTTAAGTTTGAAAGGAGGGGAACAAAATTAAAAAGGTAAAAAGTTAATTTTGAAAGAATTTGTACATTTTTTTAAAAAATAATTTATGGGACCAAACGTGGTTCTGCCCCGTACTACTACACGATTGACTGTTAAGGTATCAATGGAAAATAAAAGAAACGTTGTTAAGGTACTATAGTTTTTAGTACAATTTTTTATTTATTTATTTTTTTTTTTTATAAACTCACGTAATATAATATTTTAATAATAAAAACATTAAACAATAAAATTTAATTATTTAGTGGTTGATGTTGTAAGTATCATATAGACAGTTAACACTAATTTATTGAAAATTAGAAATAAAAACTGTCATATTCTTTAAAAATGTTTTTGTTCAATTCAATATTAACTTATGGTTTGATAATGTTTTTTGAATTTACTTTTTCTTTTTTAGCATAAAAGCAAAAGTATTTACAAACAACATCAAATATAAAACACTCTATATAACTTTTATATTTTTATTAAAAAAAAAAAAAAAAAAAAACCTTAAAGATGATTACCAAACAAGCCCGTAGTACAACTGTTTTTTTGACACATGGATTACCAAGTCCCAACTCCCAAGAAATAAGAAACATTTCTCTCCAACGGTACGGAAGTACTTACCTATCATTGAAACGTAGCATAAAGAGGATGACCCACTGACAGCTAATGGTGAAGTATATTCCTATTTTATTCACCAGATATATCATATGAATTACCCCTCTTCCTTAGAGACCACTTCGATCGTACCGACACTTATATTTAGCTATTAAGAAATGTTAGAAATATTAAATTTTTTATTAAGAGATGATTTTTAAGATGATATGAAATTTATTCATTGAAAATAATGCTTTGAGTATTAATGAATAAACTTTACATTATTTTAGTATTATTTTTTGGGTAACTTTAACATTTCTCTCCTCTGTATCTTTTCAACTGATCCTTTTCATCCAATTTGTTACTGTAAACTTGCACGTATACTCTTACTTAGTGAAGGTGCTAAATATCATTGGTAATGGGGTAATGACTGTTTCCTTATTTGACAAGAGAGGAGCCGTCCGTCCCAACGCAAAACAATTTTGCAAGCAGAATTTACAGAGGCTCCAGCTTGCAGCTGAAGCAATGAATACAAGAAAAATGATTATATATATATATACAGCGCCGCTCACAACTCACAGACCCAGCGAAGCCCCAAACCCCATTATTATTTTATTTTCTTTTGATATTTATTTTCGGTGGGGATCCCAAATCCGATTTGATGAAGTGTTTGTAAGCTCCGCGTGGAAGAAGCTTCCTCGATCTCCTACTAATCAGAGTCAGCCACTGTCCATTTTGCTCGTCAAAAAGGTACACAAAAATTAAAAAACAAGAAAAAGACAAGGCAACGACTTGGCCAACTCTCACACGAGGTTTTTAACCCTCGCTTTGGTTTCCGAGGGTTTATTACAAAAAAAAAAAACAACTCCTCAACTACCTGGCCACCCTTGTCTCCCTCTCATTGTAAGAATTCTGAGACAGTGTTGGGACGGGACTGTGTGTGTATTTTTTCCCTTTTCCTTTGCCCCACAACAATGGAGGGGCTGCAAGTACTGCAACTTCTGTTTGTTTTGTCAATCTGTTTCAGTGTTTCTACCGGCGGAGCGTTAGATCTGGCGTCCGACAGGGCGGCTCTGCTGGCGCTCCGTGGCGTCGTTAAAGGACGCTTGCTGCTCTGGAACATCACCGACACGAATCCGTGCTCGTGGACCGGCGTCACGTGCCAGAAGGAGCGGGTCACCGAGCTGCGCCTCCCCGGGACTGGCCTAGTGGGGCAGCTGCCTCTGGGGATTGGGAACCTGACCCAACTCACCACGCTCTCGCTCCGCGCCAACGCGCTATCCGGGCCCATACCCGTTGACTTCGTCAACCTCGCTCTCCTCCAGAACCTGTTTTTGCAGAATAATTTATTCTCCGGTGAAATCCCGGGGTTCATGTACGATATGCAGAGCCTGGAGCGGCTGATTCTCGCTAACAATAACTTTTCCGGGGACATTTCGCCTCGGATTAACAATCTGACCAGGTTGGGTATTCTGTTTCTGGAGAGTAACAATCTCACTGGGTCGATTCCTGATATTGATATCCGAACTCTGGTCCAGTTCAATGTTTCTTTCAATCGGTTAACTGGGCCGGTGCCGGAACAGCTTTCGACTCAGCCCGCCAGCGCTTTTGAAGGCAATTCGCTTTGTGGAAACCCATTGCCGGCCTGCCCTGGGAGTGGGAGTGGGAGTGGGAGCAAGAGCAAGAGCAAGAGCAAGTTGTCCGGTGGAGCGATTGCCGGGATTGTGATCGGGTCGTTTGTTGGTTTCGCGCTCATTGTGGTTGTTTTAATCTTTTTGTGTCAGAGGAGGAGTGGTGGGAAATCGGATTCCAAGGATTTGGCGGCGGCTAAGCGCGGCGAGGCTGAGATTCCGAGGGAGAAGTCTTTGGTGGAGAGCGAGAGTACGAGTGCGAGTGCTGAGTATTCGAAAGGGAGTGTGAGGGGGGGTGGAAGTAAGAGTTTGGTGTTCTTTGGGAATGTCGGGACGATGTTTGATTTGGAGGATTTGTTGAGAGCATCCGCGGAGGTACTCGGGAAGGGGACGTTTGGAACGTCTTATAAGGCCACTTTGGAGTCAGGGATGGCTGTGGTGGTGAAGAGGTTGAAGGAAGTGACTGTGTCGGAGAAGGAATTCAGGGAAAGGATCGACGAGATTGGGAGGACCGTTCATGTCAATTTGGTCCCACTAAGGGCGTATTATTACAGCAAGGAGGAGAGACTTCTTGTTTATAATTGCTTACCCTTGGGAAGCTTATCTGCACTTTTGCATGGTGAGCATTTCGTTGTTATAATTTGGTTTCTTCCCTTTTTGGCCAATTTGATGCTTGTGGGTTTGATTATGTTTCTCTTGTGCTAACTCTTTAGGGACATTACTTCCTATCACTGTAGACTTATTATTATTATTACTATTTTCTTTTTATGTGGGTATGCTTGCATTCCTGTTTTCCTATCATCATGTCTCTGCAATATGCCATCGTTATTTTACTTGGCTAATGATTATCCGCAGTTCTCATTATATTATATCTCCTCCAATGTTTTTGTTATGCATCTCCAAAACTGACCTTGGATTAATTTGTGAGAAATTGATGGTATCTGTGTTCGTGATGAAATGTTATGTTAATCATGAGTTCTAGACAATCAAACCTATTAGAGACAATTCCCAAATCATTTACCATGTACACTTTATAGTTTGTAATTTGTTGGAAACCCACATCATACTTGCTAGTTGGTCAACTTTACTATTTCTATGAAAAGATGCAGACATACAGTACTTTGGTTGGATTATCAATGTTCTGAACTTCAAATTTTCATGTATGGATAGTTAGCATTCTTTTGAAATGACCTGAGGAAATGGTTTTGTGCCTGTATGCAGCTGCAATTGTGCATACACACTATTCTTTCATGTAGTGTTGTGCTTGCTTTGAGTTCAAACTTTGCTGACTTTGGTTCATTTTGCTGTGTATACACAATTGAATTGAGTTTGCTTTGTGTTTCTGTTTCCTCCAATGCTGGATTTTGCCTGGTTTACTGCCTTTAATCTCGTTTGTTTCCCCATTATTTCATTGCAGGAAGCAGAGGGTCTGTGAGGACTCCATTGAATTGGGAAACCAGGTCTGGCATTGCTCTTGGAGCTGCCCACGCGATTGCATTCCTACACTCCCATGGCCCGACAATCTCCCATGGTAACATCAAGTCATCAAACATCCTCCTCACCGAATCCTACGAAGCTCGTGTCTCGGACTTCGGCCTTGCCCGTCTTGCGCTCCCCACCTTTACTCCCAACCGCATTGATGGCTACCGTGCCCCAGAAGTCACAGACGCTCGCAAAGTATCCCAAAAAGCAGATGTTTACAGCTTTGGTGTACTAATTCTGGAGTTGCTTACAGGGAAGCCTCCCACTCATGCTTTGCTAAATGAGGATGGCGTAGACCTCCCCAGATGGGTCCAGTCTGTTGTCCGAGAGGAGTGGACTTCTGAGGTGTTTGACATTGAGCTTCTCAGGTACCAAAGTGTTGAGGAGGAGATGGTTCAGCTCCTACAAATAGCTCTTGAATGTACAGCTCAGTACCCTGATAAGCGTCCTTCAATGGCAGAGGTGACAAGCCGAATCGAGGATCTCTGTCGATCTAGCTCGCAGCGAGAACTAGACGCAGATCGTGTTTTGTTTAGTGATCAAGATGATCACGGGCTGTCACAGCCATCTTCAGCACAGCTTTACTCGGTTGAAGGTGCACCGCCATCTTCAGCATAGTATTAAAGAAGAAGATCAGCAATCTTCCATCACACGAAATTTAGTGCTTTATTTGTTTGTTTATTCGTGGGTTTTCTTGTACAAGAATCAACTCCGCGTTGTCCCTTATCTCTTCCTTGTTCTTTAATCTCTTTGCCTTTACCCCATTTGCATAGTACGAGCTTTCTTTATCCCCCTTCGTTTATACATTTCATTTCTTGGGGGAATTTCAATCTTATTATTTTCATCTGGTTTAGTGAGGATTGTGAACAACTGTTACATTGCTCTATTTGGGTACAGTGCTGCAGTTAGATTGAGATGTTTGAGTTGCTTCCTCGTAACACGATTGTTGGCTTTATCTGGTTCCTAAGTTGAGATGTTATTATTGGAAAGTTTTCAAAATTAAATGTATCTACACATTGGCCCCACAGATCTAATATGTGGGGTTGATGTGTATGACCCATATGGCTTCACTAATCTAATAGTAATTTTAAAAAGTAAAAAGATAGAAGAATAATAAAAGAGAAAATGAATAATAAGTGCAATGTGGTCCCTTGATGGCGAACTTGGCACATGATACCTAAAATAAGTGCTCAATCAGACTGCTAGAACTAGACGACCATGACAATTATTTTCCATTAATTACAAAATACATGTTTGTTAATCAACATGCGTGAAACCCTTTGAAAAGATTGTTCTAACAAGAAGCTTCAGTTGCATTTCAAAATTTGCAATTTTACTGCAATCTCTCTCTCTCTCTCTCTCTCTCTTAAAAGCTTAATCCCTTCTGTCTAACACAAAATTTTCGTAGAAAAATTATATTTGTCATACTCTTATTTCACTAGGCTAATGTGGTAGGAGAAAGAAAGAGAAATGCTTAGCTTCATTAAAAAGTCCATCTTTTGACCATTTTAATTTTAGGTGGCATAACCCATTTTCCAGAAATCTATTAATTAATTGTTTAAAATCTATTAATTTTAAAATATGTCATGCCACCTTGGATTAAAATTGTCAAAAGATTGACTTTTTAGTGAAGCCAAGCATTTCTCATAAAGAAATGGGCACTGCCACGTCACCCAAATGAGATGAGGGTAGGATGGGGGGTATGGCAAATAATACAACCCTATTTGGTAATATGCAAATGTCGTTAAACCGTTTTATGGTTTGAATTGGACTTGTTCACCAACTCTTGCTTTCTCGATGTTTTTATGAAGTTGAGATGTTGGAGACGCAAGGCAGTGGATCTTGAACCATTTGATGGTTTGATTTGGAATCGTTTACCGAGTCTTGCTTTCTCAATGCTAGGAATTGGGACCCGATATTACCCAACAAACTGATTAATTACAACGGGAAACCCCTTTCAAAATCTTAGGAAAATTTTCTTTTCTCTTTGTAATAAGTAGGAAATTTTCTTTCTGGTGAGCATTTGTTATTAGTAGATGCAATCCGTTTAAATGGGAGTCAAAGGGGAAAAGAAAAAGAAAAAGAAAAAGAAAAAAAGAGGCTAAATGCCTTACGCAAAAGAGGAAAAAGGATTAGCAGAGAACATCGATCTCTCACTCGTGCCCCATTTCAGCACGCTTAATCCGGTGCTTTCATTACTAATTGGTGCTTTGACTGTCATAATATTATTGGGGTTCATCCTTTCTTTGTGAACTGACCATGCTTTTCTTTCTCCTTTAATATCTTTCACAGTAGAGGCTTTTCTTTTGCAGCTATATTTTATTTTATATTATATTGCTGTTTATATTTTAGGAATTCACATGTTTCCCTTGCTGTGAATGAAAGTTATTTTGTGCCGGACCGATCCACAATCATACTCACAATTTTATAATTTATGTAGGTTATATTTGGTATACCGTATACGTAGGATTAGATATCGGAACGGAATAGTTATTTTATAGTTTGGTCGGGCATGGTCATTAGCAGGGACCGACCCAGGTTTCAATTTGGGGAGGGATCAAGGGCCAAAAATATTTTGGGAGGGACTAATAGACAAAAAAAATATTAATTTTCTTTTTGCCTAAATTTTTTTTTTCTTATGATTTGGTGGTGGACCAGGGCCACTCCCGGTCCCTCCTGGATCCATCATTGGTCATTAGGAATAATTATTCTTAAGGAATAGTTATTTTCTTAAAATGTCTACTAGCTATTTCTCTATAAAAAATAATAGTTATTCCCTAATGATAAAATAATCCTAAAAAAAATTTAATAAAAATCATCATTCTATTCTAACTTCTTATATTCCCGGTAACACTTTACTCATATTCCAAGATAATTATCCTCCTATTTTAACCTTATTGTTGCTTTTGCTTCCGGTACAACTATAATTTGTTGAAACTGAGTTGTTAGGTTAGTTTGAAAGGCAAGAGGAGAGAAATTGAAGTTAGATATCATGATACTTCCAACGGTATTAAAATGTTAGGTTAGATGTCACTATTTGAAAACATTTCAGAAAATGATATTGTGATTATTATGATTATATTCCCGGAAGGAACATAAATCTAACATTTATTCATCGTCTATTTCGTTCGATAGAAAGTGAAATCGGGAGAAGAAATGCCTTAAACATGCTTTAAGAATGTTTGGTTACGAGTCACACTTTAGAACATTCACAAAATGGTCTCTTTATCATAGAAATTATTATTATTATTTTCTATGGTTCTTCTCTCATTCTTTTACTTTTCAAAATTATTATTAGATATTTTGAGTCCCATAGCATGTCTCTTTTGATTATTATGATTATTTTTCCACAAGAAAGAAAGAAATAAATTCCCTTAAATGTGCTTAAAGAATGGTCCCCTTCGATCCTCAAGGTCCAACCAAGGTGGCCATGTTGTGTAGTAAATTATTCATTTAATTAAGGATACTCTCAACACTCATTTTACAATGGTTGATATGATATATTCTAATTGTCTTTTCATTTCAGCCATATACAAAATACAAAAAAAAAAAAAAAAAAAACTACTTAAAACATATCATATCAATTAGAATAGTGATTTTTAGCACACCGACGTGCTTGAACAGTAAGCACGCCGTTGTTAAAATATTATTAAAATAATATTTGAACAGTAAAAAAAAAAAATAATAATAATATTTTAACACCGGCGTGCTTACTGTTCAAGCACGCCGGTGTGCTAAAAATCACTATTTTATCAACTAATATGAAATGAGTATAAGAAGTAACATTACTCTTTGTTTAATTTCAAAGCAAGTGACCTTGTTATCATGTGCACTATGGGGGATTGCACGAAAATTGACTAATCACATGGGAATAGGATTCTCTTCATGAATTATTTTATGGTCAATATTAAATATAGTAAAATTAATGGTATATATATTACTATTACTACATAGTGTTTATGTTGTCATATTATTTAAAAATAAATAAATGATACGACACTATATGCACGGTTAGATCCAAGAAAATAAAATCATAATAGTAAAATAGTGTCACAGAGGAGTGGATCCTAATCGTAATTGGACCATGAGAACCTGTCATTTTTCTAGGCATTTAAAGGTATATGTTCTCTGCTTCTTCCACCTGTAACCAAAACAACATAAAAACCTATGCATTTTTGGTGTATACTATGAATTTTCTGTTTTAATCGACTTAACTATGATTTAGCCAATACTTTATAAATTATTTTATGTCAATATTGACTGAGCGGCCGGTTGCACAGCTGTATGTGGAATAGTGGCCGCCACGTTTTATGCATGTCCTCAACAAACCTCGCCAATAAGATCTCCCTCGTCACAATGGCGTATAAATCGCATTTTCTTATTGAGTCATATATGATCAACACAGAAGATGATGGACGAACTTCTCTTAATCAAGGATTTTTTAAAATTATTATCAAATTGATGACACCGCCACATTAGCCCGGTAGAATCAAATTATTATTTAAAATTGATGTGTTTGAATTGAATTGTAATTCAGATAACATACAAAAAAAGAAGTTGCAGAACTCACATGCTCTAAGCAGCCTAAAGTACGAGTTCTGCCTATTTGGGATAGGTAGGTCTCAGAAACTCCGTCTTTATGTGCCGATTGAATTGGAATGCATCTTCTTTCCTAAAAGTTCATTTATACTTAACAAAGGGTTTCTACTTCTTTTACTTTTCGTTATTTAAAAAAAAAAAAGAAAAAAAGTCCTGTTCATCTACCTTGACCAAACACATTATAATGTTGGAACTTTTCAAAGTCAATTGTTATGAAGGAAACTTAGAGCTCATATTGATGATGGGTTGAGAACGAAATATGTGCAAATTATGACCCTTGATAAATTCTTCCAACCTTATCAGATCTTGTACTTAAAAGAAATAGATGAAGAATAATTCTCTGAAAAAAGAATGGTTATTCTTTAGACCTTGCATTTGTATAAGAAACAAATTATCGAGTGCAAAGTTCTATTATTTTGTTCGACAAAGTAAAGGAAATTAGAGAATTAACCATCAACAAGTGTACGGTAATAGATTGTTTGTTACTGAAATTCCAATTAATTTATGAGGAGGGCATATCAAATCAGAAAAATTAAAGATTTGCTTGAAGACTGGGCAGCAATAAACAAATATTGACTTGCCATAATGATTTGTCTTTATTAATATAGATGGCATAGAAACCCTAGGTCATCTTAATGATAGTCAAAGTCCTATCTCAACACCTTAACTAGACAACATAAAACATCACATTCTTATTGACCAGTTGGAATGACGACATCATATATGCGAAAAGCTTGGTAAACTATTTTGTAAAAAGCAAAGAATCTGCTTGCTAATAATAGTAAAAGAACTTTATTTTATTCCAAAGTGAAGTAAGTAACGGTGATTAAAGAGCTTTGCTTTAGTCAAAAGTAAAGAATATATTATAACGTACAAAAAGTTATCTTTATAAAAAGTAGAGATTCTGATTTGTTTATTTATTTTTTATATGTTTCATTCCTCTATAAAATAGCAATGATCAAACTCTTTTATAACCAGCCCAGTGATCCAAGAGTTGATTTGTAGCATTTCATCAAATCATAAAAAGATCTGATGCCATTAAAGTCCCGTAAAAAGCTCAAGTTTTATTCAGTACTCCCACGCTCATGATATCCTCGAGAAATTCAGAGAAATATGGTATTAGAAGGGCATTACTTTTCATAGTATTTTGACAATCTTTCCCTGGAAATTCATGTAAAAACCCCACTCCATAAGTTCTATTTTGCTTTGATATATCAAACGCAGCAATTCCTGCATTCTGCAGGTCAACAACTGGGATGCAAAATTATCTCAGAAAGAAATTATTTGTTTTCCACTTGACCTGATTGAACTGTGTTTTCTAGTGCAAGTCTAATTACAGAAGATTGTTGAGTTCTTAAAGATCAGATCCAAACGTTATTAAATGATGGTGGCTAACTTGTTCATACATGTTAATACTGTTAGAAACGTGATGGACTCTTTGCACGGTTTCCCGGGGATCTAGTTGGGGCGAAGCCCCGAATATCCCGGTTATCAAAAAAAAGAAACACAGACTCATTTCAAAGGCTATATGCAAAATGCAGCAATGCTATTCAATACCCATTGGACTTTCCATTTAAGAGCATCAATGCTCAAATCTGCCAGTAAACAATTCATGTGCAGCAATAACAGGGAAATCAGTAAATCAAAATGTACCTCATTTTATGATACTGGTCATCATAAGCCAATGTGGTAATTGGAGCTGGGAGGAAAGTATTTGATAAAAGTGAATTACAAAAAAAAAAAAAAAAAAAAAAAAATCCAAACATCAGCTGATGAAGTTAGTGGCACTATCTATATCCTCTGCAAAATTCAAAAACATTTGGAAAGGAACAATTCAAATATAAAAGGAAAACAGATAATGCATGTAAGACTGGCTTCAATTGTCTAAGTATGTACAAAGCACTTATTTGGGGCACAGCTAAAACCAAATGAGGGAGGAGGGACTCAACCAGGAAGGGTTTTTTTATCACGAAATTTGCTTCATGGACCTTGATCGTTCTTCATCCAAGTACCAAAGAAAGTCAACCCATGCATCATTTTGCTGTTTTTGAGTGCTTGATAAGCCAATCAATGACAACATCTATGTTTATGGAATCCTTGCACGAGATCATATAGCAGCAGACCTCTCTGTCTTTAATTGATTCAAGGCCTCTGAAACCACCCAACAGAAGCATTAAAATTTCTAAACCGCATATGAACGAGAACTAGAGACAAAATTCACCATCAATATAATTCATGAATAAAATGACTGAGGTAACAACTTCTTGTAAAGATTCCTGAACTTACAGCTGATCCACCATTGCTTGCTGGGAAAGAGCTTCTGACTTGTCAATTTTGTTTGCAAGAACAAGCAAAGGAATTCCACTTAAGGAAGGTTTCATCAAGAGGTCATGTAGCTCACTTCGAGATATGGGAACACTATCTCTATCAGCAGCATCAACTACATACCTGCCTTTGCATCATAAACAAAGACAAAGAAGAAATTATGGTTGAATCAAATATTTAAATTGACTTAATCAGACAAATTGAGGCTATCACACCCAAAATTATGCAGCATCTGCCAATGCTCTCTTTAGTAAATAAAAGAGTAATGCTATATAGTAGGCTGTTATGCGATTGTCATACACCTAGAATAATGTAGCAATGAAAATCAGTCATTGTTCTCTCCTTTTATTTTTACAAGTGCTGATTCAAAGACTAATTTTCACTGCCACATTATCAAGTTGTATAGTAGTTATATAGCAGTTTACGAAATAGCATCACTCTTAATGAAATAGATAACTTGCAACCATTTGGATTTGGAATAGTTTCTGTAAGATTCCAGCTTTTGTCAACCCCATCCATCTTCTAAAATATCTAATGCATCTTTCAAGTTTCAATTTTCAATTGTTTCGATGTAAACAATAGAAACAAGTAAGGAGTTTGGTTAAATGCTGTATGAGTTTAAACAATCTTTAAAGTTCAATGTTCAATTGTTTCGATGTAAACATGTAAACAATCTTTCAAGTTTCAGTGTGCTTCTAAAGGTAGTAAAAATATGATATATACAGATTATCAGTTATAGGTCATGTTTTGAGTCAGGCTTAGTTTCCTAGGGTCAAGAATACTGTTCTTGCACAATGATAGACATTTGTTAATGTCACCAAAAGCAAGTGGCATTCTAATGGGTAATAAAAACAAAAGAAAGATACTTCGATACAACAAAGAGAGAAGGTTAATGACTGGAGGCATTACAGAATTGCAGAAACACCGCGGCAGTAACGCTCCCACATTGTACGGAACCTCCTTTGACCTCCAAGGTCCCAAAGCTTGATTGTTACATTCCCCTTCGTAACTTTTCGCATATTGAATCCAACCTGGTTTCATAGTATTAATAACCATTTTGTAAGATATATAGCAAATATAATAAAAAACTTAATCCAGAATTTGTTCAAGGAAAAGATACCCACAGTTGGAATCATGTCCTCAGTGTAGCCCCCTGTCTGGCAAAAATAAAAGGAAAAATGTCAAGAGAAAACTACTCGCAAGTAGCAGAAGGAATAGCAGAGAATGTGTTCACTCACAGCAATGGCATTGACAAGAGATGTCTTTCCTGCATTCTGAAGGCCAACGAGGGAAAGTTCCATTTCCTGTTTAAAGAATAAGCTGATATACAGAAACACAGTAAGAAGAAGAAAACAACTTCAATATAGACCAGTATCTAGTGATAGTAAAGATGCCTACATGGATTCATTGTATAATCAAAGCATATCAATGAAATTTTCCATTCACAAAACCTCACATCTAGCACAGCATTTTTTTTTAAAAAAAAAAATATCTGGAGCAGATTAAGATACAAGGAATTAAACAGCCAGTCTCCATGCTCAGAGCAGTACAAAACTTTTAACATGGGATAATCTTTAAAGGGCGGCGAATGATACAACATAAAAATATCAAAGGAGATTGTGTAATTAAAGTCGGAAAACTTAATGTTTCTGACTTTCCCTTATTAAACTCCTTAGAATTCTTGCGTGGGTGTTAAAAAGAAGTGCAACAAAGGAGATGCTGATTTGATCTTGAAACAAAGTTTAAAGGTACAGATTAAGAGCCTCCCAAATATTTCACTCATTATTTGTAGTACTTGCAATATTGGTAATAAACTAAATTTTATGGGAAAGGCTTTTGACATCCTTGTTTTCTTGAATATCTTGGTATTGATCTCTTTCAGTTGATTAAAGGGCTAGGCAAGCAAATTATATATAAGTACCATCAACATCTCTTTCAAGCACTCAGGCTTCTTATTGGACAACTTTGTCAACTATTATCATCTCACAGATGCGTGCAGATAGATCTAGTAAAATTTTATGACGGATAAGCTTCTCTTCTCTTCTCTTTAGCCAGGTTGAACCTGCTTTCAAATAAACTTATTTCTTCAAAACTTAATTCACATTCTTTTGACTTTCATCCATAAGGGGTTGGAAAATAAAATGATTGTGTATCTATAAGAGGAAAGCTATGGATGTGCTTTTTGGTATATCATTTTAGGGATAAGATTTGGATTTTATTGGAAGAAGTATGTGGCAAAGAGAAAAAGAAAAGGAAGTAACAAAGATGAATGAAAGAACTAAAGAAAGATGGGACAAACAACATAATGAGAAGATAAAACAATATAAGTAACCCAAAGGGATTTTGGCTGCAAACCACACCGCATAAAATGAAGGTTACTTGTTTGACAAAGCAAAGTAAGCATAAGCCTAGTGAAGCTTTTCTTTATACCGAAAATGTATATCACACGCTCCGTTTTGGTTGATTTTAGCCTCAAAATTGAACAAACTATGTGTCCATTGGGTAGGCCCTGCACAACATTTTATAAGCTATTCTTTATACCGAAAATCTATATCTTACATAAATGTCATTGACCATACACCTATTTACAACAAGCTTATAAAACTGCAGAAAATACCTTTCAACCTCAGGAAATAGAGAGGCTACCTTTCGTAGCTACTGAATTTAGATTCTTAGATTTGCAATATTGAACAATTTTTAAAGAAAAGATGTTCACAGTATTAAAATCCCAATGCAGGCCAATAAAGGAAATCCAAATCCCCTTGAAACTTTTACTTATCTTATATATGCTCTCACATTTTGCAGATTTTCTCAAACTTTTGGAAATATGAATTCCTAAAAAGTCACAACAAGATCATGGAGGACATTCAACATTAGATTAAAACCAGAACAAGTCCACAAAGCAGTCCATAAAGAATATGTTTTGAATGTGAGATTGCAAAAAAACTGGATTATGAATATCCAAACATGAAAGCACCCACGGGGCAAGGAGGGTGGGGGCCAAATGAAGTTTAAGTTCATGGTGAAAGGCTATTGGAAGTCCTCTACCCTAAACTTTCCTTTCTGCTTCCAAGGATCTGAGGCAAAAAAATAGAAATTTTAATTTGTTGCTGTTCTTCTTGTTGATTTTGCTTTGTAATGGAGGAAAAACGGGTAATAAAAAAAAAAAAAGTAAAACCATTGACATGGATTTGTGTGTCGGTGTAAGCCTGAAAACATCTATTCTCCAAGCCATTTACCTACCTCGTTTGATAACATCTTTTACAATACTTTTCTGCTTTCAAAACCAAAAACACTCTTTTCTCAAAATCATCCACAAACAATTCAAAACACAAAACACTTTTCAAGACACAAAACACTAGTCAAGTGGACTTCATCAAAAAACACTTCTTACCATTATATCACATCAAAACAATTTTGAAACCAGGGAAAAAAAAAACACTTTTCAAAATCATTATCAAACATATTAACTCTTATTCTCAGCAACCAAACAGGCATATACAAAGAGATCTAAGTTTTCCATTATGCCACCACTCTCACTTTGTTCTTTGTTTTGGTATGACGAAATAACGAATAGAACTTCAAAGCTGCGATGAAACTATGGAAATATATGAATTTTCATTGAAAGAGATTAACTAAAATGCATAAAGTTCACAATTAACAAATCCAGTACTAGGAGGCAAATTTAAAAATCCCATTGCATTATCCAACTTTTTAATTTTCTGGTGTTTCACATTTTTTGTTAAGATAGGATATCTATTTTTTTTTTCCCTAGGCATGAAGATAGGATATCATTTATTTTAAAAGTTCCCCCACATATTATGCACCTCACACTATCAGAACACCAAGTTGGAAGCTATGAACTAACAAACACACAGATAGACATAAATCCACTGAAAAGAAATCTTTGTACAATTATTAAATTAACTTCTTCGTTTTCTGTGGAGTACCGACAAAAACACAATGAAACTTCACTAAGTTTTACCCGAGTTTTCTCGGCAAACCAAAACAAACGGCAACATAATTCCAACAAAGCAAAATCCACAAAATCAAAAGCAGAAAACAAGAAGAGGAACAAGGGAAAGGAGTCACCTCCGGAGCCAATTGAGCAAGGAATCCCACAGACCCATCTCGAAAAAACAGAGCTTTGGCGCAATGAAGCAGTAGAATCCGTGACTTGCTCAGACGAGAACGTAGAGGAAGCAAAGCAGCTAGAGAAGCAAAAGGAAACGAACTCCTTTGCCGAAGGGAAAGAATCTATTTTACGGAAGCTACTGTCTGTCCGTTTTCAGGTACTTTATTTTTTTTTGTAGTGACAAGTAATATCTATTGCCCACCACAACTCCACAAACGTCAAACGTGGGGGATAAAACTAGAACCCACGAAGCGATCCTGTGTGTTTCCTTGGGAAACGTACTTTCTCGCTATATTGTGTATGATTTAACCCAAGATTTGACATTAACTTTTTGATTAATTTAATTTATTAATTTCTTTAAATAGATAATTACAACGAATAGTACAAATAAAACACTAAATAGAATAAACTATTCAAAAAATAATACTTGTCTTTAATATTTAAATTATAATCCCTATTTTTAATATTATCTATAAAGATAATCTATTAAATTGAAATATCTCCAAAATATACGTAAAAATTACATGTATTTTGAACATAACAATTTAATAGACTCAATTAAGAGAATTTTTTTCAACCCAATTTTTTTTTAACAAAAAAACTTATTCATAATAAAAACGGTCAAAACAAATCTTATCTCAAAGTTAATAGGAAACAATAAATTTTATTATTTAATAAATATTTTTACACTCAACTCACAACCTCTCCTTTTGTATCATACTACACACTCACTTCATCCTCTCTCTCACTGAGTTGATCTGGCAGTGCTAATTAGGCCTTAGATTATGATGAGTACTGTCACATTAACCCAATGGAATGAGAGTAAAATGGAATGTAATATGTAGGATTATTCCAATATTAAATCATCACTTATCTCAAAAAAATTTAAGTTAATATAAAGAGACGAATTTGATTATTTAATTAATATTATAACAATATATGAAAACTATGGTCGGTGAAGAAAATAAAAGTATGTAAAGATTTGATTAACCTAAATGGTTAAATATTCTAATAAATAATAATAATAATAATAATAAATAGTCCCAATACGGAAACACCCACATTCTAACAAAAATTGATGCAAGATAGCTTGTGAAAGTATTGAAAAATAATTTTTATTTGTTTAAGTAAAGCCAATAATAGAATCTATTGCACGCGATATTATGGCTTTTGACATATATAAATAATCTTTATTCTTGCAACCCAAATACACGAGTAATTCTATAAGGCTTATTTGTGTTTTACTTGTTTTCTACTAAAAATGATGTGGCTATTAAAATCAACATTTGATCAAAATTTAATAATGATCAATTATAAGTTCAATGGTGATTTTAATAGCCACATCATTCTTAGTAGAACACAAGTAAGACTTCTAGAATTACTCTAAATGCACTGCGAAGTCTACAAAATAATTTATTGGCCAATTTTATTAGGGGAGAGAGAGTCTTTGAAATTGTTATTCAGGAATTTTTTTTTTTTAAAAAAAAAAAGTTGGTATGATGAGTGTGAAGATAATTTTAAAAAGAAAAAAGAAAAAGAGAAGAAAACCACTTTTTGAATTTGGGCTTGTCAGTCTTGCTTATATTTGCTAGCATTTGGACTTTCACAAGGCTCTTAATCACAGACGTTTGGGCCAAACAATATAAGCCCATCAAATATAAAACATATTTTTCCCCGAGCAAGCCCATGAATGTTAAACCAACGGGGTGTACAATCTAAAGGCTACAGCCAGGCCCATGAGTCAAAGCTTCCGCCAAAAGGTGAAACAAAGTCAACACAGATATTGGATTGGAATAGCTGAATTCAATATTTTTGAGCTGTTGCTGTTAAATCAGTCCAGAATCCATGAGATCAAACCAGAAATGATAGTTGAAGGGGAACGTGGTTCTGGAACATTCAAGGCAGTTAACCGTTAAGAGCTGGTCACGAACACGTTCGGGGGGTTGGCTTGGATAGACTTGACACGGATTTGGTTCATTTAATAAATGAGTTAATTGTGAATACAAAAACTCTGTAGCAAATAAAATTGATACCTTAATTATTGTAGAAAAACACCAATCTAGCCCTATAATACAATCAGACAAAACAAACCTGAACCAAGGGCTACTGATAGCTGCTAAATTGTTACTTCGGATGTTGTTTTCAGGGAAGGCAAATGATAGGTTGGACAATTCAGAATGTCATTGGTGTGATTGAAGGAACACAGAAGAGCCCGATGGGTATGTCCAAAATCTTTGATAAAAAGCGAGCATTAGCTATATTGGCAGTTAAATATGCAGCAAACTAAAGAAACACGCATAAAGTTCATGATATGTTCTAAGTTTTTGGAATGTTACAAATCTCAGACTGATTATGCACCATAATTTATAAGTGGATATAGAAGGGATTACCTTCAATGAGCAATGCTCACAGAAATAATGCTTGCACTTTTTCTTTTTTTGGAAATACAATTTTATTCATTCCAGAAAAATCATCTAGAGCAAAAAACTCTAAACAAGAAGAGCAAATTGCTCTAAAAGTACAATATCATGAATACTACTGGGGTCTTCTCCATCCATATTCTATCAGTGATTACATTAGCCGCCAACTTTGCGAGCCCATGACCCGCCTCATTTGCTCCCAATTTACATGTTCGACATCCCACCTCCTGAAACCAGTTAGCAATGTCTTCCACGATTTGTCCATATTGACATCACTGTGGCCCAAGATCAACAAAAGGCTGCCTACAAATGAAATATACAAAAGGCAACGAATCATTGTCGTCTCCATCGCCAGGGTCTACACCCCATTCATCCACATCATGTACTCCAAAAGCTAGATTTCTCTTTCTTGCTTTCTCTGCTTCCTCCCACTCCTTCTCCAACTGCCATCCAGACTTGTAATCTCTTGGCAAGAGAGAAAGAGAGACTCTGCCAAGGACGAGAGAACCAAAACAAACCAAAAGCAATTATATTAGTGCGGCGGGACAGCCCTAATTAATGACTAAAAACCTTACATTCTCATCATCAAATAAAGCCCAAAACAGATTTATCCAAACCCAACTTTAACATCAATACCATCTAAATTTCCACCGAATAGGATTTGACGAAATCTACATGATAACAATACTCTAGGAATTTTATCATGTATGAGCAATAAAGTCTGTGTTAGGGTTTGGTTAATAATGAATATAATTATCACAAACCAAGAAATTTTAGGGTTTATTATTGATATAATTAGTCATTCCAAAGTAAGATTTTGATAACAAACCGAGAGACTAAGATGCATCACCAAGTAATAGATTATCGCAGAGGCTTAAAAGCAAAAGTCAATCAAATAGCTTCAACAAACAATAAAAGAACAACTAGAATGAGTTTGAACCTCTTGCTTAGTGGAGACATGCTTTGGGTAAGCATTGATGGAGAAGAGGAAAAGCCAGTGAGCGAATATGGCTTTCGTTGAGACCAAACAACTATAAGCTCTTCAACAGCCAGGCTCGGTTTTATAGAACTACGAGGGCAAGTGGCAGGGTTTGGAAATGGGAATCCAAGGCGTTGAGCTTGAGGAACGAGCAGCGGCCAAGTCATGTCAGCTTTCCGACGGCGGTGGAGT
>NC_081545.1:30259770-30321702 GCF_901000735.1 Corylus avellana | reverse complement strand
GGTACAAATGACATTGGGTGCAGTGTAGTGCAACAAAGGTGTTGCATATCTTACTTGGGGATAAATGTGTTGTAGTCTATACAATATATAAAAATTCAAAAATGGGGCATAAAACTAAACATAACTCCTTCAATTTGCCAATTTGAATATTTTCCATGAACAAATCAACATTAGGCCAGGCTCCAAATAGAAAAAGGAGAGTTTTTCTGCAAGTGACCATGGTAATGCCACAAAAACCACCAAATTCTATAGTAATAAGAAAGATTTATTTTCACATATCCCAGCTCTATACATTAAATAATGAAATAGCGCAAAGAGTATGTGAATCATCCTGAGCACTCCATATAGATGAACCATCTTTTTTTTGGCTGCCCCGTCTTAGGACTGTACAAATCATTCCCACCTCTGACAACTTCCAAATTATTGAATCAAGCACTACATAATAAGGGAAGAATCAACATATAAGACTACAACCGTAAAAAAAGGCCAAAAGAGAAGATAGACAATTCAAGCATGAAACATTAAAAGTTAGGCAAGTAATAGTTTTTGAAACTAAATACAGAGTGAAAAAGTATTATGTAAATGAGTCAGGAAGGGCATATCAAAGAATACAATGGTAAAGAAGGAAAGGAAAAGCAATAAATACATACCACATATTATTGGAAAACTGAATCACGTCAGAAGTCCAGTAATCTGGTGCCACACCTGGCAATCATTCCTTCTGATATACAAATTTGCTTCAATTCAGCTTAATTGAAGAATGATCAAAAGAATAGACAAGCCATGTTAGCAACTTTCTCCCACCTATGTTTTTGAACTATCATGTGGACTGCTGACAACAGTCTTGGCACTTGTAATGTCCGTACTTGCTGGTCCAGACCCAAAAGCTCCCAAAGCCTCCAAGAAGAACCTCTTATTAGGGACAATACCATCTCTGTCCATATGCTTCAACAACTTCTGTAAAAGCTCCTTCATGTTGGCTTTAGTGTAAGCCTTGTAAAGAAGTTTATACGTTGATGAATTTGGGTTTAAACCTATACCTTTCGCACTCTGGAAAAGCATATGAGCTTCCATGGGCAAACCATTCATACAGTAAACATCAAGCATGGCATTAAGGGTTGAAACCTTCACCTCCCTCCCAGATTGAACCATCCCATCAAATATATCCCTAGCTCTAGAAACACAGTCACAAAATCCATACATCATGATAAGACTCTCACAAGTGATGAAGCTTGGGCTGTATCCCATATCCCTCATCTTTTTGAAAACATGTTCTGCTTTCTCCCTGAGTCGCGCCTTCCCATAATTAGTTATCATTGAATTAAATGTAGGCAGTGTTGGTTTCTCCTTGGAGCGCAATAAGCTCTTAAACACTTGTTCCATCTTATCAAATTCTTGCTTCTTCCCATACGAATCAATCAATAAATTAAAAGTGATTAAATCAGGCTTACACTGATTACTTTTCATGCGAGAAAGCACGCCTTCCATTTCTCTAATCATCCCATTTTTCCCATATGCATCCATGACGCCATTATAGGTATAAATATCAGAGGAAATAATGCTCTCATCAAGATCTTTAAACAAAGCATTAACACGTTCGACATTCCGAGCTAGAGCAAAAGCTCTCAAAAGAATGTTGTATGTTACAATGTTGGGATTACACCACTCAATTCCTTTCATCTTTTCAAAGTACATGAGAGCTTTGTCCAAAGCCTTTGCTTTGTCCCGCGAGTGAAGGTGGGCTGTGATGAGTGAATTGTATACAGAAGTGTCGGCCCGGCACCCACTATTACGCATCTCAGAGAAAAGCCACATGGCCATCCGGATTTGGCCTTTCTTACCCATAACCGATATCAATTTCGAATAAACACCATTATCAGCAATGTACCATCGTTGTTTCTGCATCCATCTGAACACCTGAATGTGGCATTTGTAAGTAGAGCAACAACACATTTTAACATATGTATTGAAAATCAAACGGCAACACGCTTTAACCAATATGTCGCGGTTTCAGTTTGCTTTCTTTTTACATGAACTCACTTAATTCTAGCTAACCTAGTTATAAGGAAAGCCACTGGAGTTGAACTCAACTCGCTGAGTCATACAGCGTTGGTCTAATGAGAGAAATTAAAACAGTGGCGTTATACTTCTGAACTATGAAATTATGTTAACACACTAAGTGCAACTGTTGTATATAAAATACAGTGTGACCAAATACACAACTCACACAGTTTCATTAATCATCCTTTATAGAATGGCTCTGCGAAATTCATAAACTTTAACTAAGAACATTACTTGGGCACTTTTCTCTCATCTTTTTTCTTTTTTAATTTTATTTTTAATGCAGAAGGAAAAAGAAAAAAGAAAACAGAAAACCCCAGTTAGAATATATCATACAAATAAGTTCTATCCTAACCCAGTAATCCATACAGAAACATCATAATAAAAAACCAATATAAAAGAAAAAAACAAATCTGAAAGAACCAGAACCTTAAATTGCCGGGAAAAATCTCCGGAAAGAGTTATAGAAGCAAACCTCAAGGCATTGAAGCCACTTGTCACTCTTGCCAAGCTCCTCAAACAGAAGAAAACAGTGCTCAGTTCTCACAACCTTCGCGTACTTACTCAGAGTCCTCAACGGTGGCTCTTTCCCACTCATATTCCTCATCAGCACCCGGACCAGCTCTTCAGCCTCCGACCTCTCGCTCTTGGAGGCCGTTTTCCTCTTGGGTCGGGTCGATATGCAAGATATTCGGGTCGTGAGTCTCTTCTGAAGAGGCCATGGCTGGAGAAGACTGTAATTTTGTGAGGAATAATGGGCGAATGAAGAAGGGAATGTAGAGAAGTGGGATGACAGATTTTGGAGCATTGGTAGGTTGTGAGAGGAGAGAAGGTTTGGATTAGTCTGTGGGCACTGGGCTTGGTACGTTTGGATGCGAAATATGGGGGAGAAATGGGGAGTTAATGGAAATACAAACTAGTTTTGTGGGGATAAATTGAAGAAGGGTAGGATTGTTTTCTAAAATGAAGGAATTAGCCTCAAGAAAACCAAAAACGCTACGTTTTAAAAGCACCCACACATCGGACTAAACAAAATAACGGTTAGCCCCTATGGTAAAAAATTCTTAAAAAGACTTATATTTAACTTACAAAATTAGTGGGTATAACTCATTTCATAAAATTAGTTCAATAAAAGAGGGTTACTCTTACTCGTTCCTTATAAATATGCTCAAGATCTTGTCTACAGGCAATGTGATAATATTTCTCAACACCTTCCCTCACGTGCAGGCCAATATTTTTCTGAGTCTTTGTCACGGAGCAAGTAGTGTGGTCATATTCGTCTTGTGGTAGGCTATGATACCATGAAGAAATTTGTGGACCTAACTCATCTCATAAAACTAGTTCAATAAAAGAGGGTTATCCACTCCTTACAAACATGCCCAAGATTTTGTCCACAAGTAATGTGAGGTTATTTCTCAACACTCTCCCTCACATGTAGGTTAGTATTTTTTTTTGTCCTTGTCACGGGGTAAAGAGTGCGGTGGGTAAAAATTTGCTAAACTGTTAGAGTGTTCATCAAATTTAGCTAAAATGTTGAGTCTGATGTAAGTGCTTTAAAAAAATTGACAGCTAAAATAAAAAAATTAAAAAAAAGTGATCTTTTAGCTCAACATTTGCTAAGTCAAATGTAAATGTTCTAAGCTAAAGTCAAACAGGTTCAATATTAGAAGAATGCAATAAAGGTTGACCGGTACATAACCCATCTTTGTTAATCTTTATTTAGAGAATTACATCATCTACCATTATGAAATAGCTCAAAATGGCTATATCTTACTTTGATTATTGATAATATTTTTAATACAAATGACTTTTATTTATATGAGAATTAGGGGATGTGAATATGATAGGTAGAGATAATATCAAATGAGATTTGAATACTGATTACTTAAAATGTAAGAGATTACAATCAAATTTAAAATGAATTACAATTAGATTTGAGTAGCTTGAGTTTGAAAAGAAGGGTGTGACATCTTTTTTTTTTTTGCTAGTTGCAGTGGCCTAAAAATGGTGGAAGTCGGTGACTGTGGTTGGAAAATGGAAAATTATTGAAATTGGTGGTGGTCGGCGACGACGGTAGAAATGGTGGCGGCCAACAGTGGTGGCTGAAGATGGGTTACAATAGGCCAAATATTAGGGCCAACTTGGCAATGATGGATCGAAAATAGGGCTAAGTATGGATATTAAATGGGCTTGATTATTAAACAAAGTTAACAAAGATCAAACAATTAGGCCGAAAGATGAGCCATATGGGCCAAACATAAGCCACTTGGGCCTTTTTATTCTTCCTGAGGAGAACTTCATTAGAAAGCCAAAATATCCAGCAAGAAAGCCTCTCCCTGGTTCAATTCCAACAAATCCGGTCACCAACATTGCGGGCTTAAATAAATAGAATTCAAGGGTATATTACAACCACGAAGGCTTTGATTCATCAACAACAAATTAGAATCCGGTCACCAACATTTGATCAAAATCTAATAATGATCAATCACAAGCTTAATAGTGATTTTAAGAACCATATTATTGTTGGAGGGACAAAAGAGGGACTTGTAGCATTATTTTCATTTCATTTGAACAGGATAATATTCAGTTAGTTATAGTTTAGGGATATTTTTGTCCCCTTAAAAAGTGAAAAGACAAAAATACATATTCACCAATTCATTTGAACCGGAAATGATCATGTTCCATCAAGAACAAGGCTTTCAGTGTTTTTCAAAAAAAAAAAAAAAAAAAAAACCAAGGCTTTATTGGGTGCCGCTAAATGTAATGATGCATCCCAACAATTTCACAACATTTTTGTTATATATTCATCATGCCGCTGATTAAATTGGCAAATTAACCAAAAGAACAGACACACAAAAAGCAAATAGATCTCGATCAGCCCAATAAATAATTGAAACAACAAAAAGAGCTGCTTGTCTGAGAGGGAAAAAAACGATTTACGAGTAGTTCAGTGTTAGAAACTTACATTTGTCATTAGAAAGAGCTTAAAAAGGCTACACTCTACTCTTATTCTTGATAATATTTTTAATACAAAAGCTACTATTTATAAGAAAATTGAGATAGATGAAGATAATACAAATATAATTAGCGGAAATAATATAAAATCAATTTGATTACTTAAAAAAATCTAAGAGTAGGAGGAGATTACGTACAATCAAAATTGAGCATATAGTCTAATGCCCTCTTCCCTCGTGCAAGTTGAATAATGGTAAAACTTCCAAACCAGAAGAACAAAGAGAGAGACGTCACTTTGAGATTTGGAGAGAGAAATGGCTAAAGAATCCATTAAGGTGGTGTTTGGCAAATGGGTTGGCCTAGACATTGTAGTTGATGTAGATTGATGTAAAAAAAAGTAAGAATGTTTGGTTAAAAAAAAAAAAAAAAAAAAATTGGTGTGAAAAAGTTTTATTTTGTAGTGATTTTTTAATTTGAATAATAATAAAAAGTGAATGATTTAATATAAAAAGTAAAAAAGTTAGAATGTTTTGATGTTAATTTTTTTGAGAAATGGTGATAAATAGTGTTTGGGCCAATCCCATCCCTTTTACCAAACAAAGCCTAAATGAAGGAGGATAGTCAAGATTTGACTCCTTCAAGATCGTCATTGAATGGAGTTTTAAGTTATAGTCTATCCATATTTCAACCAAAACCTTGATATATATCAAATATCTTAACAGAGTAGCTAGATATCTTTGGGTTTTTAACCTACACTGACATTTTCTTAGGAAAAAAAAACCTACACTTTGACATTTGGAGAGAGACATGGCTAAAGCTGCTCAATTATCCAAGAAAAAGATCAAAAGGTTTCTTATCTGCCCAAGATTATGTTTTACGATTCCGTTTGGCAATGACGTTTTTTTGTCCAAACTCTTGCTTGCTGCCATAAAAGCAAAATCATTAATAAATAACTCAAAATACAAAATAGTCAACACTACTATTTTTATCTTTATGTCAAATCAAACGCTCTTTCGAACAACAAACATAAAGAACTATCTAAACAGTTTTGTCAAACGTAACTCATCGTTTGTTAACATTACTATATATCTTCTTCTTCTTCTTTCTTCTTTTCTTTTTTTCCATCTGAATTTCATCTTAATTAAGGTTGTAGTTATCCCTTGCAAACGATACAAACAAGAGGGTCAATGATCACCGCAAGTCCAAGTCAAAAGGGATTCGTTAGAGATGCAAGCCATTATTAATTAACACTACCTACTTGAAAAATGACATGCAACTTCTAGCGCTCTCGATCTCTAGACAATGAAATTTTCGACAAGATTTAATAAAGTTGAACAACGTTTTGGAATGATGTAAGATCAATCAAAACGACATATATGCAGCAAGCCCAGCCGTGTAGTGTACGGGGAGCTCAGATTATAAGTTCGGCATATTTTGCCTAACGTTTTTGTTCATATTATAGACCCATTTTCGTCTTGCAAGAATTGTCTGTAAGATAAAGAAAAACTATTCCCAATCACTTGAAAAATAAATTTTGAAAGTTGTACAAGTAATAAATAATATAAATATTGATAGACCACGCAGAATTAATTACTACGGCCTCGTTTGGTTCGCGGATTAGACCCTTGGATTGGACTAACTAACACTAGGTATAGCTAGTCCTTTGTTTGGTAACACTCTATTCCTGGGAATAGCTATTCCCATGGGATTACTAATCCTATATACACGGGGTTAACTAAGTCACTAAAAAACGAGTGGCTTAGCTAATCCTTTCCTGTGGGATTAAAATTATCATGTAAATTGCCCACAAAAATCCCACCCTTCTAGCACCCACGTCTCTCAAGGAGACTCTGCAAAACGATCTCCATCTCTCAAATAGCAACGATCTCTCTTCTCTGCGCAAGCGATCTCTCTCCCCCTCTCTTCTCTTCGATTTCTCTTCTTTGTTTCTTGGTTATTTCATTCTCTCTCTATTTCTTGGATTTTTTTTTTCCTGTAACGTTTCTCTGTTGTTTTTTTTTTTTTTTTTTTTTTTTTTGATTCTCTGTATCGTTTCTCTTTGATTCTGTTTAGGCTTTTTTTAAAAATTAAAAAAAAAATTAATTAATTTTTTTTTTTATTCTATTTCTCCATCCCTCTTTCTCTATACTTTCTCAGGTTTATTTTTAATTCAGTTATATATATATATATATAACCTATGTTCAAGCGTATATATATATACACACATGCTGGTTATTCATACCTGTTCAAGCGTGTGTATGTATATATATATACCCAAAACGTTTCTGAGTTTTTTTTATTTTTCTTCTGTTTTTTTATTTCTTTTGATTCTCTGTATCGTTTCTCTTTGATTCTGTTTAGGGTTTTTTTTTTTTTATTATTATTCTGTTTCTCCATCTCTCTTTCTCTATACTTTCTCAGTGTATATATATATATATAATTGAATTAAAAATCACACTGATATATATACACACACACTTGAACACAGGTTATTCATACCTGTTCAAGCGTGTATATATATATAAAATTATATATACATGACATAACTAAAAAAAAAAAAATTATAGTAAAATTGTTTATGTTTCAAAAAAAAAAAAAAAAAGAATGAAAGTCCTTAATAATATAAATTGTATTTATATTATAAGGGTATTTTAGGAAATAAGATCACAATACAATTCCATTCACCAACATATTGCATTGTACCAAACGAAAGAATAGGATTAGGTAGTCTATTCCAGCGTTACAACCAAACAAAGGAATATGACTAGCTAATCTATTATCAGTGGTAGCTAATCCTAGTGGTAGCTAATCTTTTTCCAATGGACTAGACAATTCGCGAACCAAACGAGGCCTACATGCATGCATGCGAATTCATTGATGAGTTTATTGTCATCAGTCAACCAAAGGATCGTTTGAAAAATGGTTGATGACCCAGGCAGAAACTATGACAGTTTTTTTGTCCCTACACTTGAAATTATCAAACTATATTGAATCATTGATGATGATCCCAATGGTAAGATGTTCTGGTCAATTATTTTGACTGTTGACAATTAAGATCAATCGCCTCACCCATATATATATGGCACACAGAATTATTATTTTTATTTCAAACATTTTTCTCTCAATAATCTAATTTTGAATTTATTTAATCAGACTGATTAGTAAATGCGCATGCACTTGAAGCTTATTAGTTCTAGAATAACTCGTTTACGTAATAAATAAATTAACAAGCTCAAGTCTTATTTTTAAGTTCGGTTTATTAAATAAGTCAAACTTAAATAAAGTAAAACTTGACTTAATTGCAGTGGTTAGTAGGCTCACAAACAAAACTTCTTTGTATATATAGGCTTGAAAACATGCTTAACAATTATATATATATATATATATATAAGTTGAGTTTGGCCAGTTAGCTAGCTAGCTAGCCTTGTTACACAATTTTCAAGCCGACTTATATTTTAAATTTTGGGGCTGACGTGAAGCATGAGCTTAAATATTTGTTTATCGATCGGGGCAAAGTCAAATAGAGTACCAAATTTCGGTTAACTCAATGTATAGCCCTAATATGTGATTAATTAAATTGATTGTTGAATGTTGATAATGAGATAAACTGGTTGATTGAATGAGAAAAGATGGGAGGGAGTTTCATGGATTAATGAAGAGTTAGCGAGGAATTTTAAAAGAGATTTCAGTGATACTGATACTTTCCTAAACACTATTCCCAATGGAAGAGCCATATTTTTATATAAAATGACTCTTCAAAACTCATTTTTATCTAATTTAGCTAAGCCATTTTTAAGTGTCTCCACATCCGATTAGCTGTATTTCTAAAAAAGATGTGGGAAAAGATTTGGGAAAAAGATAAAGCAGGAGAGAGAAACACTAAAAAGTAAAATAGCTCCCTTAAAAAGTGCTGCTACATTTAACTTTTTTTTTAGCTCTTATAATCAAATATCTATTTTACATATATTTTTTGCTCATCCAATGTGGGAGGTTTTTTGAACATTTGAAGAGCTATTCTAGATAAAAGTAACATTTGGCTCTTCCATTGGGAATGCTCTTACCAATCATTATTATTATTTTTATTTAAAATGAATGAACAGTGTCTTATTGTCCACGT
Organism: Corylus avellana; assembly: GCF_901000735.1. Classification (NCBI taxonomy): domain Eukaryota; kingdom Viridiplantae; phylum Streptophyta; class Magnoliopsida; order Fagales; family Betulaceae; genus Corylus; species Corylus avellana. The sequence continues at coordinate 30,312,569 of NC_081545.1, read as the reverse complement.
TGTTTAGTAAACCGGGCAAAATCATCTTAATTTATAATTGATTATTGGACTTAGGTATGTGATGTAACCATTTCTAATTGAGAAATTAATTGACTATTGACCATATATATATATATATATATTAAACTTTTGAAATTAGTGGTGGCTATATAAAATCCACCAATGAAGAGCCTCTCAACATGCACACGTTAGATTGACCTCATAAGGCAGGAAAAATTGATCGTAGTTCCCACGAAATTATCCAAAGGAAAAGTTAAGAATCAAAGTCTGGTATCTTTGACTAGAAGGATGAGAATATAGTGGCCTTAGGACTTAGGACTTAGGACTTGTATGCAATAGGAAATTAAACAGTAGTGATATATAGTAAAACCAAGTGAAATTCAAACAAAAACGCTCGATAAGACAAAAGCCTGTTTTGTTTCTTGGACGCACTGATCATGAGGATTAGACAGACAATCGTAAACTCAAAGCAATTGGGAAAGTTCGATCACCGTGTTGAAAAACACACTGCACTATACGAGACCAAAAAAAACGTACGACTCAGCCACCTTTACATTTAGGTTTTTTTGGATCGAAGCACCAGAAAACACTGCATGCAATGTGACCATGATAAGGCAAGTGGCCGGATGCATTTCATGTGAAGTAACTAGGAAACTTCGTGCGCGATCCTGTCGATAAGAATTTAATTATGATAATTTATTCTTCATATATGCAATGCTACTGATTGTTCTTGGATTTCAGCTGTATTGTTGTCTAAGATATATCTACAGTTATGTCAAACTGATCCTGATGGATAACATTATTGTTTTTAGTTATGTAGACTAGTATAGAACACATGACAAAAACAAAAAACAAGGTAAGAACAAACGTTGTAAATCGACTGTTTAAATTACTGGCAATTCGAACTGTCTCTAGAAAAGGGTACAATCCAAATGTGTAAGCGTAACTTACATGCATGTGTTCAAATCGAATAAGTAAACTCTACAACCCTGGCCTCTTTGTGAAACTATCCGATCATCTAATTATAGGGATCCTCATCCTCCTTTGATTATCCATATTGCATCCAATTGGATAAATGTATTAAAAAAAAAAAAAAACTCATTTGCCAGGCACCTTGGCCGCTAACACCCATCTAGCGCTGGCATGGCCTAAGGAAACAGTCGGCAGTCATCTGGCCAAGTCCATCAAATTAATGAGTACCTTAGAAGGAAAGAAAGAAGGACAAAAAATATATATTCCTAAAACTAATTAGTGGATCAAAGCATAGTTGTTGCCAATGATTTTAAGGAACAGATAAAGATTTGCTATATGTATCAGCATTTTATCACTTTATTATTTACAATATCTATCACTTTTTATATATAATTGTGGCAAATAATAAGATGATAAATATAATTAAAAAAAATGAAGTGAAAAATGTTGTTATGTCAAAATCTCCACCACCTAATTAATTAGAAACTAATGATTAAGATTTGAAGAAAACTCGATAAAATAGTACTGAAAAAATATCTAAGCAATCATAAATAGCCTTATTTGGTCAATAATCCTTGATTTGAGGTGAGTTCCTCAAAATCCAAGTTCGAGAAAAGGTACCCCCACCCCTTTGCTGAGAATTGACTTTCTATTATGATTATTGTGAAGCTGACTTTTAGTAACTATATCCCTAATCTTCCACTATAGCAAAGGTTAAGTAAGAATTATTCCTTAGCAGTTTTAAAAATATGTATTGCCAAAAAAATTATAATTTTGAAAATATATATTATACGTACTATTATGCTTGGTATCTTCTCGAATATAGCAAAAAAGGATATTCATGCATTTATGCTATATAGGTTTGAACTACTGATCACGAACAACTTGTTTATTTAATTAAGATTTTATTATACGAATTAATTTGGAATTGGCTGATAATTAAGAGATATACGTAGGTTATTCACATGAAGTAGCTAGAACTTTCTTCAAGTATCCATAACTCTTACGAGGAGAAGAAAAAAAAAAGGAAAAGAAGAATAAACCATGTTAAAGTGTTGATTAAGTGATTAAATTTACCTCTTCTTATTACCTTAAGTTTTTTTGGATAAATGATGATTTAACATGGTATCAGAGCTTAGTACAAGATGAATGAGGCTCACACTACTTACCCCGTGACAAGGACTAGAAAAAATAATGGCATGCATGTGAGGGAAGATGTTGAGGAATTATCTCACATTGCTTGTGGACAAAATCTTGAGCATGTTTATAAGGAATTAGCAATCTTTTTTTATAGAACTGATTTTATGAGATGAGTTAGGCTCACAAAATGAGAATGACTTCAGGAAAAAAAAAAAAAAGAAAAAAAAAAAAGAGTTTCTTATGTAGAGGAGAAATCTACGTCGGTAATTTTGATTTGATGGACTTATAAAGTGATCTATTGCTAGTCACCAAGATAATGTTTTTCTTTCTCTTTATACTTTTGATTGAAAACTATCAAGATAATGTTTTGGACAAAGAGTCCTGTAAACGAATTGATAACTTAATTAGGACACTTACGAATTAATATGCATTTATTTTCTTATAATATAATGAGATAACTCAAGTCTTTCAACATCATACCAGAGACACACTGGCCAACTATATATCAGACCCAAATATATATATATATATATAATTTTTCTGCAGAATAATTATTCAGAAGACTATAAAAAGAGTACCTTTTGATTTTGTTGCCCTTTTTCGCTCCTTTAGGGATGGGAGGGGGGAGATTAGAAATTAACTGGCCTATTTACGGTGTCGATCTATTGGGACACAAGGAGTAAAAACTGGACACTTTTGCTTGAAACTAAAGAGTGTGGGACCATAATTTGGCGTAAACATACTTTGAAGGGCACATATTAGGGCCCTAGAAGAAGGAGAGTGCTATCTAATTAATAACAAATTTTATTAAAAAGAATTACGTACTCGATTATAAGTATATGATTGTGTTTGTATTTCTGGATAAATATGAACAACACGATCCATTGGATTGAGTGCTGGAAAATTCAATGCATTGGCGGTTTCACTGTTGATGTGGACAATTGCAGTTGTCAAGTCCTTTATGATCATGATGTTCAAGCGGATATGTTGATGTATAATATTAACGACCTCTTTTTTGATCAATTGATTTCGTTTCATTAATACTGCCCACAACTTATAATTCGAGCATAAAATTGACCGACTTCTAATTGCTTCCTTTCTTTGTTTTTATGAATAATTACTTTCTCTTTCGTCCAATTAACCAAACACATATATACATTATTATAAGGGTGCAAGAGGCTTATCAAAATATTAATCTAATTAAATTTTTTAAATAGGGTATATTATAGAGATCAATCATACAATGTGTGTATATATAATATATATATATATATATATATATATACACGATAAGAATACTAATTAGACCATTTTTTTTGTGTGTGGATATATAGAAATAGGTTTATTTTTACTTGATCCGTAAGAGTGTAAGAGTTAATGCAAGCTGGACCCAGCTGCAATCTTCCTTCAGTTTTGATCAATAAATTGTTTGGGAATGGTTCTGAAGGAGTACAAAGCGGACTCCTTTCATGTCTTTTTCTATACACAAATCCGACCATTTTTCTTTCCTTTGATTGTTCTTTCACTTGGTACATACGAATGTAAGATATTGACTTTTGTTCTGCTATATATATATTTCTCTTTGTAAGCTTTTTTTTTATATATATATATAAAATAATAATAATAATAATAAATTCTGTATTAGTGTGAACAAAAAAGTTAGATTAATTACGGTAATATTCTTAAACAAAAACTTGTTTATACTTGTTCTTGACTCTTGAGGTTGTTTTACTCGTACTTTCCCTATGTAGAGGTCTATGACCTGACATGGTGGGAGGGAGTATCTCACGCTTCAAATTGAAGCAAAGTAAGGTGGATGAGGTGGCGCTTTCTGATGAAGACGTCGCACGTGTAGCACGTGTCGCCTCCCCCCATTTAAACGTGGACAGAGTAAGAGAAAAAAAAAACAATAAAAAAGTTTACAACTATGAAAGAAAACGAAAGTAATTATAAAATTAAAAAAAAATGCTATTTAATAGATTGATATATAATTGATATAACGCGACAGTGAAAATCAATCTTTGATATTTTTTTTTTCCTTCTTTTTTTACAAGCTTTGCTGATTTTTATTTACGTAAAGGCCAATTTTAAGTCACACGTCATCTTAATTGTATAACAATCGTATAACGATCTACTAAATAGCATTACTCATAAAATAACGATACGACCAAAGTGGCTTAAAAAATTAAAAAAAGAAAAAGAGAGAGAAAAGTCCATCTAAGGAGGGTGTTTGTTTATAAATGTAGGTAGATGTGCACTACACTACCTTGTTATCTGTTATTCTCTCTCTGTGCGGCTATCCTGAAGAAACAGAGTATATTGGGCTTTTTGTGGCTGTGGGTGGGAGAGGATGGGGAGGCAACCATGCTGTGACAAAGTTGGGTTGAAGAAGGGTCCATGGACAGCTGAAGAGGACAAGAAACTCATCAACTTCATTCTTACCAATGGCCAATGCTGCTGGAGAGCTGTTCCTAAGCTTGCAGGTCTCCCTTCATTTGCCTTTCCCTCACTATACAGAGAGACAAACAGAGAGATCTTTTCAAAACTTTGAATATTCCTGGTTTCTTAAAATGGACTTCGTTTTTGCCTTACAGAAATGTAAGGAAAGCAAGCTTTGATCAATTTCAATCTTTCTTTTTTTCTTTTTTTTTCTTTTTTGGTAATGGTTTTTTTTTTCTTTCTTCTTTTTGTCTTTGATCATTCTGAACTTTGACCAAACAAGCTGGTTTTGAGTTTGTTTTGCTTTCTACGTTTTCCTTTTGGGTTGGCTTTGATAATTCAAGTGGACTGAACCAGAAAAGTCACTACCCAAATGATTCTAAATTGTAATAATGATTGAGTGCAGATATATATGAAGACTCCAGGCACAATATGCACTTTTATTGATTATGGTAATGGTGGGTATGATTGCAGGATTGTTAAGGTGTGGAAAAAGTTGCAGACTAAGATGGACAAACTATCTTAGGCCAGACTTGAAGAGAGGTCTTTTATCAGAATCTGAAGAGCAAATGGTCATTGATCTCCATGCTCAACTTGGCAACAGGTTCCTTCTTTTAATCTTTTTTCAGCTTTAATTTCTCCCACTTTTCCTCTGTCTTGGCTCTTGGGTTTTTCTCTAATGAACTTGTTTTGTTTCTAGTGCTTAATTTGGTAAAATACTCTTCTAGCTGCATTATTATTGGCTTCGTCTCTGCAAATGCTTGAAAGCAACTTACAACAAAATAATGGCTTTCTAGCAGTACTACCTTTGCCACTACCTGCCAGTGGCAAGGTCGATTCTCTGCAATTTCTATTATATTTGTGCAAATCACTTGCTATTTTTTTTTTTCTTTCTAATTCATCAGTAATGGAAGACTTGGTCCTATAGAATAACTCCAGGATGAGAAGACTTCTTGCTGATTTTTTACACCGACTCCCATATGTCCCTTTTTTCTTTTTTTTGTTTCCTAGTTTATTACTTGGGGAATCATTGGTCTTCCAAAAAATAAGTAAGAGGGCAATTTGGTCATGTGGACAATTTTCATATTTTTAGAGTGTAGGACTTATTTGCATGGACCTTTCTAGTAGCCATAAAGTTCGTAGAGAAATTACAAAAGAAATTAAATTTTAATCTAATTTCTATCAAACTGAGGTCTTAAAATTTTTCTTCACATTTTTTACAGATGGTCTAAGATTGCTTCTCATCTCCCTGGAAGAACTGATAATGAGATCAAGAATCACTGGAACACCCACATCAAGAAAAAGCTGAAGAAGATGGGCATCGATCCTCTCACCCACCAGCCAATCTCTACAGAAACCGATCAACTTCAACACCAACAAGAACAAGAACAAGAACAAGGGCAAAAACAGCAACAGACTTGTCTGTCTGATGATACATCATTACAGTCACCCTCTGCCACTGAAGCCAAAGAGGAAGAGAAAAGCATGAGAAGCACGTTTGATCCATTGGAGCTAATAAATGGTTTCTGCACAGACGAAGTTCCATTGGTTGAACCCAGTGAGATTCTAATGCCATGTGCTCCTTCTTCATCGACTTCTTCCTCCTCATCCTCTTATTCCAATTCCTCCAACCTTTTCCAAGATTTACAGTTCCCAGATTTTGAGTGGCCTTGTGACTACAACAACGGCCAAAACAACATGGGCTTTTGGGACGATGATTTTAGCAGTTGGGATTTGCTGATTAATGATGATGATGTACATGATGACAGAAAACAGAGAACTGTTGATCCTTCGTTAATTCAGTGCCCAAGAATGGTTTTGGATCAAGAATCTTGGGTACATAGCCTATTGTGAATCGAGAATATCCCTGTGGGCTTATTTGTAATTTGGATGTTAGATTTCACAGAGAGTTAAATAAATCAAGATCCGGGAAAATCCCATCTCTGAATTTAGCATTTTTCCTTTTCTTTTTTTTTTCTTTTTTTTTTTTTTTGAAAGGAACATAAAATAAACATTTATGTACATGAGAATGCACGTATTTTGGATTGTAATCTTTTAATGTATTGTGGGTTTTATTTTCCTTATTCAGATTTTGCTTTCCTATCTTTATTTTCTTCCCTTTTGGGTTAAAGGACAACTATTTGCCAAAAGCCATTACTGTTTCCAAATGATTAAAGTAGAACGCAACAAAATTAATGGGTTACGATTAAGAGGTATAACACTTTTAATTACACTTATACCTGAATCCGATACGCAAACATAAGGGCTGACAATTTTTTATACGACCTACAAACCTAACACAAATTTAACCGAGTTAGGGTTAACTTATATAATCTTATACCGATATCTTGATACGACTTGAACCCGATATATGAACACAAATTGCCATTCTTAATTTAAAAGTTATGTTCATTAAAATTTCCGCTGCATATGGTTACTATTTAGGATAAGAGTTATGTATAGTTACTATTTTGGATAAGAGTTATGTATGTATAAATATGTACTTTTACGGGGAGAGAGAGAGATTGACATCATGATTGTAGATAACACAACGAATTGATGACTTCATTCTTCACTCTCAATCTTGTTTCTTTTTTTATAATTAAGTTGTCCTAACTTAAATTGATAGAAAATATTCTACCATTTTTCCTTATATGAGTTTAAACTTTTTTTTATTAATAAGTTAAACTTAATATGTGATATATTTAATCAAAATAAGAAGTAAATTATAAAAATAAGATTTGAATTCTCTCTAATACCACGTTAATTTGTCATAAAAATTTAAGTTAATGAAAAATTGTGAATTTAATCATTTTTGTTTGTTAATAATTTTTAGAGGGTGTTATATATATATATGTGTGTGTGTGTGTGTGTGTGTGTGTGTGTGAGAAAGTCCCATTCTTAGTGTCTCTATCATCGTTTTTTTTTTGGGGGGGGTTATCCATTGCAGACGTCCGACGCTAGCAAGTGCGTACATGTGCATATAAAACTACATACAAAGACAATGGGGGAAGGGAAAGCATTAAAGCAAGCGATCGAGAGTGAGTGCTAAAAAATAATTATATATTTAAGCTTTTGTCTATTTTTTTGGGTTTTTTTGGTTGACTTTTCTGTAAACACGTTTTTCAAACAAGATAATTTAATTACTTACTGACTCCTATTTATTTAATTAATTTTTTTTCGATGAATTACGACTCTTTCTACTTAAATAACATCATAGTTTCACTATAATTTTTTGGGCAGAATTTGGAGAAATTTTCTCCAAACTATTAGGTGTCAATTCAAACAATTATTTAAGGCAATGATAGGCGCTCTTTTAATGTTTTCTTCGTGTCCTTCTAATTGTGATGTGGCTTTTAAAATCACCATTGAATTTGAGATTATCATTATTTCTCTTTAATTTATTGATGATTTTAAAAGCCACATCACAGTTAGAAGAACACTAGGAGAACACTAGAAGAGCAATTACTATTTTCCAATTATATATGACATATTAAGCTCGGTTTGTTAAATTTTTTTTAACAAATCATTCAAAAACAAAAAACAGTTTTAATCTTTTTGTCATAATATCAAAACATTTTTTTCGAAAAAAAAAAAAATTCCCCTCAAAACATATTAACGACATTCGAAGGTGCCCAGGAATTTGCAAACAAGAAAAAAACGGAAACTATTTTTCAAAACTAACGAAGTTTTTTTGGTCAAATCAAAATTATTCTTAGTCGCACTAAACATTGAAAAATACATAAAACATTTTCCATAAAATAAACAAACGGAGTCCACCATTGAAAAAATACAGTACTTATACTCTAGTTTGTTTTTATAGCACCAAACCCAAATCAAGGAGACAAAGCCTATTATTTAATTTCAATTTGATTGACATTCTGGGCTAAAATTACTTTCTCAATGTCTAGTAAAACCGTATCTAATAATTATCGCATTCGATCAGGAAGTTTTCAGATTCCTTTCCCTTTGGGTTTTGGGGTTAATTAAGCTAAAATAATGATTACTTAATCTCATTTTGCTTCCAAATTGTAGCAAAAAGTCTTGGGTCAAAAGCATCTCCAATTAATCAAATGTCATGTCATTTTGTATAAGTTCTCAAGGAAGACCTAATTTTGTTGCTGAGAATGTAATTTAACCAATTAACTCTGAAATTAATGCCTTTAGGTTCACTGATCATCAATCTGTTTCTATTTTTGTCAGTGTTTTAGGGCAAGATTTAAATAATACAAGCTGGTCATTTAATTAATTAATATATCAATGGCTTGATCAGCATACTTTTCATTTGTTATTCACTAATTAAGATATTATTATGAGATAGTCAACTTGATCGGATACTTGTTAATGACTGCAAACAATTTTCAGATATGCTTTGGTGAATCAAAGAAGCTTTAGTCAACTTTTATAAAATAATTACATACTCTTAGCATAAAATAAAGAAAAAGATCTATGCAATTTTCCAATTCAAGATCTTGACTAAGGTTTCAAAACGTGCACCGGCTATTTATTTATTTATTTTTTTGAGGCAATCAGTGGAATTTTTCTCCTTTGGCGTGACCATCGGGGTTTACATTCACTGTAAAATGTTTGATTTGAGCCATAGCTACTGGGGGTGGGAAACAAATTTTTTTATTTTTTCTTTTGGCCCTTGGGGGTGGCCGGACCACCCCCGTTGGGCCTGGGGGTGGCTCAATCGCCAAATGAAATTTTATTTTATTTTTTTAGATTTGACCCTGGCGGTCTTGGGTGGCCAACCACCCCTTATTTTTTTATTATTTTATTTTACACTTTTTTTAATATGAAATAATATTTTATTATTATTTTTTTGTTAGTAGGATAAGTGTCTCATTTGTGGCTCTAAGATTTTTAAGAAGAAATTCTAGCCATGAACTGAATATTCTCCAGTCCAAAATAGACTGGAGATGATCATATTCCATGAATGACTTATTAGACACAAAACCAAAATTGAGACATTTAATTATCAAATTAAAACGTGGACTTTTATTTAACAAAACCACAAGTTTTTACTTTTAGGACACTTTTCCTTGTTTTATTTCCTTTTGTATTTTATTTACTTTGTAGATAAACAAAGATGGCTTTGTCGTGCGGGTTAAAACCGTAGGACCCAAGTAACAATGACATACGTGACTCCAATCACCCTATAAACAAATCAAAATTTTAATGGCACGAGCAGCGCATGCTTACAAAAAAAATGATAAAACTCACTTTTATTTTTATTCTTTCTTGCTTAAAGCCTCCTTTTCTACAAGTATTTATTTACCTAAATATATAGGTTCATGGTATCTTTCACAACTAAGGGTAAATCCCAATTCAATTGTAAACAATAGGCTCACCACATAAGTTTTGTTCTCGCGGTTTATAATAAAATTAACATGATTGACTGAACACGGTTCTATAAGTATTTACTAACCTAGAGTACTTTTTACTGTTTTTCAAACATTCTAACTTTCTGTTATGCAAATCAAATTATGTAATTAGCAAAACAACTAATTGCATACTCTAAAGCACGCTTAAAAAATAAAAACACATTCCATAAACTCTAATTTACGCATTCTTGATCGATCTCAGCTAGCTGGGATCAATCATGACTATTAGTTGGGATCGATCATGATTACTCTAAGATCGAACCCAACCCAACCCACGCTGGGTCAGAGCAGCGTGGGTCTACTGACCTATGGTTGGCGCCTGGCCGTGACCCAGTTTGGGTCATGTGCTAGTTTGTTGGTAACTCAGGCGGGTCTCAGCCAAAGATCCATGTAGGGTCAAGTCCTCACACGCCGCGTGCTGTTGATCTTTACCCGAGAAATTAGTGGTATCTGGTCTAACAGACTATGAGCAAGTCATACGTACGGGAATTACAAGCGTGCTTCAGCCCTAGGAATATATTATTTATAATTATCTTTTTTATTTGGCAACTTCAAGCTTCCTCTACCAATGAAAAAACCTTAAAGCTCGGGTTTGAAGGGAAGACAAACTCTTGACCGTCATCATTGCACTGGTCCCCGGATACCACCTCAGCAAGGAGACGGGCCAACAATTATAAAAATAATAATAATAATAATAATAATAATAAAAAGAAGGTGAATGAACTGAACACATAAATAAATAAAATGACATAATTAACAATTTGTGAGGCTGCTCATAAATAAAATAAATACATATAACTTCGTTTCTAGTAGGAGCTAGCTAGCTGGTTCAAGTTAATTACCAAACTATATTATATGTTCAAGTTGCTTTATTTATTTTTTTCCAACAAATTTAATCTTGTTCTTTAGATATTTAAAGTGTATTATATTTATTTATCTTTTAAAATCTTTTAAAATATTTAAAATGCGATCATTACCAAATTAAGTGGAATCCAGCTTATACAAATTGAGCTCATTAAATAAATGAGCTTATATATTTATTGAAATTTGATTTGTTTAATGAATGAACTGGGCTACATTTGAGTTTATATTATTGAATTATTTATGAATAATATTCCAATTTATTTGCTACCCTAAATACTAGACTTATTATAATGTTCGTCACTCTCACAAGTTGGATTACTCATAAAGTTATAATTATGATGAATTTTATTTTTTATTTTTTATTAATTATTAATTATGAAGAAAGCTTCTAGCAATTAAAATAGAATCCCACTTGTAATTGTGAGATCTTGTGTAGATTATACATGCAGAATCGAATAATATCATGCTCTCGTAGCATTTATATATATATGAGGTTTGATACGTACACAACACAAACTCAACTCATGGTCAACTTCTCTTCTACGTGTAAAAAAAATTTAAACTTTAAACCAAACAAATTGTCTTTTTTTTCTAAATTTTCAGAATCTCAAAATCCTCTCTATCAATTTTTTTTTTTTTTTTTAATGGTACGTAAAAGAGAAATTGGCCATAAGTTAGATTTATGTTGTTAGTGGCGGAGCCACATAGACCTTTGGGGGTGCCGTGAAGATTTTAAATTTTTTTTTTTCCCAAAAATTTTTAAAAATAAAAAATTCCAAGGATGGTAATCTTTAATAATGTCAAAACTTATTACATATGTATGGTAACAAAAAAAAAAAAAAATCCTTATCTAATACATATGTATGTTAAACTTTAATATCCATATGATTGTTTATTTTGTTGTTTAATGTTTATAAACTTTGATTGTCTCTTATGAGATCGTGATTTAACTTGAAAATTTTAAGTTCATGAATAAACTTTAGGTTTATGAATTGATTGAATTAACTTGCTGAGAGCTTCAATTTAGATTCGATACTTAATGATTTTGTACTTCTAAGAGACCGTAAAGTGCAGTTCTAGACTTTTTTTTTTTTTTTTTGAGGATGTAGAAAATTTTAGGACGCAAAAAAAATTTTAGCAACACCCCAAATATAAATTGTCTGGCTCCGCCACTGTATGTTGTGACCTTAACATTTTCTTATATATATATAAAAGCAGAAATGATTTGCGTAGCATTTTTATTTAATAAAACCCTTTGGAGACTTAGAAAAGATACACTCTCAAGAGGTTGACTTTGGAAGAACACAACAAAACAGATAATAATAATACACAGACTACAGTATGGCACATATAAATCAACGTTGTCCGTACATCCAGGCAAAGTGAACCCTAACGCAAATCCGCTGGCGTCCGAAAAAGAGGTCCCTGTTTTGTGTGCCGTTGACTTGTAACGCAAATCCGCTTTGCTGACCCTGAAAAATTCAATGAGAAAAAAAAATAATAATAATTAATCCAATAAAATAATTGTGTGATGAGAATGTAATACAACTCTTTATCTTTTTGTGAGAAATTAAAAGAATATTTATTCTAACGCGGCATTACTCCATCAAATTTTTATTAATTCGTGGAAAATTTCCCACTTTTGCTCTCAGTTTTTATTAGTTTTGATTTTAAAATTATGCAAATATTTAAATGTAATGTCAAAGTAAAGTACAAGATTTTGTATTTAATTATCTTTAGTCTCTAAAACTCAATAATTAATATTTTCGTTGATTAAGAAAATTAGAACTCAATATCAATTAACCAATAGAATTTAGATTTCTATTTTAGAGATAAATAATAATTTTAAAAAAATTAAGTCATTAATATTTTAAATATATGGTCCACATTAAAGAATAGTTCATCGAGGGGATCATGGTGCATATTGTATAAGACTTTGTTCCGCTGGGTAAACACAAACCCTGCTGTGTTTGTCGCCTACCCCGTGGCATAAGCTCTTTTACTTTTTATAATTTGGGTTAAGTAGCCAATACCTCCTTGGTGTTTAGGAACTTTATTTTTACCTCCTTCGAGTTTCATTTTTATCACAGGACCCCCCTGGAGTTTTGATAAAGGACAAACTTATTCCATCCGTTAGTTGACCGTTAGGACTGACACGTGGACCAATCATATGTTGACACGTGGCACCTAATTAATTTTTTTTAATTAAAAAAAAAAGGAAAAATATTGGGGGTGGCTCGGCCATTTGGGGGTGGCCGAGCTTTGGCCATGGGGGTGGTCTGGCCACCCCCAAATGGCTAAGGGGGTGGCTCGGCCACCCCCAATCTTTTTCCTTTTTTTTTCTTTAAATTTTTTTTTTATTTTAAATATGCATTTTTTTTAATTTTAAAAATAAATTAAAAAAATTAAATAGGTGCTACGTGTCAACATATGATTGGTCTACGTGTCAATCTTAACGGTTAACTAACGGATGGACTAAGTTGGTCCTTTATCAAAACTTCAGGGGGGTCCTGTGATAAAAATGAAACCCCGTGGGGGTAAAAATAAAGTTCCTAAACCCCAGGGAGGTATTAGGTACTTAACCCTTATAATTTTTATCATCTCATTGTCCTTTTCAGTGTAAGAGCGGCTTCCTCAGAGCATTTTTAGCAACTTCATCAAATTTTACTCACTTAATAATTTACTTTTTTATAGCACTTCAGCAGTCTCACTATTTTAATAATCTACTTTCACTATTCAATATATATATATATATATAGGATTTAGCTTACATGCAGTATGTATACTATAGTTTAATCAACGGTCAAGATTAAATTATTAACATAAAACAACTACAAAACATCAACCTAGCTAGAAATTATGTTTAGTTAGTTAACATATACACATATTGACGAACAATAATCATATATTTTCAAGTTGGAAGAGCTATAAATAACATCCAATAATACATTCACACTTTTGACAAAAATGGTTATTTTCCATTTTTTGTTTGCTTGCAACCTTTTTAGAAAGTCTTTTAAGTGGAATTAAGATTCATTGCAATTGGTTGCTCATATTACAATTCTTCTTTATAATTGTAATAGAGTTGAACAAGTGGGTGGGGGCGAGATGCTTTTAAGTTTGGCGGCAGTTTGGGAGGATAATTGACCCCGGCCAACTTGTTATGTACTCGTACATGCCATCACTTCACTTTCGTGACACCACATTAATTACGCCGAATATTTATGCCTTGCGCTTATGTATGACCACCAAACCGCGTGAGAAAGCTATCCATAAAAACAAAAACAAAAATTGTCCGATATTTAAGTTCATAAGCGATTGAAGAATTGATTATAAATAATTAAAAGCATCCATTCAAAGACAGTGAGTTGTGGCTCTCTCACTCTTTTTGCTTTCAAAATGAGAGTAGGCCATGTTTTATGGTAATGGGCCACTTCTCTCTCTCTTTCTGACTTCCACCATTGCGTTCACACTCTTTCCTGCTCTTCTTGTCTTACCGGGATTATTTTATTTTATTTTGTTTTATTTTAAATATTCCTCCGGCTCCATGTAATCACCCTCCGTCATTCATTACGTCCATAAGATTAAAATATATATATATATATATATATATATATATATATATATCATGCAACTCTTATTTGACGCGTCTTGTAACTATTATATGTGTCATATGGTATAATTATTTTAAGGATAAATGTATAATCAGTCTTTGTGATTAACCTAAATTACAAAACGCTCAATATGGTATTAAAATGAACTTAGAGGTCCTTAGAGTATGCTAAAAAAATGATTTAGTCTATGTAATCAGATTCTGTTAAGAAAATTTAACAGATTCCGTTAGTTGCCACATCAGCATCAATAAAATAGTGACACATATTTCTCTTAATAAAAAAAATATAAATATATTAAAAAAAAAAAAAAAAAAAAAAAAAAGAAGCAAAGGAGGAGCTGCCCAACCGGAAGCCACCCTAGCCTTGCCGCCACCCCTAGATCTGCTGAGTGACCCTGGCCCGATTTTTTCAGAACTCTGCAAGCAACAAAAAATAAAACTCCAGGTGGTGTTGAATCTACTTTTAGGAAGTTGGAGGATGATGTGGTTAGCACTATGCTTGCTAAGGGCTTTATCTTAGGCAAAGATGCAGTCAATAAAGAAAAGACCTTTGATGAGAAGCACCGGTTATCTTCAACGGCCACAACTAAAGTTGCTTCCATTGACCAAAAAATCAGGTTCAGTGTGAGAAAATAAGCGTTGGAGCTTATGTGGTCGGTGATAAAGTACGATAAGTGGATCAGAAATTTCAGGTTTCAGAGAAAACCGAATCAGCATTTGCAGTTGCAGAGGAAAAAGTTAGTAGTGCAGGATCTACAATAATAAAGAACCACTAGATTTGTTGGCCGGGGTGGCTCGCATCTAGGGGTGGCGGCTGGGGTGGCTCACATGCCACCCTTTTCTTTTTTTTTTTTGTTTTTTATTAAAAAATTATTTTTTAGTTTTTTATTTTTATATATTTAATATATTTATATTTTTTTTATTAAGAGCAACACGTGTCACCATTTTATTAGTGATGATGTGGCAACTAACGGAATTTGTCAAGTTTTTTAACATAATTTGACTACAGAGACTAAATCGTTTTTTTGGCATACTCCAAGAACCTCTGAGTTAAATTTTGATACCACAAAGAGCGTTTTGTAATTTAGGCCAATCACAAGGACTGATTATGCATTTATCCTTTAAAATTATAAATATATCATGTATAGTGGATATAACGCATCAAACAAGAGCCACATGTCATTGATTAATTAGTCGGACATGACATGCTGTTAATTAATTAGACGATAGGTTGATGGAGGGATCCATTTGAAACCAAAGAAAAACTTAAAGACCCAATTATATATTGAAATTGAAATTGCATAAAAACTTAAGCATTAAATTTAAAAAAGTTATGGTGTTACCAAACCATCGTATGACTAGTACACTAAAAAAAACAATTTTTTCCTTACCGAAGATTGAATGTCTAATATCTTATAAATCCCCGTATTTGACAATAAAAAAAATAATCCCGCATCTATGGTGATTGAATTGGAAACTCCTACTTATTTAAAAATGAAATACTATTATACCATCTAAAAATATAATAATATGTAAAGGGAAAGAATTGAGGAACACCATTTTATTAAGAGAAATGCTACGTATACTCTCCTGCGTTCATTTTTTAACATCATATTACATATTTTTTCATTTATTATTTGATTCAATAATAGATTTTATACCATATTAACACCTCTTCTTCTTCTTTTTTTCTAACTACCAAAGTACAAGCGCAAAAAAAATAAAACACATGAGAATATACGTAGCCGTAGACATCCTCGTTTGTTAATCAATAATCATAGAGGGGGTCCTTACGAATTACAATACATGGTTTATGGTCCAACTGATGAGTCTAATCATATTTGCTTTCTCCTTAAAGAAGTTACATGTGATAACATCATCAGTATTTGGTGGGGCCTTCACTCGTATAATCACCCAAGTGACGGGACAAGAAGACCACATGTACATGTGTTCTGGTAGGAGAAGAATAAATTGCCAAGTGGCCACTGTCTTATCGTTGCAATTTGCAATCACCTCTTTCTCTCATGGCATGCTTTTGGAGCATCGATCTTTCTATACATACATACGTCCATGTAAGTTTTGAAAATATGGCCATAATAATACAATTGAGTTTGACCTTTCTTGTTAAATTTGAGTGAGTAAAAGATCTGTTGCAAAGTCTTTCTAATCAATAATAAATCATTACTATTTGGGAAAATTATCAAATTGACCTTTGCGAGTCTTTGATAGTTTTTCCTTTAGATTGTCCCACAAATTGTCGTGTAAGGCGGTCATTTTCTTGGACGTCGAGCTAAGAATCTATTGAGTTGGGCAATTTTCTCAATAAATTTTAGATTTTTTTTTTTTTTGGATATATTTTCCCTCTTGCTTCCCTTGTATATGCTTAAAAAAAAAAAAAGATAAGTACATTTTTATTATAAACTATAATTTTTTATTTATTTATTGGAATCATGTCCATACAATAAGTTAACAATTAAAAAACGAAAGAGTCCACCAAAATATAAAGAAGAAAAATAATAATAATAAAGAGAGAGCTATGACAAATCACAATACTTGATGGTCCCTTCGTCTATTTATATACCCTTTTAGTGGAGAGATGAGCCAAAAAGAATGTTATCAATATGACTGGATAGATAACATTCTTTGTATTTGCACCAACGACTCCTATATACAACACAACAAAATAGGCCTCTTCTTGGCCATAAATATCCCACCTCTCTTTTTCCTTAATTTCCTTTCCTTTCTTTCTACTCGTTTCCTGCTCTGAAAAAGATGCAAGCTGGCCCCTTCTCAAATTTGAATTTTCCAAATACTTATCTAATGAGTAATTTCCTTCCCTTAAATCGTTTGGTGACTTATTGGTTGCTTTCTTTCTTTTCAGGTCGAAAGCCTAAAGTTAATTGATTTGATACCAAATGTGGAATTTTATTATAGAATTGATGGGATAAAAGATATATATAGTTCATTCTATCATGATATGGTGTAAAACTCAACTATTCAATAGAAATTTGATACATTAGGTAAAAACACTAAATACAATGAAAATGAAAACACTATATATTTAATTCAGATCAATTTTATGGATTTTTCTATTCATTATAACCCAACGCCCACCACCCACTACTGAACCCTCCACCCAGTTCTGAACCCTCCTGATGCTAGAGTTTTCAAAACCAACAAAAACGGTGGTTTCGGTAGTTTTGTCAATTAATATTTTGTTTATGATGTATTTTGTGAAGACTTAAGAGAATATAAATTAAAAAAAAGAAAAAAAAAAAAGAGAATATAAATTATTTGGTGTGAAGTGTTTTTTATTTTTATTTTTAAGCTGATGTACCTATTTCTTATTGAAAGGTGCAAAACGTCCCGTTTACGCACGACCTTATTAAAGTTATATATAGAGAGAGAAAGGGCCGAGGTTGATGTGATAGTTTTGGGCATACCCATTTATATTTGTCCTAAAATTGTCCCATTAATTTGGGTGGTTTACTGTGTGTTCACAGCATCATGCGCATCATTCTCAATCCAGTTCAACACAGATTCTACTTCCATAATCCTCATTTACATAAAAAAACATTCAACTCAGACAACAAGTGGCACTCCTAGAGAGCGACACGTCAACTCAGACCTAGTAGTCAAGACAAACATGTCATTATGACTTACGTGTTTAATTTCCTCGGGTTCACACTTTTTTAAGTTATCCCAATCGTCAATGATTCAATTTATTCAAATTCCAAACAATTAGTTGTCAAGTTATAAATCAACATCAATTTTCAACAAACTAACCCGTAGAAAAAATGCGATTTTTTTTGTTTTTTTTTTTTAATTTTACTTTAAACTCTTAAATTATCATGTTATTTGACGTGCTCTCGAAACAAAAGCTCGTATCCTTAACAACTAAAGGCCCATTCACCTATAGGAAGATGAACAAAAATGAGAAGAATATAAAAACCAAAGTTGAAATACTTAGATTAATGTGCTTGATGTTTTATAAGACTTTATGGGTTGAGGAGGTCCAACTCGGGACAAAACACATCATCGTGTCCTCATCTGGTTGTCTGAACCCTGAAGAAAGGCCCATATCGGCATATCCTGTGGGACAGGCGGTGGGCCAACCAAACACATAGTGCGCGTGGGATAATCAACTCTGACTTTAAGTTAATAGAGGCAAAATGCGGGTCCCTGAAGGAGCAAAGTCGTGGTGGGAGGCTTTCATGTCCACACGCCGACAAACGCGTCCACAGAGGACGCGGAAAGAGAATGCTGAAAACGGATACGATGGGTGCGAGACAGCGTATAAATGCAGGAGCGAGTATACACGTGTAGCTGTCAGAGTCTGTGAAGTCCATCCAAGTCAAAGGCAGTTGTGATGTAGTACATGAGGTCAGTATGAAGCAATCTGTGTTCCCACTTTGTGATTTCCTTTTTTCTTATGATAACATCCTTGTCATTTGAACCATCAAGAGAGTCCCATGATTAGGACGGATGTTTTGTTTTTTGTGGGACCCAATTTTGTAGATTCTGTCTAGCTTTATGTGAACTGAGTTTCGAATTAATAACTGCTGCTTTGACGATTCTAAAAACATTCACAAACACAGATTCTCTCAATTTCTGCTAAGTTGATGGCTTTTCAAATGTGCTTTTCATTTTATTATCTATTCTTTCTATATATATATATATATATATATATATATATATATATATATTTTAATTCATAATAAAGCGTAAAGAAAGAGAAAGCAAAAGAGAGAAGGAAATAGAAATAGTAAAAAAGAAAAGAGTAAAAGGAAGAAAAACATAAATATCTATGAATTGATGTTGAGTGCTTCCCTACGCTTTTGTAGCGATTCTCTTTGTATAGGTAAAATAATGATTAAGATTATGTTATTAGGCCGACTAAAATGGACGGTATATATGGTTTTATTTTCCTACACATTTTACATCTACAATTGAATATGTGTGACTCACGTATAGGTCATCATAGATCTAATAGTAAACTTCTTTTTTTTTAAATGATAAAAGATGTACATGTAGGAAAATGACACCAACCACATCTCTTTGTGTAAACAGTTTCTCTCTCTTATAAAAAGCACTCAACTGGGTGCACGTCCTAGGTTGGTATATATGAGGCTAAATCCAAATAGAGACATGCTATAGTGCAATAAAATAACCATTTTTTATCCATAAAAGTCTTAGGTGGTAAGAAGTTATAGGCTTATCAGTGGGTGAGGCCATAATAATTATAGATGAGGCCTATGATCTCTTGTCACCTAACACTTTATGGGCAAAAAATGATCATTTTATTGCATTATAGCATTTCTCATCCAAATATAGTTGATTAGTTCTACGAATATATATGTAACATGTATAGTTTAATGTTGCAGCTAATCTCTCAGAGTTTCATTAATTGTGACAAATTATGTTAATTGATTCCCTAGAATTTGAATGCCCATTTTGTACCATGTTGTTGGCCTATTAATGCAAGAAGTACTCATTATGCATTTGACTGTCTTATTTATGAAACATTATTAACCAGTTAGTGGATTACAGAGAAGATCATGTGAAATTAATTCATGAAAACATCCATGATCAGCCACTCTAGAAGCACATATTTTCTCTCTTATCTTGGATTTGATTTGTCTCCATTAACCATGAGCAGCTTCGTCATGGTATCGTGGACATATGTATATATATATATATATATATATATATTAGAAAATTGGAGGGTCTTATGATCAAATTATAAGCAACGAAAAAGACGAAAGAAATAATTAACAAATGCACGAGTTGAAGGATATAAAGTGCACCACAAAAATAGAAATAAAAATACATGTGTAAAGTAGAGTGTCGCCTTCAATAATTATTGCCTCCTTATATACAAATTGTGAGAAATAGAAAGGGAAAAAAAGGAGGAGGTATAGTGGAGGAAAGCTCAAGAAGAAGAAGAAGCTGACGATAGCCATTTGGCAGCTTTGTTTATTAAAGACAAGAGGGGTTGGCAAATATTTTTGTTTTCAGAAGGGAGAGGATAATTTATGAGAGCCATGGCTTTAACGCTTTATGGCTCATGGCCTCATGGGATAGGGCAACGTGTCAAGGAATGGGAATGGCAGCACGCTAGCTACAGTGGTTTCTAGGGTGGGGCGGTCGCCGATCAAATTATAGGCCCGTCGCAGCACGCGCGTCGGTACCAATGGGGTTGATAGTGGGATTTTGGGTCCCTCTTCTTTTGCATCACTTCATTATGAGTAAACAGAATCAACGCACCAATGAGTGCATACTCACTCCTGCTACCGCCCATTAAAGTTGAAACCTAATACAGTATTTTCCATCCCTTCATGGAATACTCTGGAATTCGAACTGACCAATCACAAAGTGACACTTGGTTGCTTTCAAATGCTTTTGTCATCCTAGTGGAAAAGGTTAAAGGTATGGTTGTTGCAGGATTCCGCTTTTACAAATCAGAAAATAAAAGGGGCTCTCTCTCTCTCTTATAAGAGAATGACTTAAGCAACTGTCGAAAGTGACGTCATATCAACGTAGTACCTACGTTGTTTCTTTCTCTTCTCATCGCTCAATAAATTATATACAATATTTAGTTAGTTATAATAAAATGGTATTTTTGTTGGACAATATCCGATAAAAATATCCTTTCATTATAATTAAGAGGATATTATTTTGTTTAAATAGACTGGAGGGGATCCTAATTCATGTGGGTGGTAATTCATTGGTCTCAGATTTTTTTTTTTTTTTTTTTTATGAGATAGGATGTGAGTTCGACTCTTTGTAATGAATAATTATTCATACAAGAGTTACTGTGGTTTCCATCATTTAAGCCCATTTTGAGCAATTTTCAACATATATTAGGCAAACACGTCCAGATAGAGTAGTTACAGTTGATCGTCTCCTCCTGCCTGTTGACATGACATTTCTAAATAATAATAATAATAAAAATATTTAATTATTTGAAGTGTTACGTCAATATTATGTAATAATTGTTAAATTATTAACCTAAATTTGGATGATGAGGTGTGTTTTACTATTAAGATCCACCACCTTTGCAGGCTCATGATGTGTAACAGTGTAAGTGGTTTTACTAGTGTGGAACACTAATGGGTCCAAAAGGTTTATAAAGCTGGCTGGTTGCCACCGCAGCAAAAATATTTGAGAGGAGAAGAAACTACGAGAGCCCCACAAAGGAATTTGAGTAGCCTCTTTGGGGACTTTTGTTTATACATCACTTTCTCTCATGATGATGAATATTCGAAAGCTTGCGTATTCTGATTTTGTTCATGGAAATTCATGCCCCATCAGTTTCTAAACAAAAACCTTATCTTCTAGCAGCAACCACATCAATTATATATATATTTATATATATCCTTCTACATTGTTCCTGTAATCGGCATGTAGCATCTTAATTGTGGGGAGACAATATGTTTTGGGTGGCACCCAATTGAATTGAGATCATCGATGGATCATTTGCTTCCATTTTATAAATCAACACTTGACACCTAAACACTTAAACATAGTCTTTGAGGTTATCGATTGGATTTGTCGGTGACAAACATGTGTCAATCATGTTTATTAACACGTCGGTGCACACGTACTTGGTACCTTTTTTTACCAACTTTCATTTGTTCGGATAAAGCTAAAATATAGGCTTCTTTTTGGGTTTGCACTTTGCAGCCTATGCTTTTAGTTGGGTACAACTCTTTTCAATAACATAAACCAAAAAAAAAAAAAAGTTCTAAAAGGTTTAAGAATTTACGGATCATTCTAAATTTGGAGGGTACTTGAGTTTATTATTTTCTTTTCATTTACGTACAAAAACTGTATTAAATTAGAAGTTCGATGATTATAATTAAGAGTTTTTAAAATTTTAAAAGGTTATTTTCAGTGGTGAAGTCAGACAATTGATATTAGGGGTATCACTAAAATTTTTTTAGAGTGCCGAATGGTAATTTGTGTAAGTAAGATAGAGAAAAAAAAAATTCTATTTTTTGGAGTGTCATGTGAAACTTGGGTAGGAAATAAAAGAAATTAAAAAAGCTTACCGTACTCCCAAAACCTTAAGTGGCTCCGCCACTGATTATTTCAAAACACGTGATAATTTAAGAGAGTTTTGTGAAGATTCTCTCGTAGATTTATGTAAAGACTAAGGTGATAATTGTTGATAATAGTTGATTTGAAAAAATCTTAATCATTGAATTTTAAACGAATAATTAAAACTTGAAAAAAATTTACTTAGTAAAATACCGTAAAAATTCCAGAAAATTTTGATCTTAATTTTATTGTTTAATTTGCTGAAGAAAAAAACTACTTTTTTTTTTTTAATTTTTTTAATTGAAGAAAATCAGCTACTTAAAATTATTTTCCGAAGGAAAGAGACGAGAAAACATTTGCTAAATCTGATATGTACACGTATGCAATGTCACCTATGACATTACATCATTGATTCCTTTTTTTTTTTTTGGTTTGAATCCGGCCCACAGATAGATGAGCACATGATGTCATACATAATCCAGAGTTAGTGCCCGCTGCCTATTTTGAGCCCAACCCACAAAGTTCTGCTCAAAACCTGCATGCCAAAGTCCAACCATGAGACAGCATAATTACTACTGTTTCCTTATTTATAATGCTTTTAAAATTAATTAATTGACAATTAACTCGAAATATCGCTATTACATCTCCAAGGTTATTTAAAATTAATTTTACAACCCCATTAGAATTTAGAGACAACATTATAGTTGACACTAAGAGTAAAAAGTGACATCCCATGCCAAAAAAAAATTTCCTGCCCAAATATTAGCAACAACTTCAAAGTTATTGATAATAAAACTATTTGGGTTTTAAGAAAACGGACATATTATAGTGATTGGAAACAATGATTAATTGCTACCTAGACATATCTAGCATTGAGCAACGATCTTTATTAGAACAGACAGCAATTCAATTCTTGCTAAAAATGTATTTATTTATTGCTAGGGAAACATGATAAGCAAAGTTACATCGTTTATAGCATATGTCTCTAGCTAGTTAATTGGCACATGCATGTCATGCAATATGAACTAGCAATTACAAAAACCCGTCCAATGCATTATGCATGCAATATCAACTCAACAGAAGACTCCTCTCCCTCTTTAAGATTGCTGCCACCATCGTCGTAATCATCCCACTTCACGTGCTCATTCGTGTGATAGGGGAGCAGCTTCATCACCATTGTCGCCGATTCGATTAACTCGATGTCCTCGAGCAGAAGTTTGAAGTGCATGCATATTTGAGAAGGGGTTTTGGTAGGAATCAAGGGAGCAAATTTCTCCCATTCCCCTTTTTCAATGTATTCATAGTAGTTTGCAAGAGCATCCTCGAACACTTTATTTTCATCCCACGTCCATTGGCTTTCCCTTGACATGGTTTTACAATCAAAACACTATGACGGCTAAGCGATCAATGGAAAGAAAGTTCCTCGAGAATTAAATATATAATGCGTGTGAATGCATCTCTGCATTGTTCAGAACATTTGGGAAAAGAAATGACAACATCGAAGGCATTCATGTAAAACAAAAACAACTTTAAATTAGTAAATAGTGATATCCTTTGTATCAGTTTCTAACTGTCATCTATTGTCCAACAAACACAATAATTGTATCCTCTATTTAAGCATTTACACGTTTCAAAACAAGATATAATCTGTCTGGTTAAAACTCCAACTTTACTTCTGGGTTTTGAGAACCCATGCATTCTTCAACCTTCATTACGTTGGTTGCAACAACAATCCCACGGTTGTAACCATCCATCAGCAACTTTGCTATCTTTGATCTCCACTCTGAGCTGTCCTTCTCATTCTTCCTATCATGCACAACCCTGTCACAATAATGAAGCATTGTTCCCAGGCCGCTATTTGGTACCCAACCATATTCCATTAACACCTGAGCCTCTCCTTTACTCAAGTCTTCTCCCACCTTTAACCAACAGATTCACAGGCATCAGACCATTAAACAACAGCAAAGGAGGCACATACGCAAACAGCATGAAAATCATTACAGCACCATAACGTAACTCAAAATGCATTGCTATTGAACAGGTAGAGAATTGTGATCAGTAATCAGCAAAGTTAAAATTATAATTATAATTATGATTACAGTACTAATTATATGATTATTATCACTAATATTATTATTACTACTGCCATACATTATGATTGTAAGGGTATGGGGTGAGGGTGGCATGGCAGCATGAGTGTGTGGGTGGGTGCTGGCCTGACGGCTTCTTGAGGGCGGGGGTTGGGTTTCAGATGAATGTGGATAAGAGAGAGTGAGATTTCATGCCAAAAACGGTAGGTGAGGAGGGCAGAAAAGTGGTTTGGCTGAAAGAGAAGTCAGGTCTCCTTCTGACCAAAAAACAATTTTGGAAAACTTGAAGTGGTTCTGCCAAAACCACTTCACTAGGGAGCGACCAAATTGGGGCAGTAGGGCACGATCACTTTTTGTCGACAGAAAAGTGCTTAAAACCCACTTAAAACTAGAAGATCCAAGCGTGAGGTTAATTTTTCCAACCATAACACCAGTCATGTCAAGAGATATGCACTAAAAGTGGTTACCACTAATGCTTTGTCCTCAATTAGCAAAACCCTGCCACAGCTATTAAGCTTCATTACAGTCACCAAACGCTTGATTTGCCAATCAATTGGCATGGAATCCATTATCTCAAAAAAGTATGTTGCATAGCCATATTCAGGACGTTCCAACACTATCCTGCAATCAAGAAACGCCAACATTACACAAGTAGACAAAAAGATGGACTGAAGACATCAACCGTAAATAATTATCATATAATTTGAAGTAACAACTAAATGTAACCCTTAAAAGTTGAACTATTAAAAAAATACATGAAAAAGATGCATTTTTTTTTTTATGTGGATAAGCAGAAAGCAAATGATCCCATTGTGCCTGGTGATTCTTGTTGAAACAAACTGCACAGTACACCCCTATGAATAAAACAATTCATGAACCTTTTCGATATACCCAAATGATTCCAAACTTTCTACAAATAATTTAATACATACGTTCTATACATTATGAGATACACCCCATTCTAACAATTATGATGTTGAATAACAAAATAATACCGTTCCAACAGAAAGCCTTACACATGCACAATAGAAGAAACTAATAGAATTCACGTTATTGAGACTTAAACAATGATTTTTTAGACGAATAAGGCTTTGATATCATGTTAAAAACATAAGTCCTGACTCCCAAAGCTCAAGCTATTAACTTGTGAACCTGCAATGTAGATCAAGCAGACGACATACTAACAATTATGTTGAAAATCACTCACCTGTTATGTCTCTTGAACACAAATATAAATGACTGGAGGTCCCGGCACCATCCCCATTCAGCAGGCCATTTTCGAAATTGTAGATACCGCGTCTATAAAAAAAATTTGAATTAAACGAGAAAAAAGTGACTAATGAATGATGATAAGAATGATATAATACTATAACTTATCATCAAATATAAATAGAATCCAGCTAATAGACAAAAATAAGTATCACATCCACCTTTTGTAGATCAACAGTTTACAAGAAACTCATTACCTGTTCCACAAGTGAAAATAGACAGGCCAAGCAATAATTAGCTCTTGCACCCTTTGTGCATCGTGCAGAAGGAAACTTTAGAAAGGATTCACGCTGAGAGAAAAGCTGTTCCCACGAATTAAGAAACTAACATTAGAAACCAAATATACTGAAAGGTGTGATGCACCGCATGGCTCACTCAAAAAAGAAAGACCAATTTCAATTAAAGCATTATGATTCTTAGAGGCTTTGTCCAAGAGAAGTGCCTAAACTTGTTTTTATGCTCTGTGCCACCACATGCTAGATGAGACTGTAAAGTCCCTTTGATAAATATTCAATGAATTAGGCAACAATCAATAAATTAGCATTAGAATGTAGAAACCGGTTTACTTTTGTCTCAACATATACTCTCTCAAATTTGTTCTTAATGTAGATTACATGATTAGGATGAGAGAAAAGTAGGAGATAATGTGGTCAATTAGTATTGTAATAGTTCGTTTGTAACCAAAATAGTTTTTTTTTTTTTTTTTGACACAGCATGAACCAAGATTTGAGTTTTTTACTTTATTTTCTTTTTTCTGTTCACTATCGTTAGATTTAAATAACCAAGTGTTTCCTGTTAGAATTTTTTGTGATGACTTCTATGTTCATAAATTCCTATAAAGAAGGTAATAGGTTAAATATAGTTAGTGTGGGTCCAACAAATATAGCTACTCGGTTAGATCTCTTTTGGTCAAAAGGTTGGAGTATGAGCCTAGAAGGCTAGTGTTAGGATTGTAGCGACAGTAATCTCTCCACCTTGTGTCATTGAGAAGCTCGAAAGATGCACTACACCTAGCATCTCTCTTTCTCTTTGTATCCCTTTTACTACTTTGAAGAACCCTAACCTCGAACAAGTTACATCTATCTATCAATTCATGCCAATAAAAGTAGAGTGGTGGGGGGTGGGTTAAAAAAAGAATAGAGGTAACAATTAACAAAACAAAGGAAAATATAGGAGTGTACTAGATTATGTGAATACCATAGATACAACTAGAATGAAACTTGATTCCTCAATGAAAATCCAACATATATCCCTATTTTTCGCCAATAATTTGCTGAAATTACTTACGTAAGGCAAACCCTTGATATGAATCATTACAAGGTCTAGCAAGCTGAGAATTGTCTTTCCACCCACTATAAAGCAGATAGTATGATGATTGACATAATAACTGGAGGATGTCCGCCCCATTATCCAACATATTATTAAATTGCTATAGAGGCAAAATAGAAATATCTAACAACAATTAGAGACTGCCACTCCCAAATTTTCTTTCAACTTCATTTAGTTGATTCCAGAAAATTTTGCATTTACTTCATTACAAATGAAAACAAGCTATAAACTACATTTTTCCCATAAATCAGTTTGAACAGGATATAAAATTGACAAGATAAATCAGTTTCAACAGGATATTCTGTTTCTCAAAAATCTGCATATTCATGCCAATTCTTTTCTTTCAACCAAATTCTGTTTCCAACTGCTCACTATTTCATCGCTCAACTTTGCACACTAATCTTAAGTGATTTCAACAAATCCTTTTCTGAATGGTTTATCCATACTGTTGAAAAGCACAGAAACCACAAAAGTAAAAGAAAGCCTTGTGATATTGTTATAACAATGCAAAGGCAAGAGAAATACATCTAAATCTCAGAAATGTTGCCAACCTTTGATATCAAATCTTCAAGCTCTTCAAAGCTTTCTTCACTAAAAGACTCATCAAGAGCTTCATCACACTCCATCTCCCCATAGAGCTTAATTTCATCAACTGACACCCCTTTGTCAATCAATACCTGCCAATTGGCATTTCCATGAAAACTTGATCCAAATGTCACAGGAACTGCAACAATAACATGGACATTATACCTTCAGGAGTCCAGGAGCATCTTCCTCCAGGGCTGTTTCAACTGAATCTCTGCAAAAAATTTAGTAAGCAGAGAATGCTAAGAAAAGTGGCATAAGGCTGGAAAAAAGAAAACATAATCTATATGTATAAATCCAAAATAGAAACTACGTGGCTGTCTTTCTCCTCTTCCGTGGACGGTTGACACGTATTGTTTCAGCAGACTCCGAAGCAATAAGGCTGCATCGAATTTCAGATGGAACACTTTTCTTCAAGCATCCAATGTTCCTAGCTATCTTTAGTTCAGAATCCTCTAACATTGTAGGCATCTTCATCCGATCTCGCAGTCGTATATGGTCTAACTCATCTCCATCTGGTGGATCGGAGACTTCCAATTCACTCTTCAATCGCAGTTTGCTAAAGGAAAAGCTACGGATAGCATTCCTGTCAAGGTTGTGGAAATTATTGTCATCCTTAGGTTCAACCTTGACCTTGAAAAATGTTGATAAAGTTGAGGTATGCGCACTACTTGTGTTTGCGGGAACATAATCTTGTCCCTCGCATGATTTTGGCTCCACATCCATTCTCTCAGATACACGGTTTTTGTTGCTTGCATGAATTTTGATACCATCACGTGATTGAGTTAATTCATGTGAACATTGATTAGTTACAGAAGATTCTGCAATAATATCTTCTGATGAAGCAGGTACTGGAGTTCTGCAGAAAACAGAAGCATTTCTTTGAGGATTATCACAAAGCTGATTTCCAGACACCAAGTCTCCATCAACAAGAAAAGCTGCGTCATTTCCTTTCTCAGCACACTGTTGCATAAGAATTTCTGACAACCCTCCAGAACTACCCTGTGTAATATAAAGTTAGCAGCAACAACAAGCCATTAAAGAGTAATGCTATATTCACAAACCTCATTTTTCCCAACGTGCATCACATGGAAAACAGAAAGAAAATATAAACCAACAAGGAAAGAGTAAATGCAAGCATACATATATAAATAACATAAGCATCAACTCCAATACAAGAAGTCAAAACAGATGTTAGATAGTATAATCCTTATTCTCTTTTTCTTTTTTTGGACGTCCAAATTATTTTGAACCAAGTCATACCACTCAACCATACTGATTGTAACCAGCAACATAGAGTTATAGTCCTTCTCTGCCTTCTGAGCCATGTTCACACTGAGCGAGAACTCTTTCTCAACTGCAGCAGAAAGATTATAGACTGACTGGGGTCAAAGATGAATTCCATAATGACCTTTTGTTATATGAAATATCTCAAACACCCTTTGTTATATTTTCCTCTTCTGGGAACAAAATTTTTCCCAAGCTCAAAGCAGGAACACAACAATTTACTGCATTTATGAGTTATAGATATGAATAAATTTTATGCACTACAAGCTACAGCATAGAATCATGTGTTAAGATACTTTGGTTTGTGGAAGAATTTGCAGAATTAAAAGGCAAACTAATCATTTTAAAACAGATTTTGTAACAAAAGTGCATAATTTAGTAGTTTTTTTTTTCTAATAAATTAATTCAGTAAAAGAACACCAAGGGAGACCACTTGTGTACCAGATTTATACAAGAGATGATATAACTGACAAGGAAAAAGAAGAAAATAATTAAAAAAAAAAGAAAGAAAGAAGATAAACATAAACAAAACAAGGAACAAAAGAAGTCCAAAACATGTCCTAATGAAAGGGATGTTAGTCCATCATCCAGCTAATTTTATGATTAGTTGCTTTCCAAGCAAAAAAGGCTACTCTTGAAGGTGCTAAAGCCTTCCAAATATACTTTAAAATAATCTCAGTACCCTTCAAGGCTTGAAGAAAAAAAGGATAAACTTGAGACTCCTACTCCTAACTCCTTAATAGAAATCTGCAAATAATTCAGTGAATATTTGTAATATTCCCTTAAATAAAAAATCAATTAATTGGTATAAGTAAAACATATTTTAAAGATTGTAAAGATATTAGTGAATCTCTAAATCTTCGAAATTTTCAACATTTCTTTCCCAAACTTCTTTCTTCTTCTAAGTTTCCATCTTTTTTGGCAAACAAAACAAATCCAGAGTACCATAACCAAAAATTTGCTATTTGGCACCCACCAATACACCACAAGTGCCCAAGTAGGTGTCAGACGTAAGGATCCAGGTGTCATCCTACAAGTGCCCAACAAGCATGCATCCCACATATGATAGGCTTGCATCAACCGTCTATGCATAATTTACACCTCCACCTCAAAGCATGGCATCAGACTCTGCTTAATAAGCAAGGGTTCATCAAGAAATTCAGGCCTTCTCATATTTCAATCATTGAGTAAGAAACTCAACAAAAATGGGGGAAAGAAACAGAATTGAGAGTGGATTGCCTACCACCAGTCCACCTTGGAGAGGCCCCTTCAATTTGTGGCTTGGATATGAAAGAAGGGGACGACAAAGGAATAAAACTTTTTTTTTTTTCTTTAATTTTTGATATGTTGATTATCTTTACTTAGAAAGTGACATGTCACATCAACATGGTTTCACCATTAAATTGAATTATAGATGACAAATATACTACACTGCAAGAATACCCTTGTACCTATCAAGAATTACTATAATATCTTCTACCAATCAAATAACAAGAAAATAGATTACCTTTTCAACTGGTTTTGCCAACTCCAACAGTTTCCTACAAAAATGACATAAGAAGACCAAATTCAGTAAGTTATACCTCACATACATATATATGCAGCCACATACATACATACATTATACATATATGTGTGTGTGTGTGTGTGTGTGTGTGTGTTGTAAATATTCCTGTGTTGTTTGTTCGACATGATATTGAAAACAGAGTGTTAAGAAAAGCAGACATATTGATGAAAAGGACCCATCATAACCCATGCAAAGAAAAAGGGTTAAAAACTAAAAACAAAAGGTCACCTTGATAGCAGCATCTTTCGCCGCTGTTTCAGTACAATGTGATCAAGATCATCATCAGCAAAGTCACTGGGGATCTCATTTTTCACTGTAACTGCTGACACACCAGCACCAGCAAAGCCATTTATACCATTACTTGATGAATTCATCAAGTTGTCAAAATACTCAACCTTAACTTTGGCAGGAACCACAGGCAGTGTCTGACCTTCGTGCAAAGTGCAAACATTCACATTGAGTTTCTCTTGTCCAGCAACATCAGTGTTAACTCCACTACATATTATCTGCTCAGAACAAGCATGTCCTTTTACTTGAGTGCCTTGGCAGTTGCAATCTCCAGGCATATCCTTACATTTTTGGCAAGTGGCACTTTGAAAACACTGATCAATTGGAGAGCCTACTGAAATCCTACAGCATGGATCTACAGAAGTAACTGCCTTGGGATCTTTACAATCATCATTTTGTCCCTTCGACGATGGTTGATCTCCTTGTCTAGCAGAGCAAGTAGAAAGGAAAGAGAGAACACCCTGCAGAACAAGTATATTCTATCAACTAAAAGAGAAAAGGAAACAAGACAGGACCCACATGTAGGAGACAATGGGTACAAAACTCAAACTTCTCATAATGAATTCATCCCTAGATATCTTAATTCCTCAATTCATCAGCTGCTTAATTCCTAACTGCCTTTTTGAATGATTTACCGAGACTTATAGATGTCTTATACAATTTTCTCTGCAGTTTAATAAATCTGATTACTCAAGTGACCTGGTATCCACTCTTTCTGATGACCATGTCTCTCCATTGCCTCTGACTTTGTAAATTATCTAAACAGAAACTAGTGATAAATCCTCCTCTTAACTCTTAAATATTTATCAATCTATTCTTTTTACTAGTTGCTCAGACTATTAGGTGTTTTCTCTTATATACTTCTTGTGTACCTGAGGACGTCTTATACTTTTAATGAT
The DNA here is from genome assembly GCF_901000735.1 of Corylus avellana. NCBI lineage: Eukaryota > Viridiplantae > Streptophyta > Magnoliopsida > Fagales > Betulaceae > Corylus > Corylus avellana. Next base: position 30,280,797 of record NC_081545.1, on the reverse strand, counting down.
ATCTCTATTACTTGTTTCAATAATCTAACTTGATTTTCATCCTTCCTCCAGAAAAAAGTAGGACCTTCACAAATAACTAAGCTCTACTGTTACAAACCTAACGGAATCATCCATTACCAATGGGGGGAAAAGAAAAGAAAAGAACCTAAAAGGTTAATTTTCATCAATGGAGTAAACCGTCTTTGATTGAAAATTTCTAAGTTCATTTTGAAAATACTTCTAAAACTCTGAGTAGCCAAGTTAGCGAATGTATATTCGCCAATATAAAATTCTTCCTGTCCATCTCACACTTGCATAATCTTCGCTAATTTTGCTCAAGAGCTTTTCCAACCAAAGTAAACACAATCACTCCTGCAGTTTCACGCTTTTATTTGGCACCATACCAATTTCTATAACCTTGACTATGATATATTTTTCAAGTTTTCCAGATGCCACAATCATGTTCTACCCTTCAAATCTCCCAAACCAAAGTACCTAACCCCACAAATTTAACCATTACTGGAAGAATCTTAGTAAATTTCAATCAAAATGCAAACAAAATTAAAGGTCTCAAAAGCATATAGCAAGATACAAAAGATCATAAAATAAAGAATTGGGAACGATTATTTGTCATTACAAAATAATAAAAATAAATAAATAAATAAAATCTTATAGCACCCAAAATGCATCTCTCATTTAGCGAAACTCATTAAAAGTTCATTATATTCAGCAAAACTTAAATGAAAAGGTATATAGCACCATAAATATAGGCTCAAAATACACAAGGTTTGAAAAATGACTCATAATCGATAATCAAGCACTTTAGAATCAAAAACTAAAAGGGAGAAAATAAATAGAAAATAGAATTCATTCCTCGATGCTAAATTACCTGCGATGAAAAACAGTGTCCATCTTCTTCTTTTACTACCACATCAATATGTGATCTGCATGTCGTTAAAAATTGAAGCTTCTAGCAATAACTCCACAAATTAAACGATTGCAATTAATATTAAAGTTCAAAAACAAATAAATTAAAATGCCAGAGCTTACATAGACTTTCTTTCACTTCCATTCTCAACAACGCCGGGTTTAGGATCACCCGAACCCGAACTCCGTTTATCCGCCCGTAACAATTTCCGCCGTAGCGTCAAAGGAAGACGCTCAAGCTCATCGATTCCACCCTCGAAACTGGTTGGTTTTACACCCGAACCAAACAGTTTGGCCATTTCGGAGCTCTCAGATTCCAGAATCAACGGCCATAACTACCCCACAAGTAAAAAAAATAAATAACCAAATAAACCCTGCCAAAAAGAAAAAGAAAAGAAATGAAAGAAGTTTCTGAATTTAAATTGCAGATTATATATTAACCGAAAAGAGGGAGGGGCCAGGGCGGGAGAGTGGACGTTAGGGTTTGAAGAAACAATTGGGAGAGCGAGTGAGGGAGTGTGCGATTGTTCAACAATCCCAAGCCCAACAGAAATTCCAACCAAGCCCAATAACCAAAACCCACTCAAGAAACAATAGCATATTGTACTTCCACGTGTCTCATTCGGTTTTATATTTTTCGGGTTAAATTCATTCAGTTTTTCAATTTGAACCCCAGTGTTTAAAAATTGGCAATGTACTCCCCTAATATTTCAAAAAAATTCAATTCAAATTGAGGGTAATTACGTAATTTTATAAATTTTCGTATAATTTGATGAAAATTTGTAACGGAATGTTTGAATTAAAAAATTTTAAAACATTAGGGGAGTACATTACCAATTTTTAAACATTGAGGTTCGAATTGAAAAATTCCTAAAACTTCAGGAGATAAAGTGAATTTAACCCATATTTTTAATTTGAATAATATATACTCTTATTGATATTACATTTTGTTACAAATTTTGTTAAAAATTTTAGAAAATTTCACAGATTACCATTGGAATTTAATATAGGTATTATTTTGGTCTCTTTTTATTTTCTATTTGAACAATTTACTCCTAGAACATTGTATTTGGTGACCATCAAAATTTATATATATATATATATGTGTGTGTGTGTGTTAAATAGGGGTCGATGAGGATGGCTACACCCCCACAAAGGTGTGCACAAGTGGATCCTCACTACTATTGCTCCCTATGTGGGGGTGAAAGGTGTTGATAGGATGGTTTTCTATCCTTTTCCTTTTTCTTTTCTCTTTTGGCTTTTTTTGGCTTTTCCTATATTTTATTATTATTTGGCATAGTTGCCTACATGGCAAGTTGATTATTTAGATAGACAGGAATCGTTTTTATTAGTCTGACATAGACAATATGACAAATGGAAAGTTTAGATTAAAGATTGGCTAAAAATATGTGATGGAATGGCGTCTTTGTTAGTTGTCAAATTTAAAACATGGAGAACTTATTTTATTTTAGTTTTTTAGAAGGGAATTCATATAAGTTTCATTCATAGAAATTATCATGAATATAAAGCTCTTACAAAAAATCATAACCAAAGCTATGAGATTACAAGCGTCACAGACAACGTATTACATTCCATACCCAAAACCAATCCACTAACTATGAAAAACTTATCTATAACATAAACAAAATTCCGAAACTTTAAAGATAGTTTTTCTAAAATTTATGCATATTGAGATTTAAGCCTAGATACGTATCTTAGAGAAAGTGACATGCACAACAATTGAGGTCCCAATAAGCCATGTCACAAACCATAACACACCCACTTGAGAATATTCTGTAAACCTTGAAACACACCCCTATTCACTATAAAATCGATTAGCTAGCTAGAGATTTAATCTCATCACCCACATCACAATATACATATTTAATTTGTCCAATATTTAGTTTGGTAGCTTAAGCAATGGCTGAGATTGCCAGGCTCGAGGCACAGGTGGAGATAAATTCACCAGCAGAAAAGTTCTATGGCTTCTTTAGGAACAAAATGCACCATTTGGTGCAAATGTTCCCCAAAAACGTCAAAAGCTTTCAGTTGCTGGAAGGAGACTCGATCAGGCCTGGCTGTCTGACACATTGGAAATATGACCTCGGTGAGACAAATTATATATACACCATGCTCTGTTTTACTTATTTTATGTTATTAATGGTGTGTTTTTTTTTTTTTGGTGAATTTATTGTTGTGCCAGGGAGTCCCATGACAGCAAAGGTGAAAATCGAAGATGTTGATGAAGAAGATATGACGATCACTTTTAATGTCGTTCAAGGGGATGTTTTGAGATTTTACAAGAGTTTTAAGGCAAAACTTCAGGTTATCAGAGTGCATACGGGCATTAGCTCTGCAGAGTGGACCGTGGAATTTGAGAAGGCAAATGGAAGTGTCCCTGATCCCGAACACTATGTGGACTTTGCAGTCAAGATGTCAAAAGGGTTGGATGCTTACCTTTGTAAAAACTGATCAATTATAATAAGTGTGTTAATTATTATTATTATAACAATTGATCAATTATTATATGTATAATAAGTGTATTAATTACGTAGGAGCTTAATTGTGTATCAAAATTAAAAGAGCTGGTTATATATTGATTGCGCTTAATGCTTGAGTTCTTTTAGATTGTTTTTGAGAAGGCTTTTATAAGGAATGTGCTTATAAATATGGTTATTTATAAATTGTCCAAGTTTGCTTATCTATGCAAGTGAAATGGTTTCCCCCATGCACATCGGTATTATGCATATTCCATATTTTACTTATTTCTTGTCCATCTTTATATAAGAGATGAGAAAATTCACCGTTGAATATATAAAATCATATGTAGATCTCCTAGATTCAAAGGTAGATTTGCAAAAAAGATGTGTAAAAAATAAGCAAGAGATAGATGTATAACAGTTAACACTTCTCTTTTTCGGATGATACTTTTTTATTTTTCTCGAACATGTCTAGAGAAGAGGGGAAGACTAAGGACTCGACTCTCCCTTAGAGAGAGGTTAAGAGGGCAAATGCTCTAAAAACTAATGGGAAAAAGTACATAAATGATACATATTTTAATGAAGTAAGCATTATTTTCAAATGCCTTTAGGCAAAGAACAAAATTTTCATCCAACCCTATTAGAAAGAGAACTCTATCATTAAATGAATAACAACAAAAGTGATTTTTTTTTTTAATAAAATTTGCTTTTCATTAATCACTAGATGAAGCGGAATGGTCAATTAAAACAATATCACCGATACAAGCTGAAGTTTCATCCCTCCACATCCTATCCATGACACACTTGGTAACCACCCTAGCTAGACCATAAACAGCGCAGTTGGCTGCCCGGGTTACAAAACCACATTGCCATCATGGGAGCTTACAAAGACCAACTCAAATATCTACAAGATGACCAAACATGCTCTAGTTATCATCCATAGAGTTGATTGCATCTACTACCTGCTTAGCATTACCTTCCAACATAATTGCTTGCCCACCAATTTCTGCTCAGAACAAAAGTGAATTATAGTTTGAGAAAATGTGAATTCAAATTTAAGAGACCTACTTTCATTTTTTGGAACTTTCATTTATTTGGGCAATCTAAAAAAGAAAACATATCATTAATTATAGAATATATTTTAAAGAAATAAGCAATCTTTTCAAATCCTTATACAAAGAGCAAAGTTTTCCTCTAAATCGATTAAGAAGAAAATAAATGAATAAAAAATTTTTGGGATTTGAATATATATATTTTTTAAATAAAAGTGAATTATGAATTCAAATTTAAGAGCCCTACTTTCATGTTTTTTTTTTTTTAAATAATCTTAAGTGAGTCATATATATATATATATATATATATATATATATGTCTGAAATTATTCCTTACTTGTATATATATTTCTGTTTCACGATTTATTATCAATAATCTTCATTTATCAATGAGAGGATTTTTATAAGAACGACAATAAAGATAATAATAAATGTACGGCATATATGATATATGACCGTTGAGGGCCATCTCTGCGTGTTCTGGGCGTCCCTACTCGAGCTGTTCTTTGTCTGTTTATGTAGAGTATGCGATCCAACCTTTTTTCAGTTTTACCTCGTAAAAAACGCGCATATTAAACACAAAGACAACGCTCCAAGGCAAAATGGTACTACCAACAAAACTGAAAAAGCTTTGCAACGGCTAATTTAACAACAACAAATGACCTTGGGCCTCGGCCCTTGGGGCATCTATCTCTACTCTATTCTCTTCACCACTGCTCTCCTTGATCACTGTCCGACTCGGCAGATGATTCCTTAACCGTCAGATCAACCAGACAAAAACTTTCCACGTGATTTGTGGGTACCACCCACACTCCCCTCCGTCTTGTATTTCCCACATCTTTACCCCACTTTATATTTCCTTGATTTAGTAGTTTTTCCACTCTCACACTCTTACTCAACTCTCTCTCTCTCTCTCTCTCTCTCTCTCTTAATTGTTGGATATCTTTGAAGGCTCTGTCTTTTGAGGGCTCCCCCACTGAAGAATAATGGCTGTGCTTATTCTTCTTCTTCTTCTCTTTGCAGCTTCTGCAGTTGCAGCTGATGAAGGTGACTTACTTTTCTCTGATGCGTGCGTTCTGTATATATGTATATATATATTTTGTTTCTTTTACTCTGTTAAAAGTGCTTGATTTTGGTATTTCACTTTTTGATTGATTGTTGGTTTCACTTAAGATTGAGATGATGTCTCTGTTGTTTCTTAGAGGTTATAATGAGCTGACATTATTCTGCATGTGTTCTGTTTGAGGTCTTTGTCTGTAGTCACCCCTCCTTGCTTTAAGCCCCCTTTGGAGGATTACATACTAAGGGAAAATTAATTTATTAAAGCTTGGGCATGTGCCGAAAATAAAATGGCTTCTCTGTGAGTGTGTGTAGCTTCTTCTTCTTCTGCTTCTTCTTCTTCTGTTTTTTGGGTCCAAAAGTCGGTGTCTTCTTGCCTATGACGTTTAGTAGGTCAAATATTAAAAGTGTAATAAAGGAGGACAGAAGGGGAAGTTGGGGGGGTCTTAAATATAGACAAAGATCCTCTCCAGTCTCCATTTCACTTGAAGCGAGGAGGAGTTACAGAAGATTTAATATTGTTGTATCTGACGATGACGACGTAACATCATTTAAATTTTTAAATGGTGAGTCAACGTATTTATCATTGGATGCCGGAAAATTCTGATTATGAAATGGTTCTTCTCCTCTTCGCTTCGAATTGAGAGGATTTTTTTCCCAATAAGTATTACCTGGAACTAGAGTATAAATGAAGATGTGCCTTATACAAAAGAGTATAAACGAAAATAACATAAGGTTTTGTGAACATCAATGCCCTAGTCTCTGACATTTTAGATTATCTCCTTCTTTTTATGTATTAAAAGATAAAAAATAGACTAGCATTGTTATTTGTCTAAATGTCTTCCAGCTCATGGGGCATTTCTTCGGATTTCAACCCCTATTTATCTTACTCTTGTTAGTGGCCTTTACCTTGGTAGTGTAAATGGTCAAGGGTTGGAGAATTTAGGCACTTTTGCTTAGAACTTGTTGAAGGCATGGGTGCTGCATTCTATGACCATATATTATATTGCATCTATCCGTACTACCCACTTGCAGTGTATGCATGCATTGATATTTTTTATTTTTATATGGTGTCTACTGTAAATTCAAATAAAAACAATAGCACCATCTGAGATTTAACCCCACACTGCATAATGTTTACAGTGTTTCATTATTTTTACAATTAGAAAAGAAAAATGTCATTCCTTGCAATTAGAATACGGTTGGGGTCAATAAATGAAATTGGTCCCCTCCCCCTAAAGTGAAAGCATTAAACTGTTCTTGTTTGTCGTTAGAATCTATAGGAAATTGTTATCATGGCCAGATTATCTTTTGACGGTTTCCTTGGAACTGGATAGTTTCTCAAAAGTTGGCTACTAAATCAAGTTGAATTTGGTACAGGCCAGGTTGTTGGACTGAATGTGTTAAAAACATTGTAAAGGCTTGAGGATTTTTGATTCGCTAATGTTTGATCCGCCAAAATGTTTTTTTTTTTTTTTTCCTTAAAATAGTCTATTAATGGTTGGAGTTGTTGTCTTTAATGGCAATCTTTATATCTACTGCTATGATCTTCTACTCTAAGATCTTTTGCCCATAGCCACAGAAGTTTCAAGTTCTGTTGGATTCTATGGTTAAGAAATTAAGAATCTGATTCTTGCAACACTTGCAGGTGCTTTGCTGCAACATTTGATATGTATGTTGTTTTCTTACTAATGCTGATACTTCAGCATTTGAAAGCCTCATCATCTAGAATAAGGCAAACATTGTTTAATAGTTTGTTTTCTGCCATTGTTAGCAATAGGTACTAATTACCAGATAATATGCTCACTTGTTCTGCAGGACACTTACGTTTCAATTGATCCTACACATACTGCCAGCTGATATTGATTCAATTTTTGTAGCTTAGATATATAGTGGCAAGTTGTCCACTTTCATTCATGTTATGAACCAAAAATTGTTGGGTCTCAAATTTGGGATCTTGTAGCTTAAGCCTAGTATGAGTTAGATAATACTAGTTAATATATCCTCATTAGAAAAACCAAATTCATATTGTCCTCCCAGATGTTGTTTACAATTTTCATCTAGTCATGGTTGTACAAACTACGAAAATTTATGTTTCAAATAAATGAAAAATCACAATGGTTGTTGTTTCATTTTTGCAGATGCATTTATTGGTGTGAACATAGGAACGGACCTCTCAGACATGCCACATCCAACTCAAGTAGTAGCCCTCCTCAAAGCCCAGCAAATCCGACACATCCGCCTTTACAATGCTGACCGTGCGATGCTCCTTGCTCTTGCAAACACAGGCATCCAAGTCATGGTCTCTGTCCCAAATGAACAGCTCCTTGGAATTGGCCAATCAAACTCCACTGCGGCTAACTGGATCTCCCACAATGTCGTGGCACATTACCCAGCCACCAATATCACGGCCATATCTATTGGTTCTGAGGTGCTAACTACCATTCCAAATGCAGCAACAGTCCTTGTCAATGCCCTCAAGTTCATTCATTCAGCCCTTGTGGCATCCAATCTTGACCGTCAAATTAAAGTTTCAACACCTATCTCTTCCTCCATTATCCTTGATTCATTTCCTCCTTCTCAAGCCTTCTTTAATCGCTCATGGAATCCAGTTTTGGTCCCCATGTTGAATTTCTTGCAGTCCACAGGCTCATATTTGATGCTCAACATTTACCCTTACTATGACTATATGCAATCAAATGGTGTAATTCCCTTAGATTATTCACTCTTCAAGCCTCTTCCTCCAAATAAAGAAGCTGTTGATGCTAATACGCTTCTCCATTACTCCAACGTCTTTGATGCAATGGTTGATGCAGCATACTTTGCCATGGGTTTTCTAAATTTCACCAACATTCCTGTGATGGTGACAGAATCAGGATGGCCCTCAAAAGGTGATTCTAATGAACCTGATGCAACATCAGAAAATGCCAACACCTATAACAGCAATTTGATAAGGCATGTGCTGAACAAAACTGGAACTCCCAAGCACCCTGGAATTGCTGTTAGTACCTATATTTATGAGCTCTATAATGAGGATATGAAGCCTGGGCCGGTCTCAGAGAAGAACTGGGGATTGTTTGATGCAAATGGGGCGCCCATTTACATTTTACACTTGACAGGATCAGGAATGGTGTTAGCAAATGACACTACGAACCAAACTTACTGTACTGCAAGGGATGGTGCTGATCCAAAGATGCTGCAGGCTGCATTAGATTGGGCTTGTGGACCCGGCAAGGTGGATTGCTCACCTTTGTTGCAGGGAGAACCATGCTATGAACCAGACAATGTGCTTTCTCATGCGACTTATGCTTTTGACACTTACTATAATCAGATGAGGAAGAGTTCTGGGTCGTGTGACTTCAATGGGGTGGCTGCTATCACCACCACAGATCCAAGTAAGATCATATATACCTTCCTTCTTCTTCTTCATTTCTTTCTTTTGTTGATTTTTATTTGAGTTCTCAGGTCATGTGACTCAATAATGCATTATCAAGTTCTAACAGTTTTGTTGCTTGAACAACGCAGGTCATGGTTCTTGTATATTTGCAGGAAGGTAAAGTTCAATTTTCTTTATGACCAACATTTAACATTTTTTCAAGTTTTTCCCCTATGGTTTTGATTTTGATTAAAAAGTTGTTATTGCAGTGTTGGCAAGAATGGCTCCTTGGTAAATATCACAGCTCCATCCATGAATTCCACAAGTTCAGACTCCTCAGGCCACAGTATTCACATCAGTGGTTTAACAAGCATCTTCATGGTTATCAGAGTTCTAATATGGAGTCTAGTATTCTTGTAGATGGAACCTACTGCAGCCCTCGTTCAAAAGTTTTGAAATAGATGGTTCTTGGAGGAGCTTTTTTCCCCTTTGGAGATTGTTCAGTTAGTGAACAGGTAGTTTAGAGAAAGTGGTCCAATCAAATTTTGTACAAAAACAAGCTGAAGGGGCTTCATCTACATTGTTATTCTTTTCAAATGGATTATGATCCATTATTCTTCTTTTATGGCCAGCATACTTGTTCCTCTTAAAACATTGCTTCAACTGCTTCTTCTCCTTTACATCCAAAATATGTCATTTTGTAGAGAAACAAACTGGCTTGAGGTAATCAACTATATCTTTATTACTTAGAGCTTGGAGCTTGTTTGGAATAGTGTTTGAGAAATAGAGTTTTTGTCAAAAGTGCGTTTTAGCAATTTTTAAGCTTTTTGTACCCTTAAAAGCGTTTTTAATTTTTACCAAACAAGAATTTTTTTCTTCAAACTTCAAATGGACTTTTTGAGTGTTAAAAGCACTTTTAGGCCCCTTAAACGCAATCCTAAACAGGCCCTTACCGAAATATGTGCCGCTGCACAATACAAATAAATGAAATTTGTTAATTGTTAGAGTTAGGGTGTCCTCATTCTAGAAGAAGATAGATGAAGTATTCCCTCTCTTATGTGAATCTTATTCTTGACAACTTATGCAAGCAAAATACGAATGAATAAATATTTTAGCACTTCCTCTACACTTCAACAACAAAGTTTTGAGTGGATTTTTTTTTTTTTTTTTTGAAAAATACAGGGACCAACTTGAAATAAAAATTATTTTAGGAATGGCATTGCAAATTTGGATAGTTTTTAGACACGCCTTGTCTTCCGAATGAAGGTGAAGCTTTGACAACACAATTAGTGGCCTCTTTAGCATACTATAGTTAAGCCTCTTCATCCTTGAATGTGATTCTTAAATTGTTATCATGGCTCTTCATCATCTTCACATTATCTAGGACTCGAAAATCTCTTCTTTAATTTTGGATATCATCGATTTATCCCAACCTTTTTTATTGGTTACTAAAAAAATTAACAAAAGTATAAACTTTTGTGTCCACTATACGGCAAAATGGCCGCAACTAGGGGTAACTCTGGCCGCATTCTCATATCTCTTCTTCTCCCCTCAATCCAAATTGTAAGTGGGATAGACTCACCCCCTTTCCCTAGTTTGGTTTTCTGTTGTTATTGTTGTTTTTTTTTTTTTTTTTTTTTTTCTATGTTACTAAAAAAATTTGGATCCAGAAAACAACTAATACTATTCAATACAAACCCCCAAGTTTATTAAAAAAAAAAAAAAGTCCCAGCCTGTATGATTCATACACCCTAAAGGAAAAGGGCCTAAACCAATTAAACATAATTCGTCTATGAATCCAATGACATGAGGTGAGCCCATATCAAACCCATTTACTATCAGGATCCAAAATTTTCAGCCCTGACCCGCGAAAGATGAACTAGCCCACCAAAAATGTAATTTTGGAAAACATTGGGGTCAATTAAGTAGCCCATTTCACGAACCCTAATTCTCCCATCTATAAGAATCAACTACCTTCCTTTCCCCCACCAGCCTCTTCTTTCCAGTATTTTTCTTTCCTTGAATTTGTTTTTCGTGATTTCTAATCCTCCTTATGTGAAGAGCATCGATTCTACACTATGATTCTCTGTGCTTATCGATAGCAATAGAGGGATACGAAGAGATGCGAAATTCTTGAGTACCTCTGGACTGGTGGATTCCTGATTCTCAGTGGATTCTAGCCCTTTCTCGTAGGTTCCACACCCCCTCTGAAATCACCTATTGTTTTATTTATTTATTTATTTATGTTTGTGTCTGAGTTTGGGTGCTCGATGATGATAGATTTTGCTTTAACCACACCGAAGAGAGAGCGAGATTGGGTTATGATTTTCTCTGGTGTAAGCCAATGCAAGCACTTTTTGTGCTTGATGGGTGCTTGATGACTCTTTTCTCTATGAGCAGGAGGTTAATTCCTCTTCTGATAGAGAGAAGAGGAAGGCTCTGTCAAGCATTTTAAGTGTGTTCGGCTTATTCTCGAGAGGGTTTCCCCCTTCAAGTTCTCTCATGTGGAAAACAATGGCCCGTAAACTGAGAGCAACCTAACTTTTTTTTTTCTTTGATAAATCTTGAGTATTTTCTAAAGAGTTTTGTTTCTTTGTTTTTGAATTGATTTTTTTTTTCTTTTGAAAATTTGTTCTTCAAATGTTTCTTTTTTAAAGAAATTATAAATTACTTTGATTCTGGGAAATCCCATTTGGAGAGCAAACATCATTGTTATTCAAAACTTAAGCATTTTAAGTAGCTTGATCTATGGCTTGCCATGGGTTGAATAAACCATCATATCTTGGCTTCCATAGGCAAATAGTATGAATACATGAACCCTCTGCTCCGCATTAAGGGTATAAAACTCTCTACTTTAGACTGATTCTGAGGGAGTGGGAGCAATGGGAGGCGCATCAGAAAATACGGTGGAGAAAAGTTTCTCAGCAAGCACTGCGTTTGCTGCATCGGAGGGATGGAATGCATCCCAGAACACATACTCGGTGCGATTGCTGCATAACTTGGTGTTTGGCAAACAGAGCCCTCCAATGTTTGTGTCTACATTGCAACAAGATGTGTTGGAAATCTTAAAACCTGCAGAAGAAAAAAGAGTTAACATTCTAAGACAATTGGCATGTTTCATGGCCAAAAAGGGAGCAGTTTTGGGTTTACCATAGGCACTGGGATTCTCGATCAAGTCCAGAACTCCCGAGTATGTGTCTGCAAATATCAGTTTTGCATTTGGGAGGCGGCCATTGAGAGAGGCTACTAGGTTTTTGACTTTGGAGTTGAATTCCAGAACCAATTGATTCACCCGCTTTAAGCATTGGCCTGTCTTTGATTTCACCCTCTGAGAAGGAATGCAGCCCAGAGGGCCAAGGCCATGAAATAGCATCTTTCGTGCTCCAAGTTGGTAGAGCCTCTAACATAACAAGTCCACATTTTCACACATGATATTTGGCCAACTAAAATAAGAATAATATTATATAATTGAGATTACATAAGAGTGTGGCCGCCCCAGGGACATTGACCACCCCCGATGTGAATTAGTGTGGCCTAGCCACCCCGGAATCTCACTGTGGGGTGGCCTTGGCCACCCTCGATGGCCTTGGGGTAACATGATTTTTTATTATTATTATTATTATTTTATTTTTAAATTTGAAAAAAAAAAAAAAAGGTTTTTTTGGGAAAACTTTGTCCTTCCGGACCTTCCCGTACGGAATAATTATGCCTCTAATTTTTTAGAGGGATAACTATTCTTGTGTGGATGTGATTAGTCATTTCTATGAGAATAACTATTTACGAGAATATACCCCTATCAAACAAAAGAAATTAAAGAATGATTATTTCATGGGAATAGCCATTTCATTTCAAAAGTCTATTTTGCAAACTAAACGGGCTCTAATAGTCTTCACAAAATAATGGCTTAGTTATCACTTTTATGCACACTTTGGAAAAAAATATATACATAAAAGAAGAAGAAAGTATCAAGAAGGGAGTTAATTTATTTTACCGTAAGTTGATGTTCTAAGGTGGAAATTAGGAGTTCCATAAATTCGTCAGGTGTGTACTGTTGACCGTCTGCTAAAAAGGGTTGCAAGAAATTGTTGACATAATCGTTACTTCCTGAAAGAAAAAAAAAAAAAAAACACAAATTTTTGTTGCTTTCTGACAAAAACACCATGAAAATGGAAGAATAAGGAAGTGGGAGAATGATACTAAGAATTACTAAGTACCAATTCCAATGAAGTACATGGCTTCATTGCAAAGCTTGTTGGCAGCCACTTCTCCAATTTTAGTCTTGATTGTTTCCTTGGACTTTGCAAAGTAATTTATTTGGTCATCGAAGGATAATCTTTGAATCTACATTAATTAATGCATGAAACCATGAAAATTAGAGTTGAGAAAAATGGGCAGTAATGTAATGAAATACTTGTGGTTTGTTTAATCAACTTAAAAAGCATAATAAATCCTGCTTAAAAGAATGGGTTCTTAGTTCTTACAAAATAAAGCCCAGTGTCGTTGAGAATTCCTGCCCCACCGGATGCATAATTAACCCCTTTGAGGACTGCATCATCATTCTGTGACAAAGAAAGATAAGGTGGTGGTGATGAAATCCCAAGCTTTTGAGCTGCAAATTCAAAACAAAAAGATTAATTAGAATTATCCCATAACATATAATTCAAAAACATAAGTGGATGGTAAGTAAATAGAGTAATACATATTATGTCACCAATTGTCCTCCCATTTGTGAACCTCCCTGTGGCCTGCCCACCAGCATAATCGATGCCATACCAAGGGTAATTGGATTTTGCAAGAGAATATTGCATGTAATTGTTGTTTCCAACTTCTGTTAAGGAGTCACCAAAGACAAATGTGACTGGCGATGCTGCTGACGCCATGGATGCTGTAGCTGCCAGGATCAATGCAGCAAAAGCCAGCCCTGGCATGCCCATTTTTCACTACTTTTCTTCTTTCTCACTTGTGGGTTGTAAGAGGAGTAGCCCTTGATGACAAATATTTATAGAATGTTGAGAAAATAGTGAATGATCATTTTAAGTCATGCCCAGTTCTCCAAGTTTCACATGTTAGGTGATTATTTTCCAAACCATAGAAGATACAAGTGGTGGGTGTTAGGCTATAAGTGCCTTTCATCTGGTTCACTGCAATTTCTTTCCCTCTTTCTCTCTTTCAAGGCGTTGGCCAACTCAAGTCATTGGGTAAGGATGGTTAGTTTTGTTAGGTTTTGCCCTTGGCGTGAAAGTGGCAATAATCTTTACACTCAACTACCACTCCAAGCTGCTCCAATGGCAGAACTGTGCTTTCAATGAGGTTTTCCTTAATTGTGTCAATTCCTATGCTTTCTTTTCTTGATTCACTTAAAAGAGTAAATCCAATTGCTTGTGAGTTGTGAAAAGTGTTGTCACCTCGGCCATTTGCTCTGCAATTGATTTGATCATGCTCCTTTCCTCCAATTATAGTTAACCAAAACACATCTCATTGCTGATGCATTACTATTTCTACCATGTGAGTTATTAGAAAATGTCTAAAACAATTTAGAATAGAAAATTCTGAATACGGCTAGTATTTAAGTAAGATGTTGGTGCAAAGACATCTAGTGATCTCAAACTGCTTTTCAGGAAGAAATTTTTATACAAAATAAGGGAGAGGTTGTCAGAAAGTCTGCCGGTTCAAGAGAACCGGAGATACTCCGACACTCAAGTTAGTAAAAACCTTTACTGAGAAATGGTAAAGCTAGTAAGGGTGTGTATGTGGGTGTAGTAATGTGCAGGATGTGAGAGAATGCCTCTGATGGCTTGAAAGAGTGACTTAGTTTTCTTAGAATCATTGCTTGGCTGATGAAGGGGTCTTCCCCTTGCCCTCTCTCAGCTAGGGCTCCTAAGGCTTCCAGCTGACCTTCTTGTTGAGGGAGCATAGGATTGTTTTTGGAGTTGTTTATGGTGTGGTAGGTTGTTATCTGACCTGACAAGAGAATGAATTGACTATAATGTGTCTCATTGAGACAAAGGCACATCAAGTTGTCAATCTCAGACCTGCTGTGAAGTGTTTGTCGAGCTTAGTCCTAACATGGTCTTGGTCTAGTGGTATATACATTTTTCAGGCATTTTTGGGCTTTCTAAACAATTAGATTGGGCCTTGAGACCTAGCGGCACCGGCACGTAATGTGGTTCTCCGTAAGAGAACATAGATATACAAATTACTTGGTTACATTTTTTTTTCTTCCTGATTTTTCTTTATTCCTTTGCCAAAATGATTAATCTTCAATTGGTCTACGTTTTAAATCAATGGTTTGCATCTTTTTTCCGCTATTTGCTTTATATTTCCTCTAGACATGACAGGGAAACGTGTTGAAATTTCAAGAAGAGTTTTCACGATACGTAAGCTTAATTTTCAAGGATTCCAACACTAGTACACGATGATGAGTCCCGATCAACTCCAAAGCTTGAGATTGACTAAAGGCTTTGTATTCCCTTTTCTATAGCTGAATTTTGGGTAACTGAACTTTTGATTGAGGTGATAAAGAGGTGATAAGAAAAAATGTATCAAATTGAAGCACATGGTTGAAAAGTTTGCGAGCAGCTCACCTCCCATTAGAAACCCTTGCATTTCTCCCATTTTTTAGTATGGATGTGGGACACTTGTTAAAAAATAAATCTAACAATTATTTTTTTGCCGCATGATTTCCCTTGAATCGTCATAAACTACCATGAGTAATGTTAAAAGTTTTTCTTGTGTCATTACAAAAATAATGTAATTTTTAAAATCACCATTTGATCAAAATTCAATAGTGATCAATTACAAATTCAATAATAATTTTAAAAATCAAATCATTTTTTAAATAACACAAGAGAGACTTGTAACGTTATTCAATTAACACCGTTAACTCTAGTGGCAGAGGCAAGAAATAATATACCAAAAAAAAAACAAGATCGACGCATCGTATCACTTCTAGTAAAACCATTCGACATATCACAGAAACTTTGCCATGTCAACAAGGAAATACAGAAAAAATATATCCAAAATTTATTAGCTTCATGCCAAGCAAATAAATAAGGTGACCTGTATAGTAGCCAACCAGCCATCCCATCTCACCCTTCCAAAACATATGATTCCAATTAGCTTACAGCAAAGACCACTTGATATTCTACCTGGAAAAAGATGTTATGCAGTTACATTTTCTCCGTACAAGAACATGTACCTGAAGTCCTCTTTATGAGCTCACTATTTACACTAGGTGTGGCTTGCAAGAACTAACCAATAAAACACCTACTCCATTTGGCCAGTAAGTGCTGCTTCCTCATCGTCAGGATCTAGTTCTTGCTCCACACTTTTGACCTGTAAATACAGGAGATTTCCATGAGGAAACAAAAAGTAAGGGAAAATAAATATTGATCCCGCTTGCAAGTACAACTGAAAACATGTCCAGCCTTTGGCCAATAACTTGATACCACAGTAAAAACATAAACTACCAAAAGCGTAGGGCAGAAGCACGGGCAAAAAAGATATGTAATTTAAAACTAAATAATTTGCCATGTGAGCTAAGTAAAAAACCAGCTAGAATCCCTTAGGGTTTAGCATTTCTCACCTTTTTTAACACCTTGAAAACTAACAATCTTTTCTTCTCAGTAATCTCAATCGGTTCTGATGCAGCTAGAACATATCATGCGCTGTGACCGATTTTTTATTTTTTATTTATTCTTTCTAAGAGTTCCCAACTTCCCAACAAGAAAATGTTCCTCAAGCATGGAATAGTACTCAGATGCACACACATGATTAAGGATTATGCAACTTTTTCTATCTTCAAAGGAAAAATATATACCAGTTCTTATCAGTGGCTAGGGAGAATGGAAGGTGTCAGGCAACAACGACAAATGTCTATAAACTAACTCCAATCAATACTTATCACTTACCTCTGGAACATAATGCATCAGCATGTTTTCAATGCCAGATTTTAGTGTGACAGATGAGCTAGGGCAGCCACTACACGCTCCTTGCATTCTCAGTTTCACTATTCCACTTTCTCTGTAGAAATAATACCCATAAACTTCTTAGTGTTAAGCGACAAAAACAAATAAAAATGTACATATTAAGTTTTTTTTTTTTAATGAGTGGACAAGTTAAATTCATGAAATATGCATATTCAATTCAAACACATTCATAAGATATTTTCAGCAAGATGAAGGAAAACCTACGGATCAAATCCACGATACTCAATATCACCACCATCGTCTTGCACTGCTGGTCGTATACGAGTTTCCAACAGTTCTTTGATCATTGCTACAGTCTCAGAGTCATCCTGTATCAGCAAACGAAGAGGTTCATATCTCAAAGATTTATTCACAATCAAACTAATTGACCACAACCATTAAAAATAAAAACAACTTCCTCCAGAATTTATGTTCCAATAGTAAAGTTTCTGGTTGTCCCTAGCGCTCTGCACTTGTCCATTGAAATGGGTCTAGGTGATCTCACAATTTAAATTCAAAGCAAATTTGTAGGCTACAAATCAAACCAATGACACCTCAATTTATCCATTTCTCTAACATATTGCTCACCAAGAATGGTTAATTCTTTTTTCTTTCTATTTTCCTGGTGACAAGCTACTCAATAGTCAATATAGAACTCAGGATGACATGCTACTTCATTACAAGCAATTCAAATATTCAAGCTAATGCACTAGAAAATAGTAAGATCTGAGTTTTCAAGAAGACCTGAAAAAGTGTTTGTAAAGGCAGAGAGGTGACATTAAAACATAAAAAAAGATAAACAAGAAATGACTATGCAAAGTGATAATGTTTCCACAAATTTCCTTAGCATGTACACAAAAATTCTCAATTAATGTGATCATTAGCTTTTTTAAAATCAAATTTGCAGAGCACACTAGCTTCCCAAATATGATTCCGCCATCAAGGCACTCATTAGCAATAACAACCGAACTAGAATCTGCCTTCCCCAAATGAATGCATTCTAAGACTTGGAAAAAATATTCTTCAATACCATTTTCAGCCTGTTAGCTAGAACTTCGGTGATAATTTTGTAAATGTCACTCACTAGACTAATCATAAGAAAATTCTTAAGATTGACATTCCCTGAAATCTTCAGAATGAGAGCAATGAACATAGCATTTAGGCTCACTTCAACTTGCCTCTAGCATGGAAACCATGGAAGACCTTCATTATGTCTTCTTTTAAAACATCCCAGCAAGCTTGGAAGAACGCCATAGAGTAACGTCAAGGCCTAAGGCCTTATCACTATTTAAAGCTTTCACTATCTCCAAAATTTCCCCTTCCTCAAACTCTCTTTCCAATCAATTCAGCCTCACAAATAGAGTAAAACCTATAATTTCTTAGAATGCAAGTTTTACTCATAGAAGAGAAATTTCGAACAGGCTCATTGTTCCTCAAGCAATACCCAAAAATTTCCAAATAACAATGAAAGATAAAATTAAAAAGAACATTAGGTTTGTGCTCCTTTTTCATGTAGAGTATAAGGCACATGTTTCAGACAAAAATCAAGTCTTAAAACATAAGGCCTAATGACATCGGTGCTTCAAACTCTAGGGCATAGGTCCCAAGGGACTTGTACCGCCCCGGCCAATCAAGATCTTTTCAAACTATGCTTGCCCGACACTTTAAAATATATAATCCTAGTATCAGGTTAGGACCTTTGTACATTGAAAAGCATACTGTTCAGGGGACATTTAAACATTGCAATATTTACTTCATAAAACCAAATGCTAATCAGTTAGAACGCAATCAAATCTTCATTTAAGATCAAAGAAAATAGTATAAAGTTCGTGAATCTAAGCTCGAAGTTACAAGTTATACCTCACCGATAGCAGTGTCCTTAGCTGCCGCAGTTTTAGAGTCCAGAAACAGTGGCTGCCCAGAAGAATAGAAATCCATGATGGCTGCAAAGATTTCGGGCTTCAAAAAATCCCAAGAAGCATCGTCTGACTTTGTCACCGTAACGAAATCAGATCCAAAGAAAACTCGAGTAATACCTGCGTTAAAAGGAAGCGTACCAAATGAACACCATGTAAAAGAGCATAACGCATGAAAAACAAAAGCAGAAAGAAGCTGACCATCGATTCCGAAGAGCGCTTTTGCCAGCGGAGAATTCATGGCCGCACGCGCATTGGGAAAGTCAGCGCTCCCAACTTCCATAACCGGCTCCCCAGGATGGAACATCAGAGAGGAAGGGTTGGGCGTGGACTGCGTTTGTATAAACATGGTCCTCCTCTGCCCTGCGCCATAATATTATCAACAATAATTGTATAATAATTGAAAAAATAAAATAAAATTAATCGATAGGGAAAGAATTACTTAAAGAAAAGAGAGGAACCTCCGAATGGGGAAGATCTCAGGGATGCGAGGCTTGAGGAAAAGGAGGCGATTTGGCTGTCCAGATACGACGCCGTTACGGCTGAGGAAGAAGAGGAAGAAGAAGAAGCATGTAGGAGGCGTAAGCTATGTTCCACGGAAGGCCTTAGGAGTCTTTGTTGCTGAGACGAATACCAAAGGGCTCGCCCCATCAATCTTCCAAATCCCCTCATCGCTGCTTCTCTTCTGCAATCGCAAATTGCCTCTCTTCCTCTCTCTCGCTCTGAGATTTGAGTTTTCTCGCAACTTCAGTGGAGCAGAAGAGAAGCCTTCGTCGTTCGCTATGTTTGGTAGGGTATGAGAAAATGTTTCGAAGATTAAGATTTTACTAGAAAAATTGCAATTTTACTTTTTAGAAAGTATTTTGTATTTTTTAAATAAATAAACAAATACTAAACACCTTCTTCTTCTTTTCTTTTTTTTTTTTTTTTCTTTTTTTTTTTAAAAAATGGTTAAACTCTTCAACTCAAACTAGTTAATTTTGAATTACATTCGTGTCAGATTCGATAATTACATAAAAAATTATCAATTCTGTGCAGTAAGATTATATAAGTCAACAATAATATGAGGAGGATAAAAGTGTCTTGCCCATTGTTTTCCTAGTACCTATCCGTTAAAAAGAAAAACAAAAAACATACAAAGAGATGGGATAAAACTAATCTCACGAACCTGTCTCACAACCCATGAACGAATAAGCGTATACAAGATTGTGAAAATAGCACCATTCAGGCCTTACAGCGTAAGTAACGAAGACAGAGTCACCATTTGAGAGAGAGAGACACTGAGAAAGAACAGCTTACGACATAAGTGATCAAACGACGAAGCGAATACCAATTGTCGCATTTGACGGTCGCCGACCTCGCTTTCCTCAGTCTCCGATGGTAAGTTCAGAAATCTTTTAGAGGACAGGTTGACTTTGAATTTTGTGATTATGAAATTTATATTTCATTTCTCTTCTTCTGTCCAGAAAATTCTCATTATGATGATCTATGCTTATATATCAGTTGCAAAAGGGTCTTTTAATTAAGTTTTGCATTCTAATTTTGTGTGAGAATTCTCTTGGTTTGACCCAAGTCTTTGTTGTTTCCTTCCATGGGGTTTGCCATTTGAGACAGACATATTAGTTTTAGGTTTTTGAATTTGGGTGGGGTTCCAATTAATCACTGCTACAAGTGTTTGCTACTTTAATTTCACCTTATGATGCTATTAGATTCTCTTCCTTGTCCAAGACTCAAGTGAACACTGCACTTCTCATACCCATACAGGCACTTGGAATTTGATTGGCGGATTGAGTGAATTTTGGAGAAGTGATTAGTCAGATGAGTTGGATTAGGTGAATTTTTTGAAGGGTAGCTCAAGGGATACCGTGATAATGATCAACCGACGGAGGCACAACATAATTGGTTTCGAGGGAAATGGAGCAGAATGTAGAGAATGGTCTGATCTTCCTGTCAATGTTTTAGATATAATTGCTGGAAGACTTGATGCTCTTGACCAAATATACTTTCGAGCTGTTTGTAAGAATTGGGGACAAACTCGGCGCTTTCCAGTTATTAAGAAACTTCCATGGCTAATGGGACATAGTTGGGCTTGTGATCAAAATGTCTATAGTGTATGCAGCTTCTATCGCCCATCTGTCAGCCCTAGTCATGCCCCTTGCAGCAAAATCGAGAGAGAAGTGTTTAAGGTTTTACATGGTGCAGCCATCTGTGCTTCAAAATTTGGTTGGTTGCTTTTGCAGAAATCTAGCTTCTCATTTTTCTACAATCCCT
>NC_081545.1:30215803-30259670 GCF_901000735.1 Corylus avellana | reverse complement strand
AAAAAAAAAAAAAACTCAACTCTTAACAATTCTTATACAATTGGACTTAACATGGAGTGCCCATAAACCATTAGATTTATGGGCCTTTTTTTAAATAAAGATTGATCGAATGATTTATAAACACTTCACATCATTTTGTGTGTGTAAGCTTACTTTTCCTTCTTTTTTTTTTTTTTTTTGACATTTTTACAAATGAGAAAAATGAAAAGTAAATTCAAACTAATAACTTCTACTTAGTAAGACGTTGTTCTAGCCGATTGAGAATAATTATTCTATCAACTTTATCCAACCCATCACATACACAATTATCTCGACTTCTCCATACAAATATTCTATTTAAAATTTTCATGTAACGGGTCAATCCGTGAGCGTGGGGCAATGGGTAGGGGGGGAGCATGGGGTTTTGTTGGGAAATTACCCTAAACACCTCTAAAGGTTTTTGTGTCCCGGACTTCAATTATTAATTTTTACAATTAAATATTTGAGTTTTGCCCTTTCGTCGTAGATTCTTTGCAATTTCCATCATATTTTCGTCCAATTTTAACGAAAAATCAATTTTAAAATAACACAAGAAAAAAAAAAAAATATATATATATATATAGAAATCATATAGCATTTAGGCATACAGATACAGCAGCAATGTGTTTTGTTCGAGGTTGATTGGTTTTTGTTTTCACCTCTCAGCGTGAGAACCGGTTTAGAAACAACCTGAAAAAGTGAAAAGGCAAACGCGTTTCGGTTTCGCATATTTTTCTCAGAAAGTACTACCTATCCATGCATAGCAAGTGATAGGAAAGAAGTAGTGTGAAACTAATCTCACAGGTGCCCGTCTCACAGACCGTATAAATAGCATCATTATTCAAGCCTTACGGCACAAGCAGTCAAGAATAAACGGATATCATATCAAATTGTGCCATTTCACACTCGGACGAGCTCGCTCTCCCTCCACAGATTTCGATGCCAAGTTTAGCGATCTCTGGAGAACAGGTTTAATTTCAATTATGTGATTGTGAATTTATATTTCGTCCAAGAAAAATCATATGATATGATCATCTGCGTTATAATTGATTCATGCTTTTGAATTGATAATCTCTATGCAAAAGGTTTAGCACTCTGATTTTGTATGAGAATTCGCTTGGTTTAGAGATTTGTTATTGCTTTCCTTAGGGTTTGCTATGGTTTCTGAATTTGGATGTTGTTCAAATCAATAATTATGGTTTTGCGTGGGAATTTTTAATTTGTGCCCTAGCTGCTGTAATTATTTTCTACTTTAATTTGACCTTGAATTACTCTATGATTATATTCTGATCACAGTCAACGGTTGGATTTTTCTTCTTTGTCTAAGACTTTAAGACAACACTGCACTTCTCATTCCCATGCAGGTACTTTGAATTTGATTGAGTGAATTTTGGAGTAGTGATTGGTCGTCAGCTGAGTTGGATTGAGTGAATTTTTTGAAGGATAGTTCAAGAGAAACGGCAATAATGGTCAATCGACGGAGGCAAAACATGATTGGTTTGGAGGGAAGTGGAACAGAATGTAGGCAGTGGTCTGATCTTCCCCTTGACGTTTTAAACGTAATTGCTGAAGAACTTGATCTTGTTGATCAAATACACTTTCGTGCTGTTTGTAAGAATTGGCGACAAATTCAGATTGCTCAACCTAATAAGAGACTTCCATGGCTATTGGGGCACAGTTGGGCATTCGATGGAAATGTCTACAGTGTCTGTAGCTTCTACCGCCCTTCTGCCGACCGGCGTTACATCGCTCGCAACAAAATCGAGAGAGAAGAGTTTAATGTTTTACATGGTGCAGTCATATGTGCTTCAAAATATGGCTGGCTGCTTTTACAGAAATCTAGCTTGTCATTCTTCTACAATCCTTATACCAAAAGTATAATCAAACTACCTGATCTTGACCTCAGCTTCAATCGAACCACATTCTCCTCAGCTCCAACTTCTCCTGATTGTTTTTGCTTTGCCATACAAAGTTCCAAAAACAGTGACAAGATTTACCTAAGCACATGTCGTCCTGGTGACTGCCAATGGAGCACACTCATGCTAGATGGTTTTGAAAGGGCAGTTTATGATGTGGTTTACAGTAATGGAACTTTTTATTGTGTCTTTTCTGGAGGAGAGCTGGGGGCCTTTTGTGTTGCAGACCGTCATTGGAGCTTGCTAACGAATAGGGTCTGTGTTGCAGACCATCATTCAAGGGCTCATATGGTTGAGTCTAAGGGGCAGCTTTTGTTGGTGTGTCCATCTAAGTTCTTCGAAGTTTTCAAATTTGATTGGTTAGCGAAGACTTGGCTGAAGATAAAGACATTGGGATGTCAAGCATTATTTCTTGGCTGTACCTCATTCCCAATATCAGCAGAAGGAGAGACTTCAGATTTTGCAGAGAGGATTTATCATCATTTTGACATTCACAGTTACTACTACTCGATGGAGACTAAGCAGAGTCATCGATGTCCATTTTATCCATGGGATACTAAACGCGGGACTGAAAGAGTTTGGATTCAACCTCCTGAGATTTAGGTCCAAATTGTTAGCCACTGATATGTAAGCAGGTTTAGCCATTTAGCCATCTTTCCTTGCTCGCATTAAGAAATGGAACATTGTTTGCTCTCTGATTTTCAAGTTTGAAAAAAAAAAGTGCTTGCTTAGGGCACTTGTCTGAGTTCTATCACTATGAACTGTGAAGTATAACACTGTTTGCTGTTTGATTTTGAAATGCACTTGTTTGAGCTCTATCGCTAAGAAGTTTAGATGATTTGCTGCTTGTCTTGCCTTGAATAACAAGCCCTGAATTACAAAATTTGGAAAAATTTAATGCCGCCATTATACTGTGACTGTTATTGTTATTTTCAACTCAAATGTTTGTCTTTTATTTTTCGTCTTGTTGAAAATACATGTAAAATCCTGGTCCCCGTTGAAAGGAAATGAATTCTTCCTTTCGACAGAGGGAGGTTCACCCCATTTGGTCATTCATCTTTGAAAATGTATATCTGGATAATGATTCTTCATATACCACTCTTTGAAACAATATATATACAATTAGTGACATTACTGAAGAACTTGTTTGAAGTCTCCTTTTCAAGTATTCATTGCAGAAACTTGAATGTTAAGTGGGTTCATGGAGTCACGTGTCATAGCTGTTTCTCTAAAAACAAATTATCTCAAGGTGATGCTAATGAGATTAGTTATAATCCATGGAGCTTCTCTACCTGTCGGCCAAATTGTTGTTACATCAAGGCTACGATATTTGCTTGCATTATACTTCTTGAATAAGGAACAAATATGCACCCCTGAGTTTTACTACTATAATCTTGAGATTTTTAGACATTATATATATATATTCCCTGTGGGTTTTTTTTCTTTCCATCAGCTCTTTGTATCTAAATATATTGAGAATGTAGTTTCTGATTGTCCACTCATGGAAAGTAGTGGAAGCAAACATATGACTTCTTAGATGAATATAAAAATTGCTGATAAAAAGTTCTAGTGGATGCATCTTTCATGAGGCATAAAACACAGGTGGCGAGGGAAAGAGAAACGAATGGTGTCAATAAGGCTTAGTTATCTAGTTAGAGAACAGAATTGAGATTTTCGATTTTGATTTGTTGATATCACAACAACATTGGCTGTTCCCTTGATACAACAATTCTGATCTAGCTTTATATCCCTTCTTTTTTATTTTATTATTTTTTTTTTTCTCTCTCCTTTTAGGTTGACAAAAAAGAGTGAAACCCTGTAATCATTCTCTACCCCATGGGTACCATTATAGATTTATGCTGCCACAGTATTGCCAGCATTATTCTTTGCCTGCAAAAGCTTGAAGAGAGTGATAATAACCTCTTCCCTACACTCGTGTAGCATTTCTTGCAGGAGAATAAGATGAGATACAGATAGGTCCTGATTGATCCCAAGAAACGTGAAAATTACTTTGCAAACGAAAAGTAAGGTTCTTTTATATCAGTACATGATAAATTAACGTCACAGCACTAGAGTAAGGAATCAGTGCTTTCCTTCATTGATTTGCCAAAATAAAATCATCTAACTAAATATACACTGAAAGGTTTGGTAAAATATCTAGCTTTCTTGACCAAAATCCAAAAG
The DNA here is from genome assembly GCF_901000735.1 of Corylus avellana. NCBI lineage: Eukaryota > Viridiplantae > Streptophyta > Magnoliopsida > Fagales > Betulaceae > Corylus > Corylus avellana. The sequence goes on along the minus strand of NC_081545.1, from coordinate 30,255,552 downwards.
GAAATTATCTGTCTTGTTTTGAATCTGCCGAAGAATTTAAATTCAAAACTCTAAATTAACATTAACCAGATTGTTAGTTTGAAAGGTCAACCAACTGTTGACGTTGTAGTGTCAGCAATGTTCCATCGATCTGCCAAATCAAGGGATAAAAAGTTCTCTTGCTGAGCCCTAGCCTCCCTCTTCTCTCACAGTACTCTGTTTTTCCTCCTCCCTTTTTTTACCGGTACTTCGGTTTGAAACCAATTTGTTATAATTCAACAAAAGAATCGATCAGTCTCTCTCTTATTGTTTCCTTAGAGAAGAAGATATTGATTTGTTTAATTGGCTCAACCGCGTGCTAAAAAGCAAATAGATTGAAACTTCTCCGTCGCAGACACGCTCATTTTGACAAATCCTACGTAGATTTCAGATAAACCATCTTAAATTGAACAAAGTATGTTCTTGGAAGTAACGCCCTGTTTTGGTTTAGAGCTTGAATCATTTATGTTCGGCTAAAAAGGTAAACCTTATTTTTATGTTAATTATTCACTTTTTCAAAATTTCTTCCCAAGCAAAAGAAAAATTGGAAATCTTGGAATCTAAAGCAGCTCATGATCATCTTCCCTTCTTTTTCACATTCGGCATGTGCCCATCAGCCCATGCCTTTATTCTCCATTTTTATTCTCTCTCAGATCCTTACCATAGAAGTTTCTTCTTCTTTTTTGACCCATGTCATTGTCTTCCACAACGTATCAGGATTTGTTACACCTGACGTGACAACCCAAAATTCATCAACTTGAACCAACCAAGCTCTGATCCATGTCCATATACAGCTGTCAAAGGTTGTAAAGACACAAAGCCAAGACAGCAAGGCAACCAAAATCTGAGCAGACAGATAAACCTGTCCAGAGAAGCCACCACCTGCTAATCTGTTATTAGTACACTCACCACTGTAATGCAAGGCAGTAGCACGACGCACACCATGACCTCCCGCCTAAACTACGTCGTATCGAACTAATTCCTGCACTCGATCGGTCGCTTTCTCTAATCTCTCCGTCTCCTAAATGTCCTTCTCCTGCGGAGTGGAGTGCGTGGTGGTGGTGGGGTGCATGCGCTGGGCCTGGAAGCGGTGCACCTATATAGGCTCCGACGACAGCGCCACGTGGCCCTTGGCCACGCCCGAAGAGTTCGAGGCGGTCCCACGTGTCTGCCGGATAATCCTGGCCGTCTACGAGAGCGATCTCCGGAACCCGCAGTACTCGCCGCCTGGCGGGTACGGACTCAACCCGGACTGGGTCGTCAAGCGCGTGACGTACGAGCAGACGCGGGGGCAGGCGCCGCCCTACCTCATCTACTGCGACCACGACCACAGTCAGATCGTGCTGGCCATCCGCGGACTGAATCTCGCCAAAGAGAGCGACTACAAGCTCTTGATGAACAACCGTTTGGGCATGCGGATGTTCGACGGCGGGTACGTGCACCACGGGCTGTTGAATTCGGCGATCTGGCTGCTGGACCAGGAGTCGGAGACGCTGGGCCGCCTCTGGGTGGATAATGGGTCGAGCTACGAGATGGTGTTCACGGGGCACTCGCTCGGGTCGGGAGTGGTCGCGCTTATGACGGTGGTGGCGGTGAACCACCGGGACCGCCTCGGCGGAATTCCCAGGGAGAAGATCCGGTGCTACGCGGTTGCGCCCGCCAGGTGCATGTCGCTCAATCTGGCTGTCAAGTATGCGGATGTGATATATTCGATCGTTTTGCAGGTATGGGACTTTCTATGCGGATGCCTATTGGGTGTTTTATCAATTGACTGAATGAAGTTGTTCGTAGCTTATGATAGTGTAGATGTCGGGGATTACATATTGCTGTGTTGGGACTGAGGAATGCTATTTTGCTTGCTGTTGTGTTGGTTTGGTTGATTGTGAAGCTCTGGTTGGTTCTGGATGTTGTTGGTGAAATTTTAATCTGACCAATGATTGTGATATTGAGTTATTTGCCTTTTATTTTCTATGTAATGCTTTCGTCATTTGTAGAATCATTAGTAGAAATTGTTTCTCTTCTTCCATATGCAAAGTTTGGGTAAATGATTCCTACTAGTTTTGGTTTGAAAATTCCTGGTTATGGTTGGTTCGAGAATTTTGATATTCTTTTTGGTTATTTTACCTGAAGCTGCATGTTTCTCTTCAACGTGATTTAGTTTAAATCAATCCATTCAATTGGACTGAGAGTGCCACCTTCAATTATTGTTGTCCAGGATGATTTCTTGCCAAGAACAGCCACCCCCTTGGAAGATATATTCCGGTCACTCTTCTGGTTAGTATTCATTTCTCGATATTTTGATGGCCATAACAGGCCTCGAATCTTTTCTGTGAAAATTATCCACTTTTTAGATTTAGCGGAGTGATCATCTCTTAATCCAGGCCTTGATGCTTTCGACAGCTTGCCCTGCTTATTATTTTTGGTGTGCTTGAGGGATACCTTCATAGCAGAAGGTAGAAAGCTTAGGGATCCGAGGAGGCTTTATGCACCTGGACGAATGTATCACATTGTAGAGAGAAAATTTTGCAGGTACCGGTGAATTCAAACTATAGCCGAATTTTATGTAAAGCTTGTGTGATAACAATGTGCATCATCATGCACTATATGAAGCACAATATGTGATAATATGTGCACAATCATGCACACTATATAGCACATGTCAAAATTTCAAAAGTCTTCCAAAACTTATTTGAAAATGAAAACCTGATCTTCTCCCATCATCATCAAGAATTCATCAAAAAATAAAAAAAATTGTAAATGTAGCACATAATCAGCTCATGTGTCATATCAGAACGAAACCATTCTCAATAATTTATTTCTTTTGTGTTGTCAGATATCCGTTTATTATGTCTCATTAATCAACTTCTTCTTCTTCTTCTTTTTTCTTTTTTTTCTTTTTTTCTTTTGCATTCATCAAAAAACAAATCAACTTATTTTTTCTTTTTTTCTTAAGGTGGGGTTTTTCCTCCTACAAGAGATGGAGGGTTGTTTGCAGGATTGACTATTTGAATCTTCTTGTTGCTTAAATGGGGTATCAATACGTATTATTCTTGTGCTATATAAATCTATATATCCCTATCGCCCCACCCCCAACCCTCAAAAACTGCACTTAAAAGCACCCTATACATGATGCTAGCCATATGTATGCTATTTTAATGTCTGATGAATGAGATAAACTGTCCGAGCTATTTATATTTATTGTGGTTCCAATGTAAATCCAATTCTGACATTGAGCTTACCCAACTAGTTTCAAAACCTTGACTTTTGTGTCAAGAAAAACCTTCCTGTTTATGTATAGAGTTTAGTTAATTAGCACCAAATTCATATTTTGAAAGCATATTATTAAACTATTGTAAAATCTTCCTTCATAGAGGACTATAGAAGTATATTTCTGGAAATGCTGTTGCTCTTGTCCCAGGACTGAGTTCCTAACCACTCGGTATGTTGCAGATGCGGGAGGTTTCCTCCAGAAGTCAGAACTGCCATTCCTGTTGATGGGAGATTTGAACATATTGTTTTGTCTTGTAATGCAACATCCGATCATGGAATTATTTGGATAGAACGAGAAGCAGGAAAGGCGATGGAAGTAAGTAGGAAGTAGCCATTGAGATTCTATAACTCTTTGCTTATCTTTTTCTTCATCCTTCATGCTAGCGCCAAGCGGTTAAATTTCATGTTCCATATCTTTCCATGATCATGAAATTTCTATCAGTGCCAGTAAAAAAAACGACAGTCAAATCTATGATAATATGCTCTGTTAAGCAGTTTTACAGTTGGTCAAAACATCTTTTTCCCAGATATCTAGGTCAATGAAACATTCTGATATTCTCTTTGGAATGAAATGATACAGAGTAACCTCTTATTTTTCCTGTTAATACTAGTGTAATCCATAGATTAAGCGACAATACATAAAACAAGGAGCCAATTTGTTCAGAAGTTCATATTAGAAGGGATTTAATGTTGATAGTGCATGGGTACAGGTGTGGTATCAAATTTCTTTTTTTCTTTTTATTGCTAAGTTATACACGCACCCTGTGGGACTTCAACCTGCGACCTCATCTTCCACCTTGTTATAAAGGGAGAAAAGTACCCTTTGAGCTAAAACTCATCGGTGGTTAGGTGTGGTATCAATTTATCAATTTTTTGTGGGCATGCCAATGAACTCTAGCTCAAATAGCTCCCCCCCCCCAACCCCCCAAAAAAAAAAAAAACCAACCCAATGTTTTCCCTTCTCTCCCTTCTTGATGGGAGTGAACTTGTGGTTTCAGCATATATTATCTTACCAATCCAAAAAAGTTATTTTTTGTAACAATCAATAGATAACATGTATAATACATATGTCCTTATCATGTCTGGCACCAAAATATCCAACAATAAATTTTTTTTTTTTTTTTTTTTTTTGAATTATTCATTCAACTGTACTCTGTACATATGACAGATTAAACAAGCTGATCAACTGTTTATGATTGGAAGTACTTAAGATTGGGGTTTGGGGTTATGGGTTTCTCCATATGTGTTGCATTTACTTTGTCCTCGGAAGTAACTAAGAACATTGCAGCAAATATCATCAGTTGATCAAACTGTCAATCATATGTCTGTCTTGTGCATCCAATAGAAATTAGGAGCGGTTGTTACAGCAAATATAAGATATTATTAAAAATGTGGAATAACTTTCTAATTGATTGCGGAGAAAATGCAGTTTAATCTTAGATATTCTCTGATGCATGTTTCCTGCATTCCACCATATATATGCATGCCAAACTGTATGTAATCAACTTCTGCAGGACATGTTGAATATCTCCCTGATGATAAACTATTGATGCTATTGTTTTCTTATATAAGACTGGCCTGCTAACTTTTGGACTTTTAGTGTTTATTTTTTCTTTTTTCGGAGTGGACTTTTAGTGTTTCAACTGTCTGTTGAATAAGTTACTAAGTTGCTAATACCATATGGCATTCTTCCCTTAGAGAATGAAGGAAAGCACTTCCAAGACTGTAACAACCGCTCCTAAAGTACAAAAACTCAATAGGATGCAGACTTTTGAAAAAGAACACAAAGATGCATTGGAAAGAGCTGTCAGTTTGAATATCCCTCATGCAGTGACCACCTCTGAGGAGGTATCCTCTCAGGACAATGATGCAGAGCCTTCAGAGAGTCGGGGAGAAGATGCCTCGAACACCAAGTCAAAGTCCACTGGTGGAAGGACAAGCTGGAATGAAGTGGTTAAAAAGCTTTTCACGAAGGATGTGACTGGAGGACTACATCTAAAAGGAGATGCAAATGCTCCACAATAACAACAATTACTCTCTTTTTTTGGAGTCTGAGGTTAGGTGTCCTTTTTTGTTATTGGGTTTTTTGCACATTGCACATCTCTTTTGTATAAAGAATTATCATGATTACATAGTCCCCCCCCCCCGCGGTTTCACCTGCCATTAGGGGAAATACCAATATAGAAGAAGAAAAAAAAGAGCATGAAAAGGGGTACCCATATCTATTGTAAAAGTTCTCAAATCTTTTTATTGGGTTTTTTGCCCATTGCACATCTCTTTTGTATAAAGAATTATCATGATTACATAGTCCCCCCCCCCCGCGGTTTCACCTGCCATTAGGGGAAATACCAATATAGAAGAAGAAAAAAAAAGAGCATGAAAAGGGGTACCCATATCTATTGTAAAAGTTCTCAAATCTTTTTTTATTTTTTTATTTTTATTCTTGCCTAGATTGTATCTATTGGTTTAAAGATGTATAAATATTGGATTGATATCTTATTTTTTTCAGAAGCAATTTAAACATCAAGCTTCATTTCAATTTTATTCTCGTCATTATTTTTAGATTTATTTGGTTCTGCTGAAAATGGGAACTCATGGGAAGTTTCTTGTTTCAACCAAATTTTCTGAGGGGGAGTTGTTCATGAATCTTGAGTCTTGACACAGCCAAAACTTCGTGATGTGTAGGGCAATTGGGTAGGGAAATTATTTATCAAAGGATTATTCAGCAGTTAAATGAGGAGCTAAAAGTAGTCAAATAATTGAACCAAGTCGGTCCCCAGATGCTACCACACCCCTAGTAGTCTCTCCTCTCTTTCCCTCCTTTTTGTCTCTTCTTTCCCTCCTATTTATGTTGGCTCCACAACGGTTTCGGATCCCTCAAATTTTCTAAAATATGAGACTTTCAAATTTTAATATCTCGACCAAGGTCCTTGGCTGTTGATCCAAATCCATAGGCTTCTCTATCTTCTCTCCACAAAAGTTGCAGTTGGCATCATTTCATCGAGAAAACTAGGACTCATCCTCAAGGTAGAGATTCACCTCAACCAGCCCCTCCCTATGAGGTTTAAGATCAACAAAAGGGACGGTCTAGATTGTGGGCGAGGTTAATTTCTGTTACCATTGCAAGCATTTGACCACATTTCATGGAGTTCTACTGAACTAGCAACCAACCAACTCGACTCCTCAAATGGCCAGCATCTAGGCCTATAATTGAGCCGGGCAGAGCTGGATATTGAATTTCTTGGCTCAACTTGACTAAAGACACATGTTTAAACTAGACTCTGACTCGAATTGAGCATGTGTTCAAATTCGGCTCACAAAGTCCCTAGCCAAGGTCGAGCTCGAGCTTGAACTCAGCTAGGGTACCCAATCAAGTCCTTAGCGAGTACTCAACCAGCTGGGCTCCGATATTTGTTTTTGTTTTTGTCTTTTTTCTTTTTTAAAAATGTTCTATCAAGAGTCCCTGTAGTTTTTTCCTCTTAGCAATCCAACATCAACAAGTTTGGCATCAGATGATTGCATGGGATTGGGAGTTCATAATCAATGGCATGGGAGACGCTGAATATATTGGGTATATTCACAGCCAAAAGAAATAACCAGGCATGCTCACGCGCAGCCCAACGTACCAACCAAGAAACCCACCGCGCCATGCTGTCATTTGCGACAATGTTCATCGCAGCAGGCAGCGACAATTGTTCAAGACCTCCGAAGACAAAGTTCTACAAAGAACAGGATCTGAAAGAGAAGTTTCTATGGGTTCGAGTGTCTTGAGTGTTTATAATGGGTAGACATGATTTCGACCACAAAATGATTGTAACTAATCTTGGAGAAAGATCATCAAGTGAAGGAGTCTATTTCAAAACACCCATCAAAGCAAAGATCCTTGTTATATGCAGATCCAACACATGGACTGCTGCTTCTTTTTTTTTTTTCTTTTCTTTTTTTTTTTTTTCCTTTTTTTTTTTTGTATTTATTTTCTCATTTCTAAATACACGACTCCGTCTCTCTCACCACATCACATGCTGCCTCAAATGGGAATGAACTCATGATTTCACCTTCCAGCTATGGCAGGGGAGGCAATGCCAATTGGTCCAAGGACGGTCGGCAAATAAAATACCAACATTCCTGCACTTGCAACAAATAGATGATACAAAAGCAACTAAAAACATAGGTTGAAGCATAAAAAATAAAAATAAAATTTTGCAAAGAAAACTAAGTTTAGAGAATCATCCAACAGCTTCATCAGCGCTGGTGCAAGCTTGCAATCTAAGCATTAAACAAAAACAGATACAAGCCACCAAAGAAATAACCAATTTGTACAGCTGACATGGCTAATGTTGACTACTAAAGGTTTAATTCCTGAACCAGAGCAGTTCCCTAAGCAGTTCCACAGCTTGAAACTCAAGGGTGCTTGGCTTCAGCATGATAGTTATCCAGGTCCAGATTAAGATCGTCCACAGACATCTCAACAGGATGGTTCTTTTCACGGCCGCGGCCTTGGCCACGGCCACGGCCTCCACCTCCGCCTCTGCCTCTGCCTCCACCTCCACCTCCACCTCCACCTCCACCTCCACCTCCACCTCCGCCTCCGCTTCCGCCTCGACCTCGGGCACGGCCACGGCCAATCATACCACCACGACGGCTCCGACTACAAGAAGATCCAGCAACATATAAATTAGTTGCAAATATCTAGGCCAGATGCAATCACAGTTACAACATTTGCTTTATACCTATTATGCAGTTACCCTTGACAGAACTTCTGTCTTATGGCACAAAAACAGAATCTTAGAATACTCAAAGTCTTCATCAATACCATCAGGAAGAAAAGTCCAACTAGAAAATGACATTGGAAATTCCACTTGAACAGCTTCAAGATTCTCCTTTTGACAGGCATTTTGATTACATATACCCACAAAAGCACATAGTAAAAACTAAAAACTGTTCCAGCGAACATCTGCCATGCACCTATGGAGACTATTGGATGCAGACCCACCTAACTGCTGACTAAGGTCTCACACTAAATTGTATGAACAGTTTCAACAATAGGAAAAGATTAAATCAGGTTCAAGAGCCAGTTAGAACTCAGTCAAGCATATATGAAAAATGCTGGCTTGGTTTGAGTCAAGCTCAAGCCCGGGTCAAGCTTAATCCAACTTCAACCAAGCAAAGCTTAGAGGTCACACAAAGTTCAGCTAAGCTCATCTTCTCCACAAATTTTAGTTGAAAAGGTTCTCAAACACACAGACAACATAGCCTATGATATCTCTTCGAACATGAATAAGGTCAGCTAGACTGGGCAAGCCAAGTTAGAGCCAAACTCAAGTTTAGTCACAATTGAGACAACTTCAACCAGCAACCCAAGCCTAAAACATCCCAATACCAAAAAGCTTAGATAGGCTCATTTTCTTCCCAGACAAATTTCCGAGATAAAATAAGTCTCAGCCAATAAGGAACAAAGCCTACGATACTTCATCCAATTTGAACAAGGTACACAAAAGCGACCTTATTTAAATAAAAAAAAGGTACACTAGATAATCAAAAAAGATGAAAGAAGAGCAAATTATTCACAAGTGATCTTGATAATTTAAAATACGCAATTATATTAACAGCCAACATGTATATAAGACCACAATAATATTTGCATGCAAAAGAATTACCTGGCGCCTCGTTGACCGGCAGCAAAGACTCCACTTGGGCCAGCTCCAGGCCTGCATAATTTCAAGCATCAGTAGAGAACTAGCAACAGTGTTAGAAAGCAATAAATAAATAGAGAAATCCTAAATTTGTAGAGCTTTTATTTATAAAGCCTTGGAAAAATGTATCCGTCATTGCTGACTTAACAAGAATAGCACCTCATACAAACTACAAAGCATTCATGAGTGGAAGATAAATTGCAGCACAATATCAAAGTTTTAGACACGCAAACTGATCTTCAGATGGCAAACACTATATCTTGAATGAAAACATATTTTGATAATTATACCCAATTAAAAATACCAAAAGAAAGATTTATATATATATATAAACGTGAGACCAAATAACCCAAGTCCAGGTATTAAAGAACCGTGGTTGAAACAAAACATCCTTGGATAAACCCCAGAAATCTTTCAACAAGAAAATGCCAACAAATTCAAAACTGATAAGCATCATATGTGATTTCAATCATTTAACTTTTGTTACAACCACAATAGGGACTCATCAAACTTTGCAAGTTATATTCAAGTATTCTGAGAGAGAGAGAGAGAGAGAGGGGGGGGGGGGGGATCAAAATAAATAACTTACGTCATAACAACTGTCCTCTTCCTCGTTCCGTTTGCTCCAGAGACATTCACACGAGCTGAGACAGGCATTCCTGGATTCGCACCTACAATTTCAATCCTCATGGGCTTTCCGTCCAAGAGAACATTATTATACCGCTTAAGAGCTGCAAATGCATCACTTCTTCTGGTATACACAACTTCAGCCGAGCCCTATAACCAAGTATACAAAATTAATCTTAACCTATAACCACCACAATATGAAGCACATACAGAAAGAAAATTATTTGAGCAATTAGGAGAGTAGCAATATAATTTAGAATTAGTTGACGACAATAAGCTTCTCATGGAAACTCTTATCAAAATTAATTGCTTTAATCATTATTTCATTGTCTACACCAACCTCACACAGAAGAATGATTCAAAGGAGTTGCCAAAATTTTTAATAAGTAAAAGGAGTTGCCAATATTAGACAATACGAGTCCAATTTATGGTTTGATGTCTAATGCAATCTGCAAAATAGACAGAAAACCAAATGGAAAGAGAACATCCTTTGCCATTCTATCTTGGAGATCCTAGTAGAAAGTAAGACTAATTCTAGTTTTATTAAATTAAAAATAATACAATACGTTTTACAAATACTAAACATAAATACGTACAGTTGGGCGACCATTTTTGTCATAATGAACTGCATAACGTTTCAGTTCCCCAATCTCCGAGAAAAGTTCCTGAGTTGCATATCAAGTTTCATGTGAACTTCAAGAAAAATCCTCTAAAGAAAGCACTTAAGATGAAAACGTATGGCTTGAGTAGTACCCTTATATCTTCATTAGTCACTCCATAATCCAAATTGGAAACATATAACCTTGTGCCAATTTCTATCCCTGATATCCCTGCAGCTCTAAGGCTCTCTTCAAACAAATCATTCTGCCATGGGAAACTCCTGGCTCTGCGGATAGACTGATGAAAGCACACAGAAAAAGAATCCAGATGGGAAAAAGGACACATCAGCTCATGACCAGAAAATATGCAATTCACCATTCTTCAAGATCAATAGAAGATCAGCAAAATTCCCATAAACTGTAAAGAAACTGCTAACAGAGTAGAATGGAGCTATAATTAACATACTCAAACAACCCAATAATCAGAAATCAGTAAATTAAGCTAATGGATTGTAGATGGGAGTAAAGGATTTGACCCACTGCACGTAAACCGGTGCTATGATAAGACTGAGAGCTCCAGTTCTGAAGTTAAGCGAAGGAAGCTCCTTTGCAAAAACACCATGAACTAGGATATGGACTTGCACTGAAGAAATTCCCCACATAGCAGGAGGATCCATCACAAACTCCCGGTCAAAAGAACCAGTCATCAAACACTAAAAGTGATTGGAACAATATAATACGAGTCAAAGATGAGTCTAGAGAACTCAACCCCAAAATTCTTAAGTATTTAATGCTACCGGTGTGAGCTCCATTTCAAAAATTCACCTAATGAAGTTCCTTTGCATGCAAAGCTAGGAAGTAGCATTATAACTTATTGACACCACCAGAGAGCTTCCACACATAATCAATGTGCTCTGTAGCAAAGCCCCCAAAGCATAACCACAACAACCCACAAGTACATTTAAATTCCAGCGATAATGGTACAAATGCAACTGCAGCACGAGGACTTTAGTGGCTGATTCATAATGAGCTTCTCCATGAATAAATATAACATAATAGATCCTCTTGTGTTTGAATCTCTAATTCTGAATTAGAGAACCTCTTGTATTTGGGTTGTTTAAGTATTATCAGATTCTCAAGCATATGTATAGACATCCACAGTTTTGAGCTTGCCTTGGCAATGGTATAAGATGATGGCCGAGCATTTACTGCAAGAGGCCCTCTGCGAACTGCCCTGGGCATTCTTCCACCACTAGATGCCCGGCCTGGTCCACGGCCACGGCGGGCCCTACCTCGTCCTCTACCTCTCTCACGGGAACCTCTGTTCTTTATAAGATCATCAAGTGACATATCCAAAGCAGTAGCCATAATATCTGCAGTAGAAGTAATATTCTTCTAGAGGGATATGTGAACCTGCAATTAACTAGAAGAAAAAAAACATTGATAAGTAATCAAATTTCATTAAATCGGAAAAGGGTGCAACCCAAGTAAAAAATTGAGAATATCAATTAATAATGACTACCATAAAAAATTACGCACGCACTTACTGAAGATAAGTTTCAAATGTCTATGTTTGTTTTTGTGTACATCTATATCTATATATACGGACAGGGTGAAATCAATTGCACAGCATGAACAATTAAGGTATAATGGGTATCATCAAAGCACCAGATCAGCTGATTAATTCATGTGCCTCTTAAAAATTAACTATGCATTTTTAAACTTCATGATCCACTTAGTATTACAAGTGTATGCGCTTGTGTAAATATGATGAATTTTTTTTATAAGTAAACAGAAAATGTAAATAAGATGATATCTGAAACAAAAAGCAGTTAATGACAGTGAGGAAGTTACCAATGAGCTTTAGCTCAAATGGTACTTCCTTTGTAACAAGATGGAGGGTGAGGTCGTAGGTTCAAGCCCCACCAGGTGGGCATGTAACTTACCAATCAAACAAAAAATGACAGCAAGGAAGTTAGATGGTAGAGATGGATTGATCAATGAGCCTGTTCACAATTAAGAAGGTAAGTAGTTCCTAAACTATACTCTATGGGCTGTTTGATTTACAAATCCCATTCACCTCCTGGTTTGGAAATGATATTTCATCCTTTTAAGAAACAATATTCCAGCTTCTTAGTGATTCCAGCCCTAATTCCAGGTCAACCAACTCGAATGAGAACTCAAACATGATCCCATATTAATAGCATTCAATTCTTGCAGGCATTCTGCACAAACCAAGTGACGCCATGAACTATTACCCCCAAACAGAATTTAGAAATAATTCTAAAACCAAAGCACAATCATAGCCTAAAGATGGTCCAATACAACTTTGGCTCAGTTGACCCCAATTTTTTCCAAGTTTTGGAAATCACAAAGACTATGAGATCGAAATCATTTACTTCTTGTCTTTTCCAATCATTTATCGGCACCCAACAATAATGCAATAGTTTAAAAAAAAAAAAAAAAAAAAAAAGATGGATAAAAAGCCATTGAAAGATCTAAACTAGTATTTATAATAGCACGGAGATGCAGTAAAAAAATAAAATAAAGACCACAAACACATGTATGTATCAACGTGTATATCTATGTATCGTACAATGTATGTATGTATGTATACATACACATGTATTTACTATATGATAGAGAGCATATCAGATCAAGCATGTAAACATCAAAGCACCACCTCGCGTTTAAATTACAAGCGAAAAAAAAAAAAAAATTGATGTATAAAGATAAAATTGGAGACAAATCCTTGCTATATAAAGAAAAAGGGACACTTTGACATTGAATTCCTGCTCTCAAACTTAAATCCAGAGCTTAATAGCACACAAAACCTCTCTGCTTAACAGATCAACATCAAAACACAAATCCAAAGCCCTAAAGGCTTCACAGTAACAGGTAAACGCAAGGAGAGAGTGAGCAAACTACCTCAAGATTATCGCAAAGAGCAGGTGGAGCAATTAGGGTTTCAGAGCGAGAGAGAGAGTTGGGGTGATGGGGCAAAAGCTTGTGAGATATGGAGGAGATTTGTAGGGTTACGAAGGGGGCGAAGACGAAAGATCCATGAAGATATGATGTTTAGGAGAGAGGGGCTGTATTTTGTGGGGTTTTAGGGTTTCTTTCGGAGATGTGAGAGTTGGATCTTATCGACGTGGGTTGGGTTCCTGGAAAAGGCGGTGCTGTGGGAAAACGCGCTTTTTCTTTTCTTATTTGAGAGGGTTTTCCTTTCGTGGCACGTGACAGTCAGCCCATGAGCTGGATATGCTTTTATACCAAAAATTAAAATAATAAATAAATGGGTATATTTATGGATATTAATAGAATTGTAAATGAACTCGAGTCCGTTAAGCTCGACTTGCGTTCGATTCAATTATTAAATTTATTTTTTTTAGCAAAAAATTATGTTAAGTTATTAAACGATACAAACTTATAAATTCAACTCGACTCATTGGTGTTTTATTATGTCTCGCTCAAAATTTATAAATCAAGTTTATCTTCAGTTCAAATTAGTTTGAGAATATTTAGTTAGTTATATTGAATGAATATTTTTGTCTTCTCAAAAAGTAAAATGATAAAAATGTCCCTCTAATATATGAACATTTTCCGGTTTATTTGAACGGAAAAGATTATGTTCCACAATTTATTAAGCATCTCTAATTTCTTTAGAGGTCAATATTTAAAAGCAAAAAAGTATAAAAATGACATGTGGGACTTCTTTCAGCCGTATCGGACGGCCAACAATCTCACTTATCTGATCCAATTATCAACAACTAATCAAGAAGCTTCTTAGACCTATCAACTGCCACCAACGCAATTGGAGGTATGCATGGCTGCACAGAGAAGAGGTTTTTGGCTGCCAAGGAGAGTCAGCAAAGCGTCTGCCTTTTTCTTTTTCTTTTTCTTTTTCTTTTTAAAATTGAAGAGGAAAAAGGTTACAAGATGGAAGCGTCTGCCAAATTTAAAATCGATTTGAAATTGATCAAATTATATATCAAATTCACTAGCCTCCATTAATCACTGATCATAAATTGGTATGAGCAAAAGTATATAAAATCGAGATAACGTTTTGAGGTATTAGTATCAAATTTAGGGTGACCGAGTCCTTTTAGGGTGATACCATCCTTAAAGGGTTAACTTTCCACCTCTAAATTTTAGTTTTGAATTTATAAAATGAGTTTTGATGCATTAGAACCAACATATTAGCTTATGTAAATTTAGCTAATATCACTCAAATATCTCAAAATACAACCCTAAAAACTTACTATTTCTCATGGAAATTTCATCAAACATACATAATGCAAAAACATAAACATAAACCACCAATGACGAACAAAAACAAAAAAACAAAAAAAAATATTTCTTCTCATATAAACGTGTTTTTTATATAAAAAATTATATATAAAATTTTTTTTAAAAAAAAACAACAACAACAAAATTTTCATTTCCCTTTTTTTAATTTTTTAATTTTTAGAGGCAGCCACGTCAGCGTTGGACAACGTTGGGTTGCCTCTAGGATGCCGGATAGCATGACTCATCTGAACAATAGCATATCACAAATGAAATTTGACGCGATCAACAAGTTGATTCGAATCTTGGGAAAGCACAAACGAACCCGCTGGTCATGTTGCCCAAGGGGCTAACGACCCCGTATGTTAAATAATTTTGGTATGATACTGTAGAAAAATTGATTGATATAAAAAATATAAAAAAGGTAAGAATATTTTTTTTATTTTTTTATTTTTAAGTAAAAAAGTAAGAATATTTGGTATGGAAAAATGAAAAAAAAAAAAATTTGTTTGTAGTAATTTTTTTATTTGAATAGTAATAAAAAATTATTGGTGTAATGTAAAATTAAGAGAATGTTGGAAAAATGAAAAAGTAAGATGAATAATATTGAAACAAAAGCGTTTATCAAACGGAGCCTTTGGTAAACCCCTTCCCCTCCCCTTAATACTATTCACTTCATTTAAAATAATAATAATAATATCAAAACATTCTCATTTTTTATATCACGTCATTTACTTTTTACTACTATTTAAATAAAAAACAAAAATAATAACTACAAAACAAAACTTTTTTCACTTTTTCATATCATTTTTTTACTTTTTTTTATACAAAATTTTTTTACTTTTTTTCACATCAATCCACTCAGTTACAATATCAACGGATAAAGGGTTTACCAAACAAAGCCTAAATGCAAAAAACCCAAAAGGATATTGAAATTTATATGCATTTCATTTCAAACCTACCAAATAGGGATGCCATGACGGTTGTTTTCACTTTTGTTTTTTTTTTTTTTTTTTAATGGAATCTTTTAAATTTTATTTATATCAAATCTAGAGCATAACGTCTCTAACACCACAAAACATAAAGCTTCAACATAATATAGTAATTGGCTATGTTATTACAAAGTCATAGATACAATTAGAACAATCTTATAATCAAAGTCTATCTATGACGAAAGCCTCTGCTAACCCATGCACAACTTTAGTTATAAAACATATAAGTTTCAGCCTAAAAAAGTATATTACATCTAAGACATAAGTAGCTCATATTTTTCCTAATCTTATTTTCTGCCCATGAGATATAATCTCCCACATAGATCTAACCCTTCTTGGCCCAAAAGGTTGGGAAAAAAACAACCGTTCTCAACCCAATGGGCAAGACAAAATGAACAAAACAAAATACAACAATCAAAACTAAAAGAATACAAGGATTATGTTCTATTCCCAAATCAAACGCATTAATCCAACAAAAAAAAAAAATCACAACTAAAGCAGCAGTGGAGGGACATGATATCCTAGACATTCCCGAGAAGACACACGTCGGCTTGTAAGATCCATGTGCCGGCATGCGGGACTTCATTGGTTGATCGCTGCAACTCGATGGAAAGTGGATAAGCCAAGCTAGGATGGTGATGGGGCGCGTGTGATAGTATAACTGACAGAGACGAGTAGATATGAGTTTAAAAAATTATATCCAAAACAAAATCACCAAAAAACAGAGATTATAAGAGATTACAGATAAGACATCAAGCACTACTACTAGGGAAAAGAAAAGGGAGAAGAACATAAAGGGGGGAAGAGGCCAGGGAAGTACGCCATCATTGTTCTTCCCTCCTCTTTGTTTTTTCTCCTCTCGGGCTCTCCTAATTGTAATCACTCATCTCTTGATTCCTTTTCAATGCACTTTGTTAGTACTTAGTTAAAAGACTTGCCCATTTCCAACTTGAAATATTTTGAATGTTAAATGAAGCATTATTGCATTGTATATTTTTAATGTTAATATACACTAGTTAAGTATGTTATAACTTAATAGCATTATAAGTTATAACATATATATATATATACGAGTCAAGCTAAACAAGCGAATCAAGCTTTATATGAGCTTATTCACGAAAGTTAACCGAGTTAAACCGAATTTATACAAGTATGTATCGTTTAATAATTGAACTACTTTCGTACTTACAAATAGATCATTTAACAGTCAAGTTGAATTCCAGCGAAACCCAAATATATTTACTTACGGGTAGTTATGTTCATTTACCACCCGATTTGGTCCAGTTGTTTAGGAAAAATTTTGTCCACATATTTTAACCAAAAATTACTTGGACCGTCACATTTTCGCCGGTTGCACGTGTGTCTTAGGCTTACACGGGACTGATTTTGTGCATGATAGTTATTGGGCGCGCCTCTTTCTCTCTCTCTCGCGCTCAACAGTTCGGAAAAAATGCGAACGAGGGACGGGTCCAAGCGACAGAAACAATCTTCAGGTACTTCACGTTCTTAAGCTCTAACTATATCGTAGTTTTTGTCGTTGTGTTTTCTTTTTATGGGATATGTTTGTTTTCCAAAAAAAACAAGAGAAAATAGAAGAAATAAAAAAAGAAATTTACCTATATTTTATGTTTAATTCTGGGTTGGTTTCCAGAAAGTACCTAAAGCAAATTGATGTATCATGATGTCCTGTATTTGAGACTTGAGTAGTTCATTTTTAGTTCCCACGCTCTATAGGCAACCAAAGAGAGGTATAATGCTTGCATTTGTGGGGTTAAATTTGAGTGTAAAAGAATTGCTAGAGTGAGGCAAAGAGATTAAAACTTCTGGGGTCGCTTGAGATTGCTTTATAATGTTATTGAGTGTTTGTATCTTTTAAGTAATGTTATGTGTGGTGGCTGAGAAGATCTGGAGAAAGAAGAGAAACCGAAAATTTGATTGGCAATATTGATGGTATGAAACAGGAGAAATAGTAGTCTGTGCTTTACCTAGCTTCAAAAATTAAGTTGGGTCTGTTGAGTTGTAAAGTTCATCTCATTTTCCTCTCTCTGAAATTAGACGGTTAAACATATTGTTTTTAAGAAATGATAGCTGCACATGCATTGAAATTTATATACACTTTCATGGTATATCTTTTTCCTCTTTATATAACCACTTTGTTACGTGCTTGTTCGTGCACTTTGGGCAGGTATGGACAATGCAAAGAAAGCTCTTCATGATTCAGAAAGCATAAGCCGTTCGGAGTCGCACAATGACAGTGGTATATATATATATCTCCTTAAAGCTTTTGTTAGTTCAAGGGTGATGCATCTCAGACAAGGGTTGCAAAATCATTGAAGTGTAATTGACATTTGTTATTGATTTCAGGGACTCTTGCTGACATATCACAGGAGGCTGTTGGCAGACTTCTAAGACGTGCCAGTAACCGCAACTCTTCTGGGAAAAAGAAACGTGATAATAACCCCAGACAACATGATTCAATTGGCACAGTTGGTCCTGTTAACTTTTTTTTTTTTGGATATAGTAACAATTTGATTTGATATAATCCCTCGCATATGGAACCTTAGGCGTAATGAGGGTGCATGATACATCTTCATTCTCCAGAGTTCAATTTTCTGTTTTCCCGGTTTATAGCCATTAGAGAAATTGAATCATCTCTCAATTTCTAAAATTTAATACCCGTTTATATGTTGTTTTTATGTCAGCCGGAGAGTGGGCCAAAAAGAAATGACAAACTAGATGTGGATCCAGGAGCCATACGGAATACTTCAAAGGCTGAAGGTTGCAGTACAGATGCAATTGGAAAGACTGCGGGGGAAGAGAGAGTTGACGGTGGAAGTTTACGGAATACTCTTTCAGAAAATAGGGAAGAATTGAATGACTCAGATTGGGAAGATGGTTCAATTCCTAATTTGGATTCCACAGACGATCTTCCAGTTACCATTGAATTTAGTGAGACACCAAATTCTGATAGAAGGAAACCTGTGCGGCGAGCTTCTGCTGAGGATAAGGTGAATTTCACATATAAAATAGTGTTGGACATGGCATTGTCTCAATGAGAATGAGAACTTCCCCCCACTAAGGTTTATTAAGTTTTCTGTTCCTCCTTATTAATTGTTGCTTTACTTATCAATTCCTTCCCACACTGGTGCAGGAATTGGCTGTGCTTGTGCATAAGGTTCATTTGCTTTGTTTGCTTGCACGAGGCAGATTAATTGACAGGGCTTGTGATGATCCTCTTATTCAGGTTGTCTCTTGTTGATTTTAATGAACAACATCAGCATTATCATTTTGTATAACCATTGTTAAGGTTCTCAGAAGTCCATTTCCATCTGCATATATCTTATTTATTTTTCTACTTTAATTATGTTACTATTACATCTTGATGAGGACCCATGTTTCTTATGTTCTATGCTTATTATTATTCATTTTGTTGTTATTATTATTGTTGTTTTGTTGTTATTGTTATTATTGTTTTGTATTGGAGTTCTCAATCATTGCATAATGGAGGGTAGCTTTCCCCTTCCCAAAACTTACCACTGCCATGGTTGAAACCAAAGCCTCCTTTTGTAAGATGTAAAGATACTAGTTTGGCTTCAAGGGCTGATTATTCCAAATAATGCTGGTTAGATATGTATGGTCTATAATATTCATTAAAAAAAGAAAAAGAAAAAAGATATATATGGTCTATAATATATATATTTTTTATGTTGTTAGTCTCTTTACTTTTTTGGATTACTACTTATTTTTGCCATATCAAGTGTTCACTGTCTTGAACAGGAAACTGCTTGAAAAGTTGTGCATTTCTTGTAATCTTTAGGAGAACTGTTATACACACTCAGTGTACTTAAGAATTCTACTCTTTTCAATAAAATTCTTATTACTTAATAAAAAGGTTACTTGTATTTTTAATGGGTTGCTGTCTAGAACTGAAAATCTCTTCATTTTTCTCTCTCTCACACTTCCAAAATATTAGTTCTCTTATCTTTTTTCATTTTGTAGTCACCATTTGTTATTTCTGAATAAATCTGCTTATTGTGTCAGGCTTCTTTATTTTCTCTTCTACCAACACACTTGCTGAACATATCAAAGTCCACACATCTTACTGCAAGTGCTTTGCATCCCCTTCTCCTTTGGGTATGCTTTTGTTCGATCATTCTGCATTTCATTTTCTTGTAAGTATTAGCTGTCTTTGGTTGTAGCTTCATGACATGTCACTTGCTGTGTCTTGTTTGATGCCTAAATTTGCAGTTTCAAAATAACTTCCATGTTAGAAGCTCAACCAGTGCAGAGAGGTCATTTGACTTGGCTTTGGCCTTTGCTCTTGAAACTCGAGAAGGAACTCCAGAGGAGGTAGTTTCCTAATCTCCTATGACAAAATTCTTTTTGAAGAGTCTATTGGTTTCTCCTGAAGTTAATTTTTCCTTTGTAGAGTAATCTTCTTGGGTTAATGGAAACTAGTGTTGATGAAGTACTGGAGTTTATTATCAAGAGCCTATTTAGAAGAATTTGAATCTGTTTGTTTATTTTCTTGGCGGCTTTTGATAGAAAGCATTAAATTTTAGACGTTTGTAAACTAATGACCTGGAACAAAGTTTGATTAAATATATCTAGAATAATATCATACACGTGTGTAAATTGTGAACAAAGAGCCTGTAGGTTCTGAGATTATTGCAGACAAACTGAGGGCTTGATGACATTAATTCATTTCTTTGAATTCAATTTCTGGTGAAGTACAAATTGGAGAGTCGTTGTGTGCAAATCCTGTGACAGCCAAAAAAAATAAGGTTGAGGGATAGGACTAACAATAACAATTTCAATTTACATAACAGTGTTTAGTTAAAAAGTTTGCCTCAAAGTAAATTACACAATATAGAAAGTTGGCTTAAAATATGCGGTGGATAAATTTTCAGCTAAATCCCAGAAGAGTTTTCCAGCTGCCAGTCAATTCGTTGGCATTGGCGTTACTTTGTTTTTTTCTTGATTATTTAATACTTATTTAAATAAAATGTTGGTGTCAATTTTCTTGCTTCTTCTTTAGGCAGTGTATGTGCTATTGGATCTGATGCATCATTAACTGTTTGCACAGCAGTTGTGAGGTATTCTCACTTTTGCTTTGCTTGGATGATTCTTCTTTTTTCTGTGCACTTGGGAGAAGTGTTTATATATGATAAACTCTACCTTTCACATAATTAGCTATGGCATTTAGATTGGGTTAACTGTGCTGTTGGAAGAAGGAAATTTCAGTTGATGTACTGTTAGTTCTCTAAAGAAAAGTTACAGGGTCATTTTCTTTTTCTTGCAGATTGTTGCACTATCTGTGGCACTATTTAGGGCTTTGAATCTTACATCCCGGTATGACATTTGTTATGATAAAAACCAAAAGAATATATCATGCTTTCTATTATAGTTGCTTTTGAAGGATGAATATATCATTTTTTTTATAAGCATTTTTTTTTTAAAAAAAAAATTTTAAATCTGCATTTAAGAATGAATATAACATTTTGTTAACCTCCTCTGCATTTACTGACCTTGAGATGTCATTTCAGCATCACTTTCTCTCCAAAATGCTGATCGTTTCATCAAAAGATGAGGTCCTTGTAGCCATAAATTGAACTTAACATTTTTAATATGTTGGGGTCACATTTATTATTCATATAGGATTCATAGCAGAAAAGCCCTAACCAGAGACGTGATTGATGTTTAACCGTAACTTTAGTGTAACAATATAAGTTTATTTATTTATTTATTCAAACCTATTTTTATGTACATGTTTTTGAAGAGAGACGATCTATCTACAACATTTTGATACTTATTGTTGAATAGTGTTATTATGCACTGTCTTGGTATTGATTTGAAGAAGCAATTTTGGGGAAGTTAGTTATGATTTAGTATTAAGTTCAGATTCCTTCAATATCTAGAACAGCTTCATGAATGTGTTTCTTTGTCTAATGCTTCTCATGTAATGAAGAAATTGTTTGCTGAAGTATTGAAAGCAAGACATGAACCAAATAGATTGATTTGAAGTTTAGGTTATGTCGTGCTTGGTTGCCAATTGAGATATATTTGTAAGATATTAGAGGTAAGCCTTATGACATGAGTTTTTCACCTCGAATACATTTCATATGTTGAGGCCTATTCCCGTATAATATTTTTCTTAAGCTGCACTTAAGATGCCTTTCAGGCCTATTAAGGATGTAGCACTTATAGTCACATCTTCTTGAGGAGCATTCATCAGGACGATGTATGTGCTCCTCTATATTTTGCACAAGGCCATTAGTGGGATGATACACCTTTTTGTTTGAACATCGATATATATTTAAATCGAGGAGGTTTGGAATTGAAGGTACAATGTCCTTATTGAAATGGTTTTCGACTTTAATTAACATATGTAACGTTTTCTTTAACACTAAAGACACAGAAGAACAGAGTTTGAGCTTAGGGGGAAATTTTCTGGGGTATTGGAATCTTGAAGTTAAGATGCTAATAGCCAGTGAGCTCTAGCTGAAATGGCACTTTATCATCTCCTATTAGAATATGGTAGAGTGCAAAAGTTATGGAGTAAGACCTAATGTATGCGTGTGTAACTTTCCAATTAGAAAAAGAAGTCATGTTGATAATTTAAAGATCATGAATTTAACGTTTTTACCTTTTGACTCCATAGATGAACTGCCCAATAGAAATTGAGCTACTTGTGCTTGACTCTCAATGTCACTAACTCTTCCATTAAATTCCGTAGGTGTGTATTTGCTTGATTGTCTTGATCTAGATATGTTAGTTGATTAACCCATGGGCTTGTAGATTTGCTTTTGAGTCTCCATTTGGATTACATATCAAAGGAGTGCTGCAAACTACTCTGAGTTCAACTTTGTTAAACAGTATTCGTACATTAAGACATAGTAGAGATCCTACGCTGTTGTAAGTCCTATTAAAGCTCAGGATGATGTTATTTCTATCACTTGACACGTGTTGGTTACTTTTCAATAAGGATAGTTATTTTTTTTTTTGTTAGTTTAACTTCTTTTCAATCTTTCCCATTATTTTTTGAATTTTTGATTATTGGAAAACTTCATCACTTATGTTAGTTTGATATATGAAGGGTGTATCTGGTACTGAAGGTATACATTTGTTTTCACTTTTCAGGTTTGTGTCCATTTTGGATGTTGCCTCATTAAAACCAGATGCTGACGAGTCTGAAACTCTCAGTCAAGATGCTAGCAGATCAAGTAAGGGGATATTCAAGAATTCAACACCAATGGTAGCTAGACCACAACAGGATTCTGTCTCTCCCATTAAATCATTTTCATGCAATGAGAGAGGCAATATCTGTGAAACTTCTCAGAGTGTTTCAAGCAAAAGTATAGACCGCTGCTCAACAAGCAACATCACTCAATCCAAAGATTCTTCTGTTACTAGTGAGTTGGATGATAAGATGTCAGATTCATTAGCTTGCGAGGCAGGACATGGTATCTCTGAAGCATGCCTTACCAAGGAATCTCAGAGACCAAAGAGGAAAGGGGATCTTGAGTTTGAGATGCAGTTGAAAATGGCTCTTTCTGCGACAGCAGTTGTGACTGGGGAGAGCAAAATAGAGTCGGATGCGAGAGATTTGAACAGTAACTCGTTGAATTTCTCTTCTCCTCTGAAAAGAGTGAAAAGAATTATAAGTGAAGAATCTCCAACTTCTTCCCAGGTGATCTCTACTGCAGTTGGCTCAAGAAAAGTAGGATCTCCTTTGTATTGGGCAGAAGTATACTGCAATGGGGAAAACTTGACAGGAAAGTGGGTGCATGTTGATGTTGTCAATGCAGTTATTGATGGGGAGCAGAAGGTTGAAGCTATGTCTGCTGCATGCAAAACATCTTTGAGATATGTAGTTGCTTTTGCTGGGCAAGGGGCTAAAGACGTGACACGCAGGTTTTGCCTCCTTATGTTTGCAGTTGTGTAGAATTGTTTTCTGATTCAGTTGTATCCTGCTTACCTTTCTGGATACCATCAGCTTTTATAGGAAGTTTTTTCTGATTGCATTTTTTTTCAGTATGATGTCGGTCATTTTAATTGTGATTTATCATGCCAAAAAATATAAAAATAAAATATAAAATACGAAGGAGAAAAATAGAATAAACACAAAAAACTACAGAAGTAAATAAAAAAGAACAGAGGATTTTACCTAGAAAATTTCAAGTTCTCATAAATGTAGCAGAATGTGCATGGGTAATTTCAAATTACTGGTATGCTTAAATCTATGCATTCTTCCAAATAATGTCCGCACTTGAGTTTAGAGGTCTCCAGTACAATTTGGAGATTCATACTTATTTTACAATGAAATATCAGATTTTTTTTTTTTTTTGATGAAATCCTCCTAACAAGAAAAAAAAATTTCTATTGATAATGCCTATCAAACACTTACATCTTCAGTGAACATTTTAGTTTAGAGACACCATAAATTATACTCTTTTATAAGTAATTGAAATATCATCAAAAGATAACTTATCAAAAATAAAAAAAAAAAAAAAAAAAATCATCAAAAGTGTAAGGTGCCTCTAGGTACACATGAAGTATACAAGAGAAAATACCTAGTTAGAAGGAGAAAAAAGAGCAAGGAACTCATGTTCACTAATCACCAAAGAAGAGACAAAAGCAGCTGTCCAAAGATACAGAATATAAAAAAATAAAGCCTTAATCTCCTTCAAAGTCCTCTTCCGATTCTTAAAACTTCTGTCATTACTCTACAATAGACATCATCTTCCATACATCAGCACTCCAAGTGCTATCAGCAATCCACCAACATGCATATACGTCGACTACTCATCTAGGCATAACTCAAGACAACCAAATCGACTAAAAAAATGTCCCATAAGGCCACCCTCAGATTATCCTCGATGACATGTCGTTTCCTCAGATTATCCATGGTAAGGATCTTACCTAGGACTGTCGACCAAGCAAAAAAGGTCACCCTCAAAGGAACCTTAGTCCGCCAAACACTATTTCAAGGGAAACGAGAGCAATCATTGTTCCCGATCTCTCACTAGGAAAACGTGTGACGTTTAAATCACCCCCAACACACTAAGGTAAATTCCACCAACTGAGCAAGCCAGCCAACGCATCCCACATAAACCTTCTATCCCTATCAGAAACTCTTGCAAGACTTTTACCTATAAAAAAAAATCCCTATCAGAATTAGGGCCATAGACACCCGCAAAGGCCCAGGTGAAATGATCTACAACGTCTCAGAAGGAAACAACCAGAAATTATACTGATGTTAGCTCTAGCCTCTTAACGTATTTAGTAGCTTGATCTAGAGCCAATGCAACATTCATTTTATAAACTATGTACCTATACTGATGTTGCTTAATTGAGCTGCAAGAAGTAAAATGAAAATCTGGTTACTGTTCACGTAACTGTCGACTAATATTCACGATTGTGACATTATGAGTGCAAATAGCATTACAAGATTCTTTTTTAATCCCTTTACTTGAGTTTATCAAATTGCTGTAATAGTTTTCGGTTCAGGTGAAATTGCTTAAAGCAATAGTAATCATCTCATTGCCCAGAGGTGGTACTAAATATGAGCATATTGCAGGTATTGTTTGAAGTGGTACAAAATAGCATCACGGCGAGTTGATTCAATTTGGTGGGATGCAGTGTTGGCACCTCTGAAAGAGTTAGAGGCCGGAGCCACTGGAGGAACGTTCCATATGGAAAAGCAACAAACTGAGGACTCATCTGAACATGAGAAAGTAAAAGCATCAAGAAAGTTGGAAAGTCCAACTCTGGATGTTGTTCCAGGCAATGCCATCTTTGGGAAGTCAAGCCTGGAAATCTCAAAAGAGTCTGGCAAGAAGATTGATGTAGAATCTTCTCCTAGCAATTCTTTTGCTGCTACTAGGAGCGCTCTTGAGGACATGGAGTTGGAAACTAGGGCATTAACTGAGCCTCTTCCGACCAATCAGCAGGTAGAGTGAATTGCTATGGTTGGATCAACATGGTGGTAAAGTTTCAAAATTTTGATTTTTTTTTTTAGTAAAATTTGTTTTACCATTTGCAGGCCTACAAAAACCATCAACTTTATGCTATTGAAAGATGGCTTACTAAGTATCAGACCCTTCATCCAAAGGGTCCCATTCTTGGTTTTTGTTCTGGTCATCCAGTTTACCCACGGAGTTGTGTGCAAACACTCAAGACCAAAGAAAGATGGCTGCGGGAAGGGTTGCAAATCAAAGCTAATGAGCTTCCTGTAAAGGTTGATTCTGGCTTATATTATTCTACTGTTTTTGCTTTGTTAGAGTTTTGAGCTCTCTATTCTAGTTAGTTTATATGTTAATTTATTAATTGATTCTCTCTGGCTAGGAATTAAAACGTTCTGTAAAGCTTCACAAAGTACAGGTTCCTGAAGATGATGAATGTGGCGGGGTCAACTATGAAGGAACTAGTGAACTTTATGGGAAGTGGCAACTGGAACCATTGCATCTGCCTCATGCGGTTAATGGCATTGTGCCAAAGGTGAATTGCTATTCCACAGAATTGGTTGTTATTGAAAAATGCAAGTTGTGTGGAAAAAAAAAGCAGAACTAACTATGACTAAAGAAATATGCTTATCGTTCCCAATATTATCTTTCCCAATATTCTTTAAGATAAGCATACATTAACTATTAGCTTTTAAGGGTCCCCTTCTTGTATATGGGCTGCAGGATCGATTCTTTAGGTTCATGACTGGGTTATAAGCATATTTCTGTAGGTGAACTAACTATGACTAACTGACCAGACATAGTATAGTTCTTCGTTTGGGATGCATCAAACCAAAGTATTTTAAGATGTATTTGTTGTGTTTAATTGGGAATTTTGCCGTTGACTTTTATCATATTGGGCAAGGGAGGATATGTACTCTTCCTACGCTGCAGGTGCCAACTTTAAATCTGATTAGATAAGAATTCTCCTGCTGCCTATGTTCTTAGATGAAAAACAAGATCTAAGGCATGAAGATTTGTGCTTGAGATTTTACATTGGCTTGCCAAGATTCTCTACCAGTTTATATGTGGCAAAAGTATATGTATCCTAGAATGAATAATTTAGCAGTAGAACATTCTTTCACTTTCCCTCTACCATTCTCCAATTACCCAAGTTTTTTACTTATGAAAATGCTACTTGTGCATGGACCAGCTTCATAAGGCTGGTCCATTTCTGCTTAGTTCTCCAGCTCTTTATTAAGCTTTATTATCACTTAACAGCGAATTTCTGTATTGAACAACTAGAATGATCGTGGTCAAGTGGATGTTTGGTCTGAGAAGTGTCTCCCTCCTGGGACAGTGCACTTGAGGTTACCGAGGGTGTTTTCCGTTGCCAAGAGACTGGGGATCGATTATGCACCTGCCATGGTTGGTTTTGAATTCAGAAACGGACGCTCGCATCCTATCTTCGATGGTATTGTGGTGTGTGCTGAGTTCAAGGATGCAATATTAGAGGTAAACATACATATTGCAGTTTTATGGATTGGGTTAGGTCGCTTGAGTGGACTTTGAAACTTCTAGGATTTATTCTATATTGCGGTGATTAATATACTGTTCTCTTTTCCCTAATTTTTTTGGGGGACTTAAAAATAATAATTTAGAAGGAAAAATTCATACTTTTACATACTCAAAAGATGCTTTCTATTTATCTTCTTTTTGTTCCACTCAGAGATTTCTTCCTGAATTGTCCGAGAACTTACCATAATAAATATCCTTACATTTTGCTCATGAATTGTCTTGAATCTTAGTATTTCTTGGTTATCTTTTCTCCAGGCATATGCAGAGGAAGAAGAAAGAAGAGAGGCGGAAGAGAAGAAAAGGAATGAAACACAAGCTACTTGTAGGTGGTATCAGCTTCTTTGTTCCATCATAACTCGGCAAAGGTTGAACAGCCGCTATGGTGACAACTTACCGTCACAAACATCCTCTGACATCCAAGACATGAATAACAGATCAAATGCATCAGTTGGTGGATGTCATGAAGACAAGCAATCTCTTGAATGCCCGCAAGAAGACAGACATCAAGCTACGTTGGAGGCTCCATCGGCTGCCCTGCCTGAAGAGCATCAGCATGTATTCTTGACAGAGGATCAGATTTTCGATGAGGAGAGTTTGGTGCTGATAAAGCGATGTCATTGTGGGTTTTCCGTCCAAGTGGAAGAATTGTAGCACCATAGTTGTGACGCTGTTCTACGTAATTAGCGTTTTGTTTGTTTCGATATAAAACTATTTTTTTTTTCCAGCATTATCACCCACCAACAAACAAACCTCCATTTAAGTTATATATATATATATATATATATATATATATATATATTAAATTGATGAAAAAAAGAAATTGGTGAATTGCTGCCATCAAATTTTAATTTAAATAATGATAAATTATGTACTAAATGTTGCACAAAATAGAAAAATAAGGAGAAACTCGAAGTGATAAAAGGCCTTTGAAGTTTGGTTGTGTTTGCACAAAATGAAATCAAACTAGAATACCCTAAGAATTGAGAAGCATGAATTTTAAAATTGGTCTAAAGTGGGCTATATATAGTGTCAATTTAGCAGTTTTAGTATGTTCATAATATTGAAATTAACATAAAATAATTGTTAATTCAATGGTCGTTAAAATCTAATCTAATCATTCGTTATTAACAAATACTTAATCTTGATCGTTAGATTAAATGTATAATTAATGGTGATTTAACTTTAATTGCTAGACCATAATTGTCAGAGACTCAGAAATGATTAGATCTCAAGTAAATCCACCATCATCAAATCTACCTTAGAAACATTATATGATCTAAATCAAATCATCACATCGTATGATCATAACTATTCAAAAATTAACAATAATGATGTGACCGCTCCAAGCTAAGTATTGATTGCACCATCAAGGCGCCATTAGTACCTTACAACCCACTGCACCGCATACGCATCTGGTGCTCTACACTGTACCTAGAGCGTACTCAACATTCACTCACTCAAGTATTGTTTTAAAGCAATAGTTTGGTGTGAGTTGACTTTATAAATGCCTCAATTATTTTCTCTAAAAAATAAAGTTTAAACTTGTATCATATATTCTAATACCATGTTAAATAATCATTTACACTGATTGAAAAAGGGTCAAATCAAATCTAAACATGGAAGTTGGGTTTCAACAACCCGCTAAAACTTTTGAACTATAAATCTTTCGGTGGACAACTAAAACATACGGTGGGACAAACAGTCAACCACTTTTGGCTCCGAAAGACATTTAAAAACTTTCACGTGTTCATATGGTTTTTGAGTTCTCTCATTCACCTTGTAAGACATAAACTTAAGCAAAAAAATTTCATGAACCAAATTATGGCTGCATTTGCATTGGCTTATTTAAAATAAATTGTGATCTAAAATTTTGATAGGAAACTTTTATTCCAAAAATTGCCTTAAAACGTACATAATTTGTTGATTGACTTCATTTATAAGTTCTATAACCAAAAATGAGAAAGATGACAAATATGAATATAGAGTCAGAGACGACGCAGTGATGGATATATGTATATATACATAGCAAAAGCTGTGGATCACCGCTCGTAAGCGTTCATTAATGGCTGAATTCGAGGGTCCATAATGCCCATTAAAAGCATGATTTGAAACCTTCGGTAAAAGAAATTAATTCAAGCGAACTATGCATAATTGCATATGCAAGGTTTCAACCACCTCCGGCCCCCACATGAAGTCACGAGTACACGAGTGGGACAAACACACCTACGGCTATCAGGCTATGGATAAGACTCTATAAAAGAGGGAGTTTCTTCGTACAATATTTGGTCTTGTCTCAGGGAAAAAGAGGGTCCCATACGAGGTTTTTCCACAATCATCAAGCTAAATACCATTTTTTTTAAAAAAAAAAATTTCAGATAAATCTCAAACAGCAATTCCAAACCCAGCACAAGTTGTAGCCCAATTGAATGAAGAAATGCATGCAGAATGATAAGAACACAGGAAGTAAACAAATCTGTCGTGCATCATTAATTAGTACTAGCCATTAGCCATATCCTTTGTTAAAGATTAGAAACCAACAAAGCCTCAACAGCAGCTACATCACATTGTACATGCAATTACATAAAACACATAAAACTAGAACTAATTAACACCAACCCAATTCTACAAAGAAAGACATGAAGACGTACAACACCAATAACACCATTAAAAAGAGTCTTATTGTTGAACACTCACTTCAGTCATTGGAGTCTTCACCTTTGGAGGCCGACCCCTCGGCTTCCCAGTAGCCGTCGAAGCCGGCACTGCAGTTGTCGACCCTCCCAATCCTCCACTAGGCCTTGCCATCTTCCTTGGCCGCCCTCTCGGCTTCCCACTACCCGTTGAGACCTTCACCTTTGGTGGCTTTGGAGGTGCATTTGGGTCCTTAGGTGGGCGACCCCTAGGCCTCGCCGGACCCAAATCGATGCCTGGTGGCAGCGAAGGATCCTTCGGCTTTGGCGGCCTGCCACGGCCCCGCTTAGGAGGTGCATTTGGGTCTGGCTTCATGTAGTTGTTTTTCCAAAACACCAGCTCCCCACTCTCTTTCAATTTGTTGAGGTGGTCCGTCAGGAGTGTTGAATGCCCAGCAGGCAAGTCCCCATATGTCGACTCAATGTGCTTCGATATCGATGATTTATTCGAGCCATTCTTGTCGTCTAATTCTTCAATTGCTTTCAAAATCATCTGGAATTCCAAAAACCAAAGCATTATCAGAACTGGTTAATCCTTCATTTCTTTTGTTTCTCTTTTGTCTTGTTTAAGTGTTATGAGCGGAAGAGTTGGTATAAAAAACCAAGTGTGCTGCGATATTGACGATTCATTAGAGCCAATCTTGTCATTCAATGTATCAATTGCTTTGAAAATCATCTGGAATTCCAAATCTCAAGCGTTATTGGAAATGATCATTCTTTGTATCTTTTATCATTTTTGTCTGGATGATAAAAAAAAAGAAGAAGAGAAAAGGTGGTGTTATTAGCTTAAGGGTTAGTATCAATAACCAAGTATGATAAAATTCACTTCACTGCTTCAATTACTTTCAAAAATCATCTGGAATTCCAATACTCAAACACCAAAAAAAAAAATAGTAGCCATTCTTATTACTTTATTAATTCTAAAAGGGTATCAATTGCCAAAAAATACAATGCAAAATCAGATTGATGGGAATAAAACTTGTGAAATTGAGCATGAGATGTGCTGAGAAAATAGCGTTAGTTTAAAAAAATTGTTGGATTCTTGAGCAGCAAATATTTTTTCTTGGGACTGACGAACAATTGAGCATTAAAAAGAGTTTGGACAAATAGTGGCTCAATTATGATCAGGAAAATGTAGATTGAGGATCTAAAGGAAAAAAAAAAAAAAAAAAAAAAGGTGGATCTTTGATTTATTTTATTTTCTTTTTAAATTTCATCAAGAACAAATCCAATTTTCTTTTCCATAATACCCAAAATTGGAAAGAAGTAGCATGAACCAAAGAAATATAGATCAACTGGAGTACATTATGATGAGAACCAGTAGAAAATGAGGGTTTAAAAAAAAAAAAAAAAAAAAACGGGAACTTTTTTGAATTCTTCAGGAAACCCATTTTTTTTAACCAAAAAAAAAAAAATTCAAATACTAGGCACAAGTAGCAAAAACCCAAATCAATGGAAAACAAAGAAAATTCAGATCCTTTAGAGCCCACTCTTGACAAAGAAGATGAAACATGAGGATTAAAAGGATAATATTTTTATAAAAAACAAAAAAAAACAAAAAAAAAAACAAAAAACAAAAGGAAAAAAATATTTATCAAAACCGAAATCATTGAAATCCAAACCAATTTAAATCAACCAGAGCTCAACCGAGATGAGAAAAATAAAGAACTAAAATTGTCGAAATGAAAACAAATTTTTTTTTTTTTTTAATTTTTAATTTTTTAAAAGATTTGTGGGAGTAGAGTGGTGTACCTCTGAGTAAGGAGGGAGTGATTTAGGTTTATTAACCTCCTCAGCCGCCATGAAAATTGAGAGAAGCTTTTGCTTTTGGAGGCCTCACACCCAAAGCACAGAGCTACAGCTACAACACAACACAACACAGCCTATGTTCAAAACCCACAGCCCAACTGTTTGATTTGAGGGTTGGATTTAAAGCAATAATTGGCAAAAACAAAATAATAAAAAAAAAAATTATTATTATTTTTAATGGACGGTTGAGGATGCCAAAGTGGATGACAATCGGATGGCTACGGGTAGATCAGTAGAGGTACTCACGGATCGATGACGTGGGCGTTATTTTATTATTAATTAATTTTGAATTTCGTTGCACTTTGAAATGACGGGGCTGTCCTTCTTTAGCTCTTTTCGTTTTATGTATGATAGTATGAGGCTTTGGGTAGCTATCGTGTGGTCCCCTACCCACCAACAAAGATATTAGGATCGGAAATTTTTTGTGATCCTATGCATCCATCATGTAGGGTCCGAAACTGATCCAATTGGTAAACAGGTTTGAAACCGACCCTCGTAACTCGTGCCTGAACATCTCCACACGTGCGGATTGTTGGGGTTTAGGATCCCACGTAGATTTTTATAATTATGCTTGAGACACATTAAGTGAAATTAAGTTTTATAATAAGATCGATTACTAACAATAACTTTTCTTAAATTTTAGGGAGATAAATTATTTTTTACCTTTTTATTCAAATAAACTATACAATAGCTCTCATTAGCATTTTTCTATACTATTTAGATATTCTTTAAATATTCTTTTAAATAAAGGCTAGAGAAAAGAGAAAGCCTTTTTATTTAGGGTAGGCCTTTTGTTTCTCTTTTGGTATTCCATAATCAATATGTTTTGGATGATTTTTAAGAAGTTTCCCCTAGATTTAGAAAAGAAAGTGAGATTTTGAATAGTTATTGCTAGTGCTTTAATTGATTTTAAGAAACTTCAATTATAACTTGACTGCTCGATAGCGTACCTTTTTTTTTTTTTGTAAAGAAATGTGGCTTAAAAAGTAGACATGCACAACTCAAGAAATGGTCCAATGTAAATGTACGTGGTTGATATTGAATGGACTCTTAGATTTTTTTTTTTTTGCCAAAATATAAAATTAGTCAATGTGATCGTGATTTGATTGCTTAGAGTTTTGATACTTTGTGGTAAGTGTATCATTAAAGCGCCCTACAACTCACAATCACACATGCGTGCACGCTTAATACTGTACTAGAGTATTCACATAAGTGCATATATGATATACCCAAATATTGCTTTAATACAAATGCTTGATGTGTGTTGGCTTTTTAAATACCAATTTGACTCTCTTTTTTCATGTGAGATTCTCACCTTTTAAAACTCTTTAATACCTTCTATTTAAAACAGTCCCAAATCACGAAGTATATATATATATATACTAATTTTGAAAATTCTTTAAACAGACTATGAATGCATTAGCATCAAAGTATTCGAACTGTGTATTATATTTAGAAGGTGGACCTCCATTGAACATCAAGAACAACAAATGCAGCTTTTTCATAATTTCAGATGTGCTTTGGACACTTAAAGACATTTGTTAAAATAAAAAATTGAATGTGTTTTATTAGTCATATTATTAAATATTATTGAATTGTTATTATTATTTTAATTTTATCTTTTAATCTTACCACTTGTGATAAAAAAAAAATGGCTCCATTACTGTCCTTAGGGCTTCACTTGTTCTAGTCAAAGTCCGTTGACGCATGAAATTTGGCATATGTACTTTCAAATGAATGAGTAATGCTAAAAATGTTACCCTTATATTTTTCTTGAGTCCTCTTAAAATTGATTTAGCTTTTAAAATTACTATTTGATCAAAATTCAATAGTAATCTATCACAAATCTAACATTGGTATGTAGTATGTTTGTGTGCCTTGAAGCATGGTTATATGCCTGAACAGTTTGGATTTATAGTGTTGATTAATCTAGCCAAAAAGGGAAAAAATGGGAAAGCACAAAAATAGCTTTTTACACATTAGATTCTTCTTGTTTTTGGCCTAATTTAACAAGACCTACATTTCATTTTGGGAATTAATAAGCCTTCTTTGCTTATGTACATATGGTATGATACTACATTGTGAACTTTGAAGTGAAAAAGATAATAATTCTAATGTATAATCACCTTTTCTCCATGCTATGAACTTGTTAAGAAATTGAAAGATATAAGCAACTAGAACATTAATGACAACCCTCACTCAGAAATATAGACAGCTGATAATGTGGTATACAAATAACTCTGGCCCCCAGACACTAGAAGCCCATATGAAATTTAACAACAAAAGAGGAGGAGAAATTTTTTCTCTTCTCCTTCAAGTTCTCCCTTAATTTCCACATCCTCTAAGAAAGAAACAGGAATAAAACTATAAAAGAAAAAGAAAAATTGAAGCCCAAGTGTCCTGACCTACACACTGAGGTCAGGCAGAGAAGAAACTCCTCTACATCTTTCACAGTTGCTTAGGAAAAGGTGGTAATGAGGAGGTCCCTGCAAAATCTTAGGCTTCCCACCAAACTTGTAGTAGACCCAATTCCAAAAGAAAAAAAAAAAAAATTGAAGCAGGCTTCAATTCTGAGGCCTGCATCTCATGCACCAATTCAAACAAAACATACCAGGAATGTCCCTCTCCATCAAGAGACTTACTAGCAGTAGAAGGCATAGATTTTGATGAGCTTTTTGTCGTGCTTAGTATGAAGTGGTTTGGCTAACCACTTACTTCTGCAGTGCCATCTTTACTCACCTCTGAGAAAGCAATCTGCATTTGTCAAACAAATTTATCATATACAAATTCAAATCTGATATGATATGGAGTACAATTTTCATTGCAGTTCAACTTCAGAAAGAATGGATGCAAAAAGAAATTTAATATTACCTCTTGTCATTCTCATTTGTGGCAGCCATGTGCAACTTCAATCTAGAGGGTCATCAGTCATGTTCTTCACACGAATTTCCACAGCCTTCAGATCTCGAAGATGTTGTAAGATTTCTTGAAGAAGATCCACTCCCTTGTCTCCCTTCTTTATGGAGCTCATACAATGCTTGAGAAACTCTCTATCTGCTTCAAGAGCTTGTAGCCTCTCATAAACATGATCTACCTCATCTTCAATGGTTAGTTTCTTGCTATCCAGTTCAAAATTGGATACCAACGAGTTTTGCATTTCAACATATTCTGATTCACTTTTTTCTTCAAATAACAACAACCCTTCTTCGTTTTCATTACTGGTGGCATCCAAGAGAGGAAGGAGCCTCTTTGCCATTGAATTCATAGTTTTTCCCTCTGGATAATGTTTATCCTTCAGAAATCCATCTGAAATCCCATTTTCTTCTGGACTAGTAAAATCATGATCTTCAAACTCTTTGACACCATACGTTGAGGAATTCCCAATTGATTTCCCATCCTCAAGAAATCCTTCATCATCACCTAATGTGATTAGCTTCTCCTCCAGTGCTTTGAGCTG
Source organism: Corylus avellana (assembly GCF_901000735.1). Lineage (NCBI taxonomy): Eukaryota > Viridiplantae > Streptophyta > Magnoliopsida > Fagales > Betulaceae > Corylus > Corylus avellana. Next base: position 30,220,588 of record NC_081545.1, on the reverse strand, counting down.
ATCCAGAATGGATAGCCTCTCTTCCTCGTATTCCGCCAATGATTCATCAAGAGAACTCATATGCTTCACACAGTCTAGTGCAATTTCTTCCAAATTCAATACTGCATTATCAGGGCTAGTGTTTTGACTGCTATCTTGATGCCCAGAATAGCTACTATCTTCATCCTTTGCTTCTCGATTTAGATCAATTGATATTTCATCACTGTCATCCACATTGCTGCAAGAAGCAGAAGAGTTTCTACTTCTTAAACTTCCATCTTTACTTCTTCTCATCATTCTCATCTTCTCTTTCGTCTCATAATCCAAAACCCTCTTACGAAATATTTCCAACTCTTTCTCAAGTTCTTGCTTCTCCTTCTCTCTCTTGATCATGAGCTCATTCAAAAGTTGCAAGGCTTCCTGGTCATATTCAGCTTGTTCTTCCATCATCCTCTGGTATTGCAACGCTTCCATCTGCATTGCTGCTTTCTCTTCTTGAAGCCTGGTTATCATAGCCATTGTCTGGTTGGCAGCTATAGCAGATGCACTTCTCTCTTCTTCTAGTTCTGCATATAATGCACTTAAAGCTTTTCGTTCAGATTTTAGTGCTGCTTTCAGCCGTTCAATGGTATTGACTGCTTCTCCACCTTCCATTTCACTTACCACACTTCCATCTAAAGATTCTTCAGCTCCTGGCTCTCTCTTTTCAAATAGTAATAGTTTCTTCTGCAAGTAATGGATACTGTCAACCGAATTTGGTGTATCAGGAAATTTCTCTTCCTCTGCTTCATTAGGCTCTGAAGGCATGGGTACATGATTGTTTATCCCTTCTTGAGTCTTTTCAACCAAAATTGTCTTCTCTTGCAGGGTAGATTTCCCCATGGACTTCGGACCTAGTAAAACCAAATTCGTGTAAGAACCTTTCTTGTACTAGCCGGTATCTTTCTGATTACCATTTGCCAATTAATTTAAGAGAAGATGTTGTTAAATCATCAATCATCCCAAAAACTAAAGCTAATAGGAAATGATTGATTTAATCATTTAACTAATATTCTAAGTGAAACCCAACACATAGAATACTTAATTGAAAATGAGGGTAAATTGATAGTGACAATGTTTGAACTCAGAACATTTGCTCTGATACCATGTTAAATCACTACTCATCCCAAAAATTTAAACTAATACAAAAATAATTGATCTAATTATTTAATTAATATTCTAAGAGATGTTAGGCTTACCAAGGTCATTCTGAGCCATAAATACATCTGTGGCAGTAGAAATTTCAGTGTCATCATTTTTAGTGGAAGACTGATCTTCTTGCAGGCATGACAATGAAGGAATTGTTTCTTCAGCTTGGGGCTGAAGCTCAGCTGCGTGGTCAGACACTTCTTGACCTATCAAGGCCTTGGCTGAAGTTTGATCAGACAACAGATTTAAGCTGTCTATTTCTTTTCCAGATGCTGCTTTTTTATCAATAAATTAAAACGCATGACAAGAATAGAGAGAAGCAATGTTGGGAAAAAAATAGATTTCACTAATAAAACAAAGAGTTTGTGTGTACCTGGTAGATCATCTGGTTCTTCAGTTGCCTTCTCTGCTAAGACATTGAGTTCTTGTGTTTCAATCCGTGCCTCTGAATCAGCAGGGCTATTTTGGTGATCATGCTCTGTCAGATCTTCCTTTTTCAGATTGCATGATCCTTGGTTTGCAGTAGTTGAAGAATCAATCAACTCAACAGGGATTAAACGAGTCAACTCACATGCAGCATAATTCTTGAAATGCATATTTATTATTTCAAGCGACTCATCTCCCTTTGCCACTTCTTTGAAGCTAATTAGATTTTCTTCCCTGTTGTCTTCATGGATCTGATCATTGTCGTTTTCCTTGTGATTTGACGGAGAGTCACCTTCACTGTTGTCATCATCATCATCCACCGCTTCTATGACAAAATTGTCTTTCTGGGTACGATCCAAAGCTCCCCAAGAAGGTTTTAATAGCCAAAAAGGAGGATACAATTTGCAGCTCAAGCTCTCGTTGCAGCATGAACACCTGAAAATCTTTTCACCATTTTCACTATGGTTGTCACTCACCCATGAGATAAAAGCAATCCTCTGTGTCCTTCCCATGGAGCTTTCAGCAGCCAAACATTCCTCACACATATTATGCAGTTCAGCCAATTTTTTATGAGTTGAGCAGTAGCTCAACTTGGAAATTTCAGTGGCATGAGTGTCACATACAAGATCTCTGTAAGAGTTTGTGATCTTCCCAGGCTCCAAGAAGTGATCAACTCTAGAACACCATAGGCAGGGTGGTTTAAGGCCAAAGTAATTGGAAAATTTTCTGATCAAATAACTGAACAAAGAGTTGAGGAGGAGGAGGACTATCAAGACCCATTCAAGCAATGCATAGACTAGAGTAACAATGATTTTGTTGGTGTTTCTATGCAACATGGTTGCAAACTTGTTGGTTGCCATGGATTTGCTATGTTTCCTTGTTATTTACACACAAATGCATACACATGAAGAGAGAGAGAAAGAGAGAATGTTTTGAAAGTTTTGAGAGAAAAACAAAAACTGAGTGGGTGCAAGAGAAACAGGGATGCTTCTCACTTCTCAGGATTGTGTATGAGTTACTCTACCAGCATATTGTTAATTAATGAACTTTTGGCAATCTGAGTTGTGACAGTAATTACACCACACTGCCATTAAAATATACATCTTTATCCATGGTCGATATGATGATTAGGATAATATATATAACCCAAAAATGACTTGAGAAAAAAAAAAAAATCTTGCTTGCTTAGAAAATCTTGTGTGAAGCAATGGAATGCCATAAATAAAACCTAAATTTTTTTTCACGTTTTAAACTGGATAGAAATTTCCTTTAAATCGGTCTGAAAGAAATATCCTCTAATCCATTTAAAATAGTGACAAATGTCTATAAATATTTAAAATGTTAGTTTAAGTTAGTAAACTGTTATTAATGACTTTAAGAATTTATAGTACATTTTTCTCTGGACTGATTTAAATAAAATTTATGTCATTCTAAATTGCCATTTTTAGATCACACTTCCAAATATGATATTGTTTTGCGATTTTGCTTAAAAATGTATATTTACGGGACAAACGCACGTAGAGTAACTGTGCTGATTTATTACTTAAAATACTTCATTATCGTACACCAAAACATGTGTTATTAGAATGAGGTGATTATTCGTACGAGGGAAATGAGGTTGTTGTTGAACCACATGGGTCCACCTGACTTTATTTGGGCTACACCACGCGCATGAGTTGGCCCACCACCAGCCGTATAAATGAGTTGGTGGGCCACAAATGTAAAATGTAAAGTAAAAAATGGGCCCACCTGCAATCCCACATTTAGACAGACGCTCTTACCAATTAAGCTGTAGGGATTATTTATACAAAATCCATTTGTCTACTCTGCATTGCTGTTCTCAAACTTGATTTTCTCCATTATTATTATTATTATTATTTATTTATCTATTTATTTTTTTGGGGTAGTTTACTAAGTGTAGAACTACTACATCAATTATATATATATAACTTGGGATACTAATTCAAAATTGAAGTGATTGGCAGGGGAATGATGAAGTATGGTTGTCAAACAATGGCAGCCATGATGGAAAGGCTAAGAAGAGAGAGAAAAGTGAGGGGAAAAGGGGAGAAGAGTGGATCAAATTGGGGGGGCCGTGATGGTGATTTGAGACCCTTTGTTTGAATAAAGCTGATAATAATGTTTGTGGGATCAAGCTCTCTCTCTTCCCTTCTTGCTTTTGCTTTTTAGGCTCAGCTTTGGGTTTTTGAAAAGTTACATTCCTGGGTTTAAGAAACAAAGAGAATATTAATCAAAGATTCAGGGGAAAAGCTTATAATAAGCCTTAATTAAAGGAGGGAAAAAAAAAAAAAAAAAGGAAAAATAGAGAGAATTAGTGAAGATTAGCAACCACCATGAGTGGATGATTTTTTAAGACATTTATAGATGGAGTGGCATTCCTACATGCTACCTGACCAGATATGAGTGTGAATTGAGAGAGAGATGGTAGGCTCTTTAGTCTATAGTGTCTGGATCTCTATCTAGTTCAGTTCCTTAATTTACAAATGAAGGAAGAAAAAAGAGGGACTTTCAACCTTTCAAGAAAGAAATTTAAGTCAGGAGTTTTCTAAAGATTCGGATTCTCTCTATTTCAAAGGAAATGGAGAGGAGCCGGTCCCTTATTTTATAAGGGTAGAATGATCATTTCACTTTTTTGGATCATTCTACTTTTGTATAAAGGAGAACCGGCTCCTCTCCATTTCCTTTGAAATGGAGAGGATCCGGCTTCGTTTTTTAACCGGTGTTATTTTAGGAACCATTTTGATTGCTGAAATAGCATTCTTTTTTTTTGGAAAAACTTCACTTTATCTCTTGATGTATCACGGGTTTTACATAATATTAGTCTCGAATTATCAAAAGTTGTAATGTGAGTATTCCATTGTTCAACTCCTTTTAATTTCACGCCTATCATTAGGGTTTTATGTTAACTCAAATGGCTAATAGATAAAATGTCTTTATGTTCCCCTAAAACTTATAAAAATAAAAATTTACCCTTAATTAAAGATTTTATCATAAAAACATAAAATAAAAAATAAACCAGACTCACAATTGGCTGAATCAGCAAATGTTTACCTATTTAAATTTAAAAAATGGAATCATCTTGGCATCCTCGGTTAGGATTCAATTTTTGCAGCTTTTATAATTCAAGATTAGCATTGCAAAACACATGATACATTAGGGAAAACCAGTTTT
>NC_081545.1:30205303-30215703 GCF_901000735.1 Corylus avellana | reverse complement strand
AATTGAAGAAAGAAAGGCTAATATAAAATATGACAGAATTTTCCTTTACATCAGCACTAATCACTTTGTGGTGATCAGAGTTTATCCTACAACTATTGAGACCTTCATGTAAATATCTACAGTTAATTGTCTTAAGTATTTCAATTTGTATCAGCATCATCTTCAACTTCTTGGCTATCTTTCTCCACAGTCAATTTGTTCATCATAAACCTCCAGCTATCGCCTTCCTCTATCTTCCACTGTTTCTTCAGTTCATAGATAGCTTTGGATGCCGCAGCAGCAATTGCTGGATTACTATCTTCTGCCAGTCTCTGAAAAGAAAACAACAAATATCAGTTTCTGCGCTTCGGGTTAAGAAACTATAAGTCATCTAATGTGTTTCTTTAAAAGTTAGAACCCGGTACCTGTAACGCTCCCATGCCTGCGTTTCCAAGAGTCCACATGGATGGGGCTGCTGCCAATGCATTGGCTAATGCTTGTCTATACCACAGACAATAACAAGAATATATCATCCAATGAAAATTATATATATCAGCCCGGAAAGTCAAGTGTTGTGACTAATTTGCATATAATCAGAAACTCCCTTCAGAATTTGGTTAAATGCATTATCATTGATTTATACGGATATTAAATTTGTGCTTATCCAAGTAGTGCTACTTCATAGCCATTGGTATGGTTTCATCATATAATGGGATGATAAGCATGTATTCAAAAAAGTAAAATACATACTTTTTTCACTTAAACCATGCTCATAAGGTGGATGAATTAAGTATACAACACAATTTGATTGAATTGTTACAATAAAACTTAAATAGCTTACCTAGTATTGACATCGGGAGAACTTGAACACTCTGCCAATAGCGATACACTACTTTTACCATCCATTGCATCAAGATCTATAAGAGTTGCAATCAACAGCTCGAGCTGCTCAGATAGTAAAGAGTGGTAAATAGACAGACACTGAAACATAATAACATTAATGGCTCACTCAGATCAGGAGCATGAACACGTGGAAATTTAAACCTCTTCAGGATCAGTATAGTCAATCCCATCCGCTTCAGAGAGAGCTGATGCCATAATGCAGTAAGCTTCCTGCATATAATCAAAGAGAACACTATGAATGTAATGATTCCTGCTGCAACTGAGAAGTACATAGTTTTAAACAACAAAAAGAAGGACCTGAATAGCGGTAATGCGATCAGCAGACACTTCCCCAGGGAAGAAATCAAAAGTTTTCCCATTTTTTTCAAGTGTTATACCGCCCATCGCATAATTTGCTGATAGAGAACTTTTTTCCCTACGCAGAGGACTGAATTGCAACGTGTCAGAAATTAAGGTTTAAATACTGCTTAATTTTCCCCTCCACTGGGGGTGGGGGTAAGAAGGATACAGAAAGAAAGAATAACCTTACAATTTGTACATCTTGCTCACCATCATGTCATGGATATTTCTGACAAACTGCATACCCACGAAGAGATAAAGACCATAAATTCTAAGAAGCATCAATAAGGGTACATTCAAAAGGGAAGAAAGTGCAGAGTGAATACAAGCAAGTTGTTCATTACTATACATGATTCGGATACAAAGAAGAGATTATCCAACAAATTATGTGATTAATTATCAGGGTCACAGAATAGAGCAGTTCACCTCCAAAGCCATGAAGGCGTCTTCCATTGCACGTTGTTTTGCACGGAAGTCGGCAAGGCGCAAATCAGCCTGAAAATAAGTCAAAAGGTAGCAGAAATATGCATCATAAATCATGTATTACTTGCAACAGAAGTCCAAAAACAAGGCTGAATCATAATGTAGTTGTATCACTTACAACAGGTACAATTTGGTTACATGAGAATACACAGATAAGCAGGTATTGTGCTTGCATCAAAGTATAAGCCTATGTCTAACATCAGAAGTTTAACTTTATGAATGTCTTTCCCATTACTGTCTTCACCCAGCTATTTCTCTTCATCTCATTCACCTTAAGCCCCTCATCCAAACCAAGTCACACTTCCCATATTCCATTCCCCCATGCTCTAGACACCTCAACGAACTCATGTGAACACTCACTCAGGGGTGGACCAAGGATTTGTAACTTGGGGGGACGAACTTACACAAATACATAAACACATAGATATATACGGTCTCTCTATATGTGTAAGTGTGTGTTTATATAAAATAAATATAGAGAAGTCTTAAAATTAATTTCATAGTAAATTGTAAGTTATTATTGCATACAAAAGTTACATGTCTAAATATAAATTAAACTCTTTCTTCTAATGAGATCCCTTGAAGCTCCCAAAAATGACAGAGTCAAGCCTAAATAACGTGGTGAACCGAAAATCACCAATTAAATAGGAAAATTTCGGCTTTTTTAAGCTAATAGAAGGGACAAAACTAACAGAAAATTTTAGGAGGGCAAAACAATAATTTTGGGGGGACAAAACTAAAAAAAAAATTATTAAAAAGGCAAAAATATAATTTTGAGAGGACATATTTCTAAAAATATTATATTTTTTTTTAAAAAAATTCAAAATATTTGGGGGGCTGAATGTTGTGCTTCCACCCCTGCACTCACTCCTTAACAACATTAGAGACTTGCCCTCTTTCTCTTGATCAAAAGCATGGATTATTAAGGAACAATTGCGAAATTAGTCCATGTGGTTTGACCTTGTAACAAATAAATTTTGTAGTTTCAAAATGAACTAATAAATCCCTATATTATGCATCTACAATAATAACAAAAAAGAGAGGAAAAGTTGGTTATCCACCCCCTTTGGCCCGTTCTAGGGGTGATCCAAAGGCCATTGATGGTGGTTTAGCCACCCATCGGTTATGAGGTAGCTGAACCATCCGCATCGCCTTTGAGGTAGTTTGACCACCCCCCTCAAGTCGATTATGGGGGTGGCCAAATAGCCTTCATCGCCCTTGAAGGTGGCCTGACCACCCCTCTAACTAATTCTAAGGGTGGCTGTATCACCTCCATCTCCCTTGGAGGTGGTTTGGCCACCCCCCTTGACCACCCTCAACGATCGGTTAGCCCCATCAATTGGTTTTGAGGGTGGCCAAACTATCCTCAGCCTTGGGGGTGGTTTAATCTCCCATAGCAATCAATTTTAGGGGTAGCCAAACCACCCCCTAGCCTTAGAATGGTTTAACCACCCCTAGCGATTAGTTTTTGGGGTGACCGACCTCCCAGAACCACCCCAGAGCCTAGGGGTGGAAGCCATCCCTAGAATTAGCCTCCGAGGGGGGCCAAAGCACCCCCAAAAGCCAGCCTCACTTCTTCTTCTTCCCTTTTTTTTTTTTTAATTTGAGGGGAAATTTGTAATTCATAAAGATTCCATCAGAAAATGCCTGGAATTTGTACAGAGTGATCATTATGTTACAAAGGGATTTATAAGTTCATTTTGAAACCACATAAATTTATTTGTCACAAGATCAATTTAGTACTTTCCCAATTATTAACAATATATGTCAAAAAAATGTAATGTACTTTCATTTAATGCAATCTTCTTTATGCTCAAAACTATTTAATTTCACCCTTTTCAACCAACTAGAAGAACATAAGCTTTACTGAGCTCAGAATAGTGTTAAAATTTATTTAGCTTGCACATTCTATTACATGCATCAAATGAAGCAATAATTACAAGATAATTAAATATCATCTTGTAATAGATAAGTTTACTTATTACTTATCAAAAAAATTAAATAGTAGAGGCACCTCTAGGGCTCCATCGCTCCAATGCTTATCAGCAGCCTTTTTCAATCTAGACTGGGCTTTGTCTGTCAAGCTCTGCAAGGGGATACAAAGATCACCAAAAATATTAACCACAAAGAAACCAGCAATTCATTCATTTTCCCAAAGTAAACCAGTATTCAAAAATCTAGCAATCACATACAGTAGCAATATCTCGAAGGCATTCAGCTTTTTCTTTCACACGGCGGTCAATTTTCTCAGTATCCTCTCTTGCCCGAGCTACAAGACAAAAGGTCAGCACAAGGAAAACCAATAAGTTTGAAGTCCAGAAAACAGATATTTTGGATTTAAAAAGCTAGTGAAACTGGACAGAAAAGTAAAAATTTACCATCAAGCTTAAGGAACTCTGACTCAAGAATAGCTACATCTTGACGCGCTCGGGCATCCAACCTCATTATCCCACTGAGAAAGAGAGGCACATGATGAGCAGTAATCTCCATGTACTTAGAACCAAAATAGTTCAAAGGCATGTATTTATATCATATATGTAACGCTTCTAGCAAAGCTAATACCAAAAACCATGTCTAAAGCCATTTTAAACAGAACCGTTGTGGCTTATTTCTATGATTTTATGAAACAAGTTCAATTTATATATATATTTTTATGAAAGCTTACTCAACCTGAATTTGTTGCATGTGATTCAATAAATAGTAGATCATTCATTGTAAGTGCACATTTTTGCTATCTTTTGCAACTTGTTCACAAAATTTCTTATATATTGACAAGGCATGGGATTCATGATCATCGCAAGCTTTGTGAACAAATAATCACGCCCAACATTAGAGGCTGAATATTACCGAGAAAGCAAGAAAATGTCATTACGAGCCCTTTCATTTACGAACTTTGCGTCATTGTAGACAAATTTACAAGCTTCAGCCAAGCCTCGACTGGAGTGAGTACTCTTAGGCATGACTGGATCTTCATCTCCAATTTGTGCACTGATTTACAATAGAATTTCAGAAACATAAATAAATTACTAGAATCTTAGAAACATAAATAAAATACATTGACAGCACCAACTAACTTCAAGAGCTCAACACGATTTATTGTCAGAAAACATGAAATTCCATAATTATTTGGTAAAGAGGCATGGATGCTTCTCCTAGTTACAACTGGAGTAATTGCCAAAATAAAATAAATCATTGTAAAGGATCTAATAAAAGCAACAAGAGCGGGAATTAAATTACAGAAGACAAATTGAAAAGGAAAACATATAGTGAATGACCTCACTTTGTAGGTGGAACAACAAAAATTTGAGAAAAAAGTTTTACTTTATAGAAGTGAAGTTTAGCAAAATACATCTGTGTGCACATATATCGCCAAGGGGAGAAAAAGGTAGAGGTAATTTACATAACAATAGCCATAGTGAAATTCCCGTGCCCATGTTCCTTACTCTTGTTACACGAGTGCTTTCATTATCTTCTTATCAATAGATAATTACCCTTTCATTTTTAGCTAGTCCTCTAGTAACCATGGAAATGCGTCAATGATTCTTTTTCCAATTCCTAGCTTTTTAGATAAAATTATCATTACTGGTCCTCTAGAAAACAGCCAAAATCGCAAGCTTCATATGAAGCAAACCTAGGAGATTACCTAGACGCATACAGATCATAATGTCCAATTTAGTTATATGTCTTAATTATTTGGCAATATAAGAAGCCAGTAGACTGAAACACTTGAATGTGCGAAATGCTTCAGTCCAATAACTCATATTAACTATTAGTGGTACACAACATTAATCCCCATGAATGTTTGGTGTTCAGACATGTGTTTGAAGACAACAATGATTCCCACCTGACACACATTAGATACTTGCATAAGCTTTTACCTTTGAAAAGGCAAAATAATAATTATTATGCTTTTTGCTTAGCAAAACTATGAGTTAAAAATTCTTCACATTTATGTTCCATGGTTGTTGCACATACAATGCAGTTATATCCATTTCAACACAATGAAATAAGAAACAGTGACAGATAAAACTGTCCTCCCATGTCTAGACATTAAGGATTTCCCATCTCCAACACCATTTATGCAACATACAATGCCGTCTTCTGTGTTTATGTATCATGTTAAATCATATACCTTTCATGCACCATGGTGTTAAGAAGAAGAAGAAGAAGAAGAATTTAAATAAAAGTATGTAAAATATTGAAGATAAGTAAGAATTTCAATGTAAGTTCTGCATGTCTAGTTAATTAGAATTGATAATCTGTACTTCCTCATTATTACCTCGTTATGTCTTCACAATCACCATAAGTTCTAACACATTCCTTTGCTTCAGTCTTATGTGTTTCTGTGGACCGGCATAACAGAGAAGAACCCCGAGAGGCAATGAAACTAAGAGGTTTTCGACACATGCGCCACAAACCCACATCAGAAAACCTTGATTTCGCTCCCAAGATATTTCCATGCCTTTGCTTATGTTCAATTCCTTGACTTGTAAAATGTGATTTATCGTGTTGAGGTGACATGGCACAAGAATATGCATGTCGAGGTGATCTAAAGACATTTGTCCTCTCAGTCACTACAGGACCACTTGAAACCTTGCTTGCAGTAAGTGCCATGGAAAGGATCAACACAGGAGTGAAATGACCTAAACCAGCATCTCCCTTACAGAAGCTCAAAGATCTAGCAAAACCAAAATGGAATTATCAGGCAGTGTTACATATTCATATGAAGTTTTAGGTAAAGGATCTTGTAGAAAATTAATATCTAACTGCCAAATTATTTTCACGCAGCAATTATGATTGCATTGGAAATGGAACATGACAAGAAAATGAAAAACAAAAAAATAAGATAAGTTAATATCCATATGGTCAAAACACTACAGAATAGTAAATCAATGACAAATATAGCACTTGGTCTGACCTTTATTGACTGAAAAAGTTTATTATTTTCAAGTAGAGGTCACTTCTGTGGAGAAATCCCAACAAATATCCCAGAGAAGTTGCTCATGGCACATATCCACCCTTTAAATTTTTGCAATTGCCATTGAGTTTTAACACATTTATCAGAAAAGTATCTTTGATTCAAGCATTATTAATTCAACCACATCTGGCTTATGCCTCAGGGGAATCTTATAATACTTTTATGTAATTTTACCCAAAAATATCATGATATCCTGAATCTGTATTGAAGCACGAGTCATGTCTGTACCCATAAATCATACCCCAAAAGTGTTTGTTCCACTCTGGTGACACTTCCAGATGTCACCACAACAAATATAATGAAAGCTTGGTTTATATCATCATATTCAAACCAGGATTAAGCAAGTAAATCTAGAAAAGAGACATATCTAAAATCTTTATAATCCATAGATATCTCTTCTATGGGCCTATAGTCAATTGTGGAGAAAAAATGTGTGTAAAATATATTTATAGGTTGGGCAAAGCCTTATTGACACATTTCCAGTAATTTGTAACTGGCACATCCTTAGCCCTGTTATTGCTACTCAACACAGAAAAATAATGCTTAAGAGGCTACTCTCTGCACCAGATACACAGTTTCATCAAGCAACTCAATGAGACGCATATCTCTAGCTGTCCAAGTCCAAATACCTCACCATATTGCTCCACACCCTGCCTCATGAACATGATATTACTTATTTTTTATTTAAAAAAAATAAAAAGTACCTGCTCGAGCAGATCCTGATCCTCCCACAGAACATCTAGAAACCCAACACAAAAATCCACATCAACTGCACTAGATATCAGTTTGCTCAGGCCCTCCATCACCAAAATAAATTATTTAGGGGGAAATGAATATCACTTCCATAAACCACTGGGATTACTCCGTTAATTTTGCTACTATATAACTTTTTTTACAAACAGAATATTTTAGAAGATTGTTGAGATCGGAAACACTTTTCATTGTTTTAAGAGAAAGATTTTATCAGACTTCATACTATCAGATCTACCACCAGCTAAATTGTCTCTCTCATTGCAAATTTTTTCTTTATCTTGGTTATTCCTGGTAATGCTCTTGTGATTAAAGTAAATATGTCCCACATAAACCACTCAATGGGGTTACTATCTGCCTAAGATGTTCCAGCATAATTTTGATTTTATATTATAAACTCATTTGAGATTCATACTATGTCTTTCTGTTTTATGTATCTTATGCTATATGATAGGTTTAAAATCTAATGAAACCAAGGCAAAGAGAATAGTTATATACAAACCAAAAATAATATATAGACATGACAATCAAACGTGACAAGTTATATTCATCGTCTACATCAGTATTCTTGGTGGCAGTCATGCACCAGGTCGAAATCAAACATTTAAATAAGGATCGTATGAGCTATTATCAAAAACACCTGTTATGCATTTTTTTTTCAGAATCACTGTCACTTCGACAATTTTCTGCCACCATCTCCATGTCCAGATTCTTGAAGATCGCTTTATCAAGCACCTCAAATAATCTGGGAACCAGCATTTCACTCTTATAGTTTATTACCCAGGAAATGATCTAACGCATAAGTTTAAAATGAAGGGACTAAATGTGCAGGTTGAAAATCATTCCACACTTTCCCTCATGAATGGTAATGGCTCAATAATTAAGAACTTAATTGAAAAGGGCACCTATTCACCACTCACATGGTTGCCTATGAAACAAACCAAAGTGATGAAATTCAACAAATAATGGTTGCTCCTGAAACTATAATTCAGTGTATCAAATAATAGTTGAAGCATGTTCCTACGACAATAACAATCTGACATTTAACAAAACAAAGAAACAGTTACAGCAAACCAAACAAACCTAGAAGCATCAGAATTGTGCCACATAAAGGAAAGGTTTTGCATCTCAAACTCACAAACTAAAGCTTAAACAAAGAAAATAATGAATACCCACTAAGTAAAAGTGTAGAATAATAGCATAAGCCAATTGAAAAGCCAGTCCAGAAATAAAGAAAAGCAATGAGACTGAGTGAATAACCTGTGGGATGCAGCACTAACTTCCAGAGAGAGATAGAGAGAGAGAGGGGAAGAGAACTAGAGAGTACCAGCACTCACTGGAGTATTCTAATGAGAGGGAGGAAGCCAAGACTTGATGACAAGAAATTTTGGGAAGAGAATTTGCAACCACAAGCTCAGCCTGTGGCCCCCTTGAAGGCCAACGCTACCAAACAAAAAATTAAATTTGGTAATGGAGGGGCATATATCAGCTCCTCTGCAGGTTTGCAGTTGCTTACAGTTGCCACATCCCATGGAGATAAGCGCGCCACGTCGCTTATTAATGATTTCGGTGGGTTTTCTTTTCTTCGTTTTTCCATTTTTCTTGCTAATATATATGTGAGTGAGAAGCCTATCCACAGTGGATAAATGTCTGTGAGGACGTGACTGGCACGTGGATTAGCGTACTCCACTCCACTGTATGTAAGGCCATGCTTGTCCTGTCATTCTCCGTTTCTGTTCAACGTACAGATTGTGTGAGTTAGGTCGCGCTTGAAACAAACAAGCATGAGCTTTTATATAATTTTTTTTTTTTTTTAAATGAAAGTCCACGTAACCATCAAATTATCATTTAATTCTTAATATCTCTTTCAAACTTTTAATTGTGTCAATATTCTCTCAAATTATCAAAAATTGTTAATATTTCCCCAATAACAAAATTACCCTTAGTAAAATGAAAAATATCATTTTTATAAGAAAAAAAATTAAAAAATTTGATTTTTTTTTTTTGTTATAAAAATTGAAAACTTTTGTTTTGTTTTATAACTTTATTGAATAAAAATTGGGAGCCCCTACTATGCGGTCATGCTGTAAAAGGGGTCTTTTGCAGCATTCAACCACAAGGTGACACATCACTAAGCTTATTTTGACAAAATAAAATCAAAATACCAAATAATAACAAACAAATAACCAAACCACATACACCGGCAACAGCGAAACCATCAGCGACAGCGAACCGATTGGCGATAGCAGACCCAGCCGTGGGTTTGGCGTGACCCACGGCTGGGTCACAGCAGACCTAGCCGCTAGGTCAAACGTGACCCATGGCTAGGTCACGACAGACCTAGCCGCTGGGTCTGCCATGACCCAGCAGCTGGATCTGTTGTGACCCACGGCTTGGTCTAGCCATGACCCAGCCGTGGGTCACCTCTCCGGCGACTTTGGATCACCTTCTCCAGCAAATTTTTGGCCAAATCCAACCTCAAAAATCAATTTTAATGCCACAAAATTCGTTTTTAATGTCTCAAAATTCAATTTTGGATTCAAAACTAAAACCTAGAGGGGAATGTTAACCTTTTTTTGGGATTTTATCACCTTAAAACCGAAGCCATGCTATCACTAACGGCGCTGGAGCCATGTGAAAAACCAAAGAAAAAACCAGACCCAAACCGGAACAAGACCCATTAGAAAAAACCAAAAAATCAGACCCACACGGCTAGCATTTCAGCAGATCCACGACCGGTGAGACCCCAGCTGTGGGTTTGCACCATGAGTCTGCAGACCCACGGTCTTCTTCTTTCTCTTTTCTTTCTTCTTTAGTTGAAAATCAAGTGCATTAGGGTGTAGGTTTTTTTTTTGCATTTTTTTTTCCTTTATGTGAGATGTCCTTCTTTTATTGGTTGCTGCAAAACTCTCCTTTTGCAGCATGACCGCATAGGAGGGTTTTTCATAAAAATTTCAGTTTGTTTTTT
>NC_081545.1:30205065-30205283 GCF_901000735.1 Corylus avellana | reverse complement strand
TTTTTTTTTTAAAAAAAAAAAATTAACAATTTTCTTTTAAGAAAATAAAAATTTTCGTTTTCTAAAACAAAATTAATATTTTTTTTTCGTTTTCTAAGAAAATTATATATATATATTTTAAATAAAAATATTCGTTTAAAAAATATTCGTTTTTGTTTTTAAATTAAAAATTTTCGTTTTAAAAAAATTGTTCTTTTTAATTTAAAATTTTTTGTTTT
>NC_081545.1:30179967-30205045 GCF_901000735.1 Corylus avellana | reverse complement strand
ATATATATATAAAAAAATTTATAAGAGTATTTTTGTCTTATTGAGAAATTAATATATAGGGACATTCTTGCCTTTTGCTAGCCTTAGTGAGATATTGACAATGTTTTAGTAGTTTAAGGAGGACATTGTCACAATTGAAAGTTTGGGAAAGATATTGTCAATTGGATGACAGTTTGAGAGGGGTATGTGCACTTTACTCAATTTTTTACAAATTGAATTATAGGAAAATTATTTTAACTCAGTAATGTTAGATACTTAACTTTCATTTCACTTCTATTATAGTGTGGCAAAACCAATCAATCCTTATATTAGTCTTTACTAAAATATATATATATATATACACACACACATATCAAAGGTTGATGTGCGTTCATCAACCAAGTGAAATAAAAATGAGATGAGAGTTGAGTATTTAAAATTACTCTAAAATCTAATCTATTACTATTTCCAATAAATAATGCATGAGGACGATTAAAGACATAATAACATAACAAAGGAAGAAACAATTCATGGGCAGATCACGAAGAACAATCTCAAGAGTATCACGGTATAGTTGGATATGCCCGCCCAAATTTTAGGAATTGAAATTTTCTATTATTAGGTTGTTTGAATTTTAAGCATAATGGGTCTAGTTGGGCATGTCGGCCCAAATTTTAGAAATTCGAACAACCTAAAAGAAGTTATTAACATTCGAATTCTTGTTATTAGGCGGTCTGAAAACATTGGACTTATGTTTCAGATTGATAAAAAAATTTTAACTTGTGATTGGACAGGTATGAAATTATTGAACTGCAAATGGTTAGTATGGCCTACATCAATGTTTCACGAGCTAACATTTTGCAGAAGCCATCTAGCTGGACTCTACTTGTTTGATTGCAAAACAATCCCAATTGAACTTATCTGCAAGCAAGAAAAAGAAGTGCTATGTGAAAGGACTCTCTGGTCCTTTTTGATGCATTTAACTCACGGAATCCGTGGTTTTTGACGCATACAATTGTTTTTGTTAGAACGTTGTTAAATTATCGCTCGCTAGCAATTGTCGTGACAAGACGAATATGAATGGATCAATGTATCCAAAACTGCCGTTTGATTTGAAGATAGGAAGAATTGTTAGTCGTCGGTCTGCCTACACGTCTTGCTTTTACCGCTTAACTTTTAAAAGAATGATGTTCCCACATGTATATATAGTTATCTCATTGTTTTTAAGGAGTTGAATGCATATAGAAAAAGTGATGAATATAATCCCATCTATATAGGAAGTCTCCCTTCACAAGGGATGAAGGGAAATAAGAAGAACATTGATCATGTGGGCCTAATGAAAAACTGCGCATAGAAGTGTCTAGATAGGAAATTGCTGCCATTAATGCTACACAGCAGCATAACATGGAGCACAGGCTTATTATTAGAAATGTGGAAAGAATTTTAAGGGCATTTGGGTCCTCCTTGCTGGGTCTTCCAGTTGTTGTAGCAAGGGCAGACTTCCTTGTTGCCATAAGTGCCAGGAGGAACACACAGGCACTTGGAGCAGCACTTTAGGCAGAAGAACATGCATGGCTTCTTGTGAGATGTTGCCGAGCAACGATAGGTGCACTTTGGTTTGCAATCTGCATGCATATATATGCCACATTCATCACCAATTGCTTAACATTAAAATATAGCATAGATCATGCACTTTTCTTCACAAAAAATTACGTACCTGAAGGACTAAGCTTTGCAGTACTGTAAGCGGCCTGTTTCAGAGTAATAATAAAGCATCAAGTTTAAGGTTGGGTGTTCCGGGAATGTAATCGGGGCGAACCCCAATACACCGGTTATGAAATAAAGAGAAAAAGAGTAACAGAGTGAGTAAAGTTAGTTAATTATACCTCAGCAACACTAGAGAATGTGAGTAAAAAAAGCAGAGAAAACAGCAACAAGAGGGAGTTGTACGAACGTCCTTCCATATCTAATCCAATAAAAAAAAAACCTCTCTCTCTCTCTCTCTCTCTCGAAGCACAAAGGAGATGTTGTGCAAGTAATGAAGTTTAAAGTGGAGGAAGTGAAGGGGTTGTTTATAAAGGGGACCGTCGGGATGACCAATTTGCAATAATGCAATAATGCAATAATGCAAGGAATAGATTTGCGGCGTTTGAGGCGAGAAAAATGGGTTGGTTTAGATTTTCCATGTGGGACTTCGTGAAAACATGAGCGCTATATGCGGCGTGTCCATTGTTTTGTTTGTTTTTCCTTTTTGTCAATTTTGCCATGCTACTTGTGACATTTTTAACTGTTTTCTTCCTTCTTTTTTTAATTATTTTGTTTCTTTTTTTTTCTATACTTGCAAGAGGTGGTTAGTTATTTGGGTATTTTCTAGATAAATTCAAGAGTCAATCTACCAAAATAGATTACACCTTAAATAAATAAATAAATATTTTTTTTAGTTTTAACCGCTAAAGTTAATTGAAAAAGTGCAATAGATCTTTCTGTCCAAAATAATTGGCACTATTTCGGACGGAAAGATCTATTGCACCTTTTCGATAAACTTAGGCTGATAAAAAAAAGGGTAAATATATTATAAATCCTTGAGTCAACCGGTCAAAAATAAAATCTGCTTAACTTTTTTTTTTTTTTTTTTTTTCTTTTTTCTTTTTTCTTTCGAAAATTTACTCACTAGGTCAATCGAAATGCCAATAAAATTTCTACCATCAAAATTCTCTAACCGCCGTTAGTTCCAATCAAAACGCATCGTTTTGTCACATCAGCATATTAATTTTTTTATTAATTTAATTTAAAAATTAATTCTACAATTTTTTTTTTAAAAAAAAAAATGCAGGGGTGGCTGGAGATTCTGGTTGCCGAAGATGGTTAAATACTGGGTTTTTTTTTATGAATTTGATGAATAAAAACTTGTTGATTGTTCTATGATGTTTTCTTGTAGATTGATAATTGAAAAAAATTCTCTTAACAGATAAATTTAGAAAAAATTGTTGAGTATTTATCGTTTCTTTTATGTTTCATTAACATTTTGATTGATGCAGGAAGTAAATTTTCAAAAAAAAAAAAAAAAAAACTTAGGGAGATTTTAGTTTTGACGGGTTAACTCAAAAACTTACAATATATTTACTAAAAAAAAATTAAGATGTAATTTATTTCAAAAATACCGTAATTATTTAAAGTGTACAATTGATTTGTTTTTAAGATTTTAATAGGACGTGATGTGACCTCGTATGTCATGATATGGTACGGTTGCTGTGACATGTGGGAGCACATGGCCTTCATATTTTGGATGAGTGAGAACATGGCTTTCATCATTGTTTACGTATTAATATACTAATCACAAATCATTAGTTTTTTCTTAACTTGTATATTATCAACACCTCAAGTCTCATGTTTCACAAGGACAATCGATCTCTTCCTATGAACAAGATAACAGACTTTAGTATTTCCAAATATGCTCCTGTGCTTTCGGTGGATTAAAAATCCTGAATAGATGCTCGAAAAAATACATAATCATTGAAAGGAAGTTATGACCGACAAGTTCAATATAAAATTGGTAGATTAAGGTTGAAGGTGTTAACTCGTTTAATTAAATTAGTTGTGTTAAAGTTGACATACATAGTTTTCTACTTATGACTAAACGTGTGAACACAAATTGTCACCATTTTTTGAAGATAAGTAAACGTGGCCTATTTTAATTTCGAAGGTATACAGTACACTGTAATATTAAGAAATTGCGTAATTCTTCCTCCAATAGAAACAAACGGATGTTTTGATGGAACCCTCGACAAGATCCATGAAAATTAATCTTCCTCGAAATCTTTCTTGACTTTTTGGTTATATTTTCCGTTAAATCAACTTTAACGTAGCAATATGTTGATAGGAATGGGCCAGGTGGGTCACCATGGAAAATTTCTTGCTACTGATTTGATGCTACCATGTCCATGAGGGCCTTGGGCCGTAACTCAAGGATGACAAGATGCTTACTAAAACAAAAGTAGCCTAGCGCTCTACAAGGAGTGCCATCTATCAATTGGAAGATGTCCGCATGTGATTGGCCAAGCCATGTTTGGGACCGAAAAAGTTTCCTTTTAAATTGGGTTTGAAAAATTTTCTATAACTTATTCTATAAAAATGATATATGTCCTTTTTTTTACTAATATGTGAGATGCACGAGTTTTTAATAAAATTTATTCAAATTTTGTTCCTGTTAGTAAAAAAATGTATATCTCAAAACACACGTCACTTTTAGAAAGTAGGGTAAATAAAATTCTTCTAACCTAATTTAGAAAAAAAATACCAAGCCTTCTATTTTAACCCGGCTCAATATTTATCAATTACCACAAATGACGTGCCTATGACGTATAGCACCGCTAAGCAAGAAAATGGTCCAGGCCGCAGTGGAAACTGTCGCCATAATAAAAGCAGGTGGATTGGCTGACTGTCTTGAGTGAAGGGTCAGGCCTCTGTTCCCTCACCCAGAGTCACCCATAATAAATAAATGGTGTAAGCTAAAATAGTAAAATTAGATAAAAGTAGAAACACGCAATATAAATTAGTGGTAGAAAAGGTAGCATCAAAAAGAGCGAATTCATTTGGAACTCATTTGAAGCATTTATTGATGTCAACATTCGTTTCCATCTCTCAGCAGTCATTTCGGCCGTTAAAAATTTAACATAAAAACAACCCACTATAGATTACCCATTCTGAAAGAAAAAAATAAAATAAAATAATGTCATTGACCCGACCGACAAACTGAAAAACCAGACACAACACTCTGTAAATGTTCAGCCCATGCACTTTGGTCTGCTGCTGCTGATCCTATTCTAATTTCACTAAAACCCAATAGAATTTGGTCAAAGTATTGGAATAAATTACTCATTCTCGGCCCATTTAGTTACAGGGCATCCTTCAGAACTGACCTATGCCGGACATAATTAAACCTATATGGCAATGGAGTGCACCATTTACTGCTCCCAATCCTCTGCACGGGACTAAAAACTCGGAATGTTTCAAGAGAAGTTCAGCAACTCTGAGAGTTTCTTGTAGTCCCAAGAATCCATGTTTTGGGACATAATAACAGCACCTACAGCCAGGGCAAGAGACACAATGACCATGCTCTTCATGCATCCATGGCCATGTGACAATTGCCTCAAAATCACCTTGCAGTACTTGTCCGCTTCCTTCAATGATGCATGGTGAGCAACGTCATCTCCCTTTGCCAATGCTTTCTCATTCTAAATGACCACAAAAATGAAACAAGTGAGCAGAAGTAGAGTAGTAGTACACTTTCACTTGCACGTAAGAGAAGGTACAGTGAACTTCAATTTTGAATCAGATACATCCCAAGGTCAGCAATTTTTTTTTTTTTTTCCGGCAAAAAATCATACCAGATGAACTCCATCAAAGGAATCATTTGGGAAAGGACATTCATAACTATTCAAGGGAATGCCTAAGATGCGAATCAGAAAACAAAAGTTGACAAGAGCTTAAAGTGCTTTTCACTTCCCACACCCCCTTTGGTAGAAAGGGGAGGGAGTGGTGTGCTTGGTGGTTAAGGAGAAGACGAGACACGCTGGCATGCTGCTGTTCTAGGGCCATATTTCAGAGCAGTGCGCAACTTTTTTGATGAGAAGAAGGAAGCATAGAATTATGCAACAGCAATTCAATGCGCTCAAACAAATATATTATCTTGTCTAGAATATATGAGAAAGGCTTACCTTCTGCTTGAAACTCTGAAGAGTTTCCCTAACAGTGTCCAGAGTACGATGTTTAGCAGAGTGCTCCTTCCATTCATGAGAAAGCTTTCTCAGAATAATTACACTTGCTTCGAGATTATCCATGTAAAGCATGTCCTGTTCCAAAGCAAAGACATAAATAAAACTCAATGATGTGAACATAATTACATATAATTCTCAAATTCAAAAACAAAACAGTGTAATAATGAGTTTCAAATGCTCACCCATTGCTTGTAACACTCAGGGTTTTGAGTCAAACACCAAACAGAAATGTCACTTGCTTCCCTTGATAGGTCAGGGATGCCTGCAAGTGAGTTTTAAAGTCAAAACTCTGATACAAAGTCAAAATCCTAAACTCCTGTATTGCTATAGTCTATATGTCGTAAAACAAGACAGGCACCCCCCACCCAAACAAAAGAAAAAAAAAAAAAAGGAAAAGAAGATTTAGAATGGAGTGTCTACTATGAGTTTGCCACTACCTTCTCCAACAGCTTTGATTGTAATGTCCAAAATCTGTTGTGCAAATTGCCTCATTGCTTTGCTTCCCGGGGGACCAGCAAGGGCAACCTCTTTCAAAGTCGGATATACAACTTCAAACCTTTCAGTTGCCTAAGCAAAAGATAGATTACAACTACACTTTAGAAAGAAAAAAAAAATACATATGATATGGAAATATATAGCAGATACTCCCAAAAATACCCACCTTTAGCCGAGCTGATGGTGCTGGGAAGGTGAATCTCATCAAAAGCTCGAGAGCTGATGGTGGAACCACACGCTCCCCCTTTCTGACAGCACCATTTAATAGAATAGTGCGAGCTTTTGGGGAAGCTAAAATTCTGATTTCAAGGGATGACAATAAATAATAATAATAAGTGAGAAAGAGGAGATAATAAAGTTCCACAACTAGGAACTAATAGAATTAAAAAGTACCAAGAAAAAATGTATAAGATAACAAATAAAACTTATGTTCAATCTCAAAAATGTCTAACCTTTCCACCAACTGTAAAATCAAGTCTCTGGATAGCGGATTACAGCCTGACTTGCTAGCCAGTATAGGCAAGAGATAATAAACCCACATGTACAACCCAACAACTAAATCTCCTTGAGATGCCTATACAAATCAAAATCCAATTTCTGGCTTAAAATTCATATTATATTATTTGAGATGACCCTACTAGGAAGATTAGATTATCACTGAAACCGAAATTCACCTGAGCAATCACCCAAATAGTGACCGGAAGCTTATCCTGTCCTTGATATTTTGGGTCTTCCTTAATTGTAGGCAATAAAGTGATCAACACATCCGGCTTTCGTCGCAGTGCCATTGCTAAAACAACAAACATAGCAACCTGCAGATCCAACATTATACCATTTCCAAATTAGTGACTCGCTCAGCTGACCAGAAGATGGGAAACTCATGAACTACCAATTCCCTTCACAATTCCATTTTATTTAACAAATATTCTCATAATATACAATAATTATTAGTGATAATAAAAATTCTGGGTACATCAAAATGTTTTGCTGTAGTATGATATAGATAATCATGACAAAATCACCGTTGAAAGGAATCAATCTGATTACCATACTAACCTACTCCTGTAAGAGTGGGGTCTAAATTGATCTCAAATCCATGGATTGCAAGGTTGGGAGAATAAATACTCTAATCCACCGATCAATATGGATTCACGCTCCAATAGATAGTTTTATCAAATGCTTTTAGTATTCCTTTAAAAA
This sequence comes from Corylus avellana, assembly GCF_901000735.1. Lineage (NCBI taxonomy): Eukaryota > Viridiplantae > Streptophyta > Magnoliopsida > Fagales > Betulaceae > Corylus > Corylus avellana. The sequence continues at coordinate 30,197,594 of NC_081545.1, read as the reverse complement.
CTCTAGTGACTTATGGACTTGTGGGGTCGTGTATTCCTGAAAACAAGCAAGTTAACCACTCTGCTTTCACACTATATATGCTTACTTGTGAACCTTTTATTTATTGATCAGAAGTGCTAGCATGAAAATACATACTGATAGGCGCTCTTTGACACCATGTGCCTCAATGTTTACTTCAATCACAAGTTTTGAAAACCCTTGAGCTACAGCAATAAGCCAAGTAAGGTTAAAGAAGATCTCAACACAAGGATAACGACATGTGGTAATGGTGTCAAAGCTTGAACTGCTGAAGTTGGCACATAGAGCAGTGTGCACCGAGTGATTGTGCTGAAAGGATGGAAGAGAGAGAGAGAGAGAGAGAGAAAGGATGCTCTCTCTCTCTTTACCTCTACAATTGGGTTTACTTAGGTAATGAGTTCAAATACAAGAAGTCAATCTTTGCACCTTTATAGGTTAAATGAATAATATATAGACGTTCAAATTAAAATTCCTCGTTTATTATCGAGATAGTTGTAATGTGATTTCCTGAATTATAGTCAACAACAATGCAGTTTCAATTCCTCCAAAAAAAAAGAAAAAAGTGGTTTCTATTATCAGCACGTGTAGTGAAAGTTGGCAGATTTTTTTTTTTTTTTGTTCTTATGGCAACTTCAGCTAAAGTAATCAAAATAGAAAGAGACCAAAAGATAAACAGAAAAACAGTCATTCTCTTGCGTAGTAAGTGCATGTGCACCACAACTGTCTAAAGCCATGTATGGCCAAGTAATGCCATTTAGCCTGGCACTTGATATGACAATAATCAATATGTAATTCAAATGAAGGAAAACTATTAAGTGAGAAAGGAATCCCGATCCCCTCTTTATGGTCTTTTTAGAGTTCCCATTAAAAAACCCTAAATTATCTTCAATGGTTATAGCCCCAAAATTTCAAAAACACAAGGACGAATCTTTTCATAAAAAAATTAACATGCTAAAAGTTATGGGTGGCAACTTGTGTTCGAGTTGTGTTGAGGAATATGTATAAGACTATATAGGTCAACTCTAACTTGAGCTATTTAATTAAATGGGTCAAACCCCTTAACCCTAACCCGCTAATTTCGTGTTGGGTTCGTGTCGTGTTTGTGGGTTGTATAAAAAAATTTCAGCTCTAAATGATGTGTATCGGTTTGGGTCGTATCAAGGCATGTTTATAAGACTATATAGAGCAACCATAACCCGACCCATTAAATTAAACAAGTCAAACTCCTCAACTTTAACCTGCTAATTTCATGATGAGTTCATATCAAGTTTGCGAGTCATGTCAAAAAGTGCAAGCCCCGCTAAAAGTTGTCCAACCACTTATAATGGTCTCCACCATCAACTATCTTTTCAAAATTTAGAACAAGAAGCTTCATGTGTTTTATAAGAGCATCCATGATAGCACATAATGCTCACAAATTGATGACCAAATGATGCCTGCAGAAACATATCATATATGCATAATGGGCAAACGTCAAACAGTTCATCTAATAGAAATCCCCAAAGTTTTTGGATTTGTCTTATCTAATGCTTCATTTATTTGAGAGATGACTCCCATGTCTGTGTCCATGAATCTCAATGAACACCAGCTCTTTGCACTTCGACTGTACTCTAGCATTTAGTACATTGTTTGTCGTACAATTTTGTGTGAACCAAAGCATCGGATATGCAAGACTAAACAACAGAACACCAAGCTCTCATGTACCATAACCAACATCATGGAATCACAAAGCAAGATCCGATTGGAAAGCTACCTGAGACTTTGAAGATGCTTGCTGAACCACCTTTTTGGATCCCTTGGCAGCTGCTTGGTGACTTGCAAAGTCAGCGAGAATGCTATCTAATGACCATAACATAAATTTGCCAAGTGCTTCAGAAGACCGCTTTCCCATCCAGTCAACAGATGTCTTATAAACGCCTTCAGGTATACTGGAAAGAGGAATCTGTTGGGAGTATCAAATAATGATTAAGAATGAAGACATTCACTACGATTTAAAAATTGAATTCCAATTTAAACAAAAGATATAATAAATACTGATTAGACATTACAAATGTAAAAGAAATTAGCAAACGTGAGACCATGGAAACAGAATCATAATAAATGGATAAAGAATAATTAGACAGCACACCCGAGATCAAGCTAACTGAATCATTGTAAAATCACTTTATCGAACATCAAGTAGCAGACATCAGATACTCTTCATCATAACTTTGCTGAAAAGGCTTACCATTTGACAGAAAACAAGGACACAGAATCACAAGGTACACTTTCACATTCTAACCTAAAACCCACATGCACGCACATAAATTCATCATAGCATACATCATTTCCATCATTGAATCAATCTCGCACGAAAAATCCATACATTCCACATATTATACGCCTTAAATGGAAAACTGCAATCTCTACAGTCCTTTAGCCCTGAACTCTCTCTTCAACTCAACATATCTCTATCAATTTCAAGCTACAGATCCATACGTTCAACATTTTTCTCATCAGACAAATTCAACGCGAATTAGAAAATTAAAATTGCAGCGAAAACTTACATCAACTATCTTTGCAACACTGGACTCTTTGAATGTCTTCAACCACGGAAATTGAGCTGCACTCACTGACGCGAATCCGCGGCCAAAATAATCCGCGAATCGCATTAGCTGTATAAATTGATCTGATTCGTACGAAGCCTAAGCAAGACACCGAAAACGAAATTAAAAGCAATAAAATCGCTTTATTTTACCCATCATACACGAAATTGAATCCGAATTTTATGAAAACGACCAGATCGGAAAGTGTGGTGGATGGGAAATTCGATTTTTTTTTCTTTTTTCTTTTGAATAATTGGTGGCGCTTACGGTGATATCAATTAGAAAAGCACCGAGATCAGCGGCGTCGATCTTCGAAGCTGCTTCAGCGACGGTCACCTTCGGCTTCTTCGGCTTCTTTGGCTTCTTAGGCTTCACCTCGCCATTGTCGCCGGCGGCGGGGGCGCCGGATGCCTCCGCGTCGCTGTCCCCATCATCGTCAGAATGCCGCTTCAAACCCTCGCCGGATGCGGCGGCTTCGGCGGCGAGATTTGCCTCGATCACACGCCGGAGGCGCTCCTCAGAGTGCAGCTCGATCGGGCGGAAGACATCTGCTTTGGCGGCTCCGTTGGGCCGACGGCTCAGCGGATCCGTCGAATTCTCCTGCGGCAGAGGCTTGGGCGCCTTTCTGTTGCGCTTCTGATACGACACCGTTTGCCAGCCGGATTCGCTGCCCTTTTGGGCGTCCTTGTTCTTGTTCTTGCTCACTGCCAGCTCTTCCTCCTCCTGCTCTCTCAGAATCGCTTCGATGGTTGCTGAATTCTCGTCCATAGCTTCAAAGCCGCACAAAACGGTGACGCTTTCGCTCTCCGAAACAGCGCGTTCGGTTTGGTGAGGTTTATCGTTCTCACGCTGACGAGAGTTAAAAGAGTGCGAGCTAGAAGAGATCACTGAGAACCCAAATAGTAGTGCGAGTCGGGTTTTTGAAGGAGATCACTGTCAAAGGGACTCTCCGTGCAAATCGACACGTGCGTTGCTGAGTTTCTTTGGGTCCGTTTTGTCCTCATCATTTCATTTAATAAGGGAAATGCCATTTATCCGATTGGAGTAACTTTATAATTATCGCATTATTATAGATTTTTTTTTTTTTTTTGCTTTATTTTTTTCGTGTAATCTTCCTGATTGAGGCTTTGAAATAATGAAAAATTGGATTAATTTACTTGTAAATTGCTATAAATAATGATGACACGGTGTAGGAGTAAGAAAACGTTGAATCTGTTCACACCATCACTCAAAACATTTTCCTCATTATTCTTCTTCAAAGAGGTAAATGGAAAATAAATAAATAAATCAACGTATCCCTTGCTTTGCTCCAAATCTTATCATGTCATCTTTAGCCACAGCCTGCTCTACCACCTTTTTTCTTTTTATTTTTTTTATTTTTTCAAAACAAAATAAAATTAAAAAAAAAAAAATGAAGCAATAACATCTTATTTGATTATTTTTTTTATTTTATTTTTTTTAAAAAAAAATGGTCATTATTATGAAGAAAAATACCATTTTTTTATTAAAAAAAATACCAAATAAAAAAAGGAACACATAGGATGTTTATTGCTTCAAAAAAAATTCATTTTTTTTTTTGTTTTTTTTTTTAAATGGCCACATAAAGAAAAAATTGGCAAAAGTTGTATTAAAAAGTTGTGCCTTTATCATTTATCAAATAAAACTAAACCAAAACACCGGTAGTTCTATTTTAGTATGAGAGAGAGACTCAAATTTTATAACTACTTTAGGTTTTGAGAGAAACAGAATAATATTTTAATGGTGATTTTAAAAGCCACATCAGCTTTAAAAGGATAAAAAATGATAAAAATATAGTCTCTAGCATTACTCAATATAAAATTTTACGTGTTTTAAACTGATATGTAGTGGACTTATTTATAGTTTCAATTAAGCATTTTAATGTCTGTTCACTAATCGGCATGGAATTTTGCAATAAAGTTATAAACAATAAATAGCTGCTAATTCAGTTAAAATCTAACTACATGACATTAACAAACACTTAATCTTCCCCGTTAGATTATAATTAAAATTAACTGCGATTTAATTATAATGATTGTTTGCAACATTACTCAATCTCAACACTTAATTATAACTGTAATTTAAATAATTTGATCTTACAGTTGATTTTACTAATGGTCAAGAACTGATCGCTCCGAGCCAAGTGCTCTTCTGACTACTAGCGCTCACTGGTCACTAGCACGCACTCCCGTGTGCTTAATATGTTTTGCAATAATTACTTGCTTTTAAGTAATAGTTTGGTGTAAGTTGGGCCTTATAAATGCATACTTTAATTTATCTTTTCTTTTCTATTTTTATGTGTGACTCTCTTCTTCCAAGACTTTTTTTTTAAAAAAAAAAACATTTCAAAATGAGAAATGTTCGGTTTCATTATTCTATACATCTTCATACAAAAAATGTGTAAATTCATTATTAAATATGTTGGACTCACACGTGGTTCCTACAGATTTAATGATAGATTTTTTTTATTAAAAAAAAAAAAAGAAAAAAAAAGAAAAGAAAGATGGACAAGAAATATGTAGGAAAATGAGATATCAAACAAATCTCTTTCAAAACACTCCCAAACCATGTATGTGTGTGTGTATATATATATAGATTTTGAAACTCTTTTAACAAAAAAAAAAATTATAAATAGAATGTATTTTAATGAAATAAAATAAATAAATAATAATAATTTTTTCGGATTTTTTTTTTTTTAGTAATTTGTCATTTTTGTTAGGAATAGTGCCATAAATTCCAATTAAGTTTGCGGGACGTTTTTGCTTAAATTGAATAAAGTTGTTTATTCACTAATTTATTTTAATGAGAATTGGACATATAATCTATTTACATGTACTTCTTTTATGATTATTAATTATCAAATGCATGGTAATGATCCATAGGGTACATTGAATATGGTTTATAGTGTGAGCAACGAGATTATCAAACAGAATATCTTAAACCATAAATTTTACAATTTATAAACTATTGTTCGTAATCAGTAATAAAATTAGGCATTTCATTTAATAACATTGTAACATACCAACCATATGATGGTCTATCTTGACAATGCACTGAATGGACCACAAGCGTTCTTATTATTTTAAACACTAAAAAGAATAAAGAGAGACTTCTGACTTCATATAACATTGGTCATAAATCATGACAATATCATGAATTTAAATATGAAATAGAGGTCACTTTAATATATTTAGGAGTGAACCCTTTATTGTAATCAAAATTCTTGGTATTGGATGATTATATGTATTAGAATTGGTGGCTCATATTAATACCAGTGCAAGACCAAGTAGACGGGAGCGGAATAAATGTCAATAGCGACGTTCACGAAAAGGGAGGAAAATAAAAATATAAACTAAATTGAGATTGAGATAAAACTCAAATTTTTGACATATCCACACAAAGGGAGAAAATAGATAGAGAAATTCAATTTAGCGCCCTCTATTTCGTGAGGCGTAGTATATAGCCGATTGAACTGTCAATTGAAATTAAAAGTCAAAGGCGGCTCTTTTCTCTTGCGGAATTGTGAGTGAGTTCATATCCGTAATTTGAAGGAGCTTGAAGGGTAATATTGGAATAGAGCTATACCCGATATGAACGAGGATTCTTTCTTTTCCTGGTTGCTATTGGGACCCAACGGAGCCGAAGGGAGCGACTTTTTCTGTTGGCTCATGCTGATCAGCCATCACACTCTAAAATCCATTCCTGGGCCCACACAAGATACCACCTATGCAAAACCACTCAGCCCAGTTGCCGTCCGATCTTCAAATTATGACGTCACCCAATAGCCCCAGTTCCATGAAATTCAATCAGACGGTTTAAAAATGGGTACCACTTTATCACATCATGGAGCATGCGATGGTGTCGTTTTCTTAAAGCAAGGAAGAGAGATGGAGACAAATGGTTGGTGAGAGGGGGGTATAGATGATAGAATGCTGGAAAAAAGGGATTTTTGGGAAAAAGTTTTACATTTTAGAAAAAAGGTTTTCTGCTTGGAAGTTTATATATATTTTTGGATGTTATCTACTGCTTTGGGAAACACAATAAACTTTTTTCTAACCAAAAAGAAAGAATTTTTTTTTTTTTTTTTTAAAAAAAAGGACAAAAAAGAAGAAAAAAAAGGACAAGACAAATGAGTTCAAGTTTGGAGGTCCATACACGTAATGTGAAGTGCATGTGAAACAGGTTGCTAATATGTGTTTTGTTGTTGTATTCATTTTGTTTCTTATGCATAAAAAAAAAATCTTGAATAAAAATAATTTTAGATATTTTTGTGTTGGATTTGGAATAAATATCCTCAAACCCATTTAAAATAGTGTCAAATGTGCATTTTAAATATTTATAGACACTTGACACTATTTTAAATAAGTTATGGAGAAATTGGAGATTCTCCAATCGTTAATCGTGGCCCTTCATTTTAAATTTATTGGTCTATAAAATTATTTAAATATCGGTAAAACAAAAACCAGCATTTAATGCATCGCTTATACAAAAGCAACTGACATTTTATAGACCATTAAATTTAAAATAAAGGGTTGGAGAATCTCCAATTTCTCTTCAATTGAAGTAAATCTCAATTCCTAAATTGATTTGGAGGAAAGTTATGTCCTTTTGTGTTTTTAATTATTTTATTTTAATGTTTTTGTTTTGGAGAAAAAAAAAAGAAAAGAAGTTACCAGAAAAAGCCTTTCTCTTTGTAGTTCATCAAGACAGTTAGATCCAAACAAGAGAAAGTTGGTAGGTGGGATTTAAACATGGATTCAATAAAAATTAAAAGGGAAGGAGTGATGACATTTTCCATATTTATTGATGTTTTGCTTTGATCCATAAGGTAAATAAAAGATTACCAAAAGAATAGAACTTCCATATGTACGAATAAGCATATCAGCATATGATCTCCCTACAATACAAGTAGTTTATTTCGAGATATCATGACAATCATGACAATCATGATAATACCATTTTTACAGTCCTAATTAATAACTGGCACATAAGTAAAAACATAAAAAGTTCTCAAAAATAAGTTGGACCAAAATACATTAGATTTTAGGGTGATAAAATTCCTAAATGATTAACCTTCCACCTCTAGATTTTAGTTTTGAATCAAAAAATGAGTTTTGAGACATTAAAAACGGATTTTGAAGCGTTAGAAATGAGTTTAGGGGCATTAGAAACGGGTTTTGAGGTGGGTCACGGCCGGCGGGATTTGAGGTGTTCACCGCTGGCCAAACCCATGTCGTGGGTGGCCTGGGTCTTGCCAGCTATGGTTTTTTTTTTTTTTTTTGTATGATTGCTCTCACTTTTATTTTTTGTATTTTTCTTAAATTTATGATGGGTCACATAGTAATTGGAGGCTACAAAAAAAGTGTTATCAGGATGAACCTGATAGCAGGAGCTCTCTTTTATGTATTAAAAATTTAAAATATGAGAAATTTATTAAAAATAAAATAAAAAAATGGAGGATTGAGAGTGTTTACAAATTAAAGTGGATGCTATCCGCGAGTTGAGTAAAGTGACGTTTGAGAAAAAGATGTTGTAAGCAAATTGACATAAAGGAAAAGGAGGACAAACGATAATTTTGACCATCACAGTCATCGTTCAAAGCGATGAATTTGAATCTGAATATATATATAGGAGAACATGAGTGACGATTTTTTAAATAAGATTCCTCCCCCTTTAATTTGTTAATTCACTTCCCTTTCTATTTGTTCATTTCTATCAAAAAGTCAAAACAAAGCGTTAATAATGTTAGAATGAGAGTTCTTTGTCGTAGCTTTTAAAGTTATTAATACATCATAATTTAATAATTATTATTTTAAATTTAAAGGTAATTTTAAAAATTACATTATATTTAGAAGGACAGAGGAACAACTATTATCCTTCCTCTAATATTAGGCATCTATCTTATTTATTTCTTTTGTAAATCTCTTGCAAATTCACCATTAAAGCTGTATGAGCCATATGTGGTCCCATAGATTTAATGATAGATTGGCTGTCTCCTATACTGAGGCCATCTCTTGTCTATTTCTTTTATAAATTTATCATTAAATTTATAGATGAGTCTATCTCTTGTCTATCTCTTTTGCAAATTTATTATTGAATATGTAAGAGCTACATGTGGTCCGACTCTTTATAAGAAAATAGGAAAAAAAAAAAAAAGGTGAGCAAAAGATAAAACAAAATATTTCTAAAAAATAAAAATTCAAAGCAGTGGGGGTTGACTTTTTTTTTCCAGTTTCCCTTTTCTAATTCTCAATATTAATTCAGTGGGTGCATGCATCGACCTCATTGGGTATTGGTTGACATAATGGCATTTATATATCAAAATCATTATCTTGAGTTAAGATTCTTCGTGGACTTTAAGGTCCCCCGCCCACTTCAATGTAGACTCAATTATTTAGTTACACCATCAAATCCGCTCCGTCATGTTGATGTCATCATAAATATTTCAATCTTTTCTTTCTTTTGTTTTATAAAAGTTCAGGCAATTTTCTTAAACTATCACTCAATTAATAAACTTTTAATTACGGCGATATCCCCGACAACTAAAATTTATCAAAAAAAAAAACATTTTACAGTCTACTCGTATACTTTAAAATCTAATCATTAGTCGAAAATATTTACATACATAAAGACACTGTTATTAGGCTATATTAATGACTATCACAAAAATTCGAACAATTTAATAAAGGAGATTTTTTACTCGGGCAATCTAAAATGCCGATCGAATGGATCGGCAAATCATATTATTGACCCCTCCCCCCTCTCTACTTCTAAATTACACAATCTATTAAGTAAGAGTAAAGCATTACTTTAGTTTGTTGGTGGACATATTTTGAACTTTCGATGAAGTAAGAGTATATAGTTGGAGAACTTAATATTATTGTTGTTGGTGTTATTATTGCTATTATTATTATGAAAATATCAAGATGGTTGATATTTTCATTTATTTATAATATTATTCTGTAACTTGCTCGGAAAAAGAAAAAAAGAAAAAGAAAAGTTAAAAGCACCAATGTATGAGCCAAAAATTTGGATAAGAGCATGGCCCATACCATACATACATTAAAATCTACGCCAATAAATAGTGGGCTACCGAAAAAGTAAATCAAAAATCAACAGAAATGAATCTGCCAATCTTAAATCGCCAGCGACCCATGACCCATGTGACACTGAGCCTTTTTTTCAGCAAATTATTTAATCTCAGGTTGGTAAAATAAGTGGGAGTGGCCTATCCACGTAATCACCACCATAACCGTAGAAGAAACTTATTCAACTGTTACTCACACGCACGTGTGTATCAAAGATCAAATGATGACACATTAATTGTTTGTGACAACCTAACGAAAAATGACGTTCGAAGTATTGTCTTTTTCAAAATGTCTAGCTGGGACAAAGACAAAAACCTGGGGTGCGAAGGCTGGAAGATTGCAATTAATAAAATTCTATAAGCTTTTGAGATTTTAATTTTTTTAATAATTAAGACATTCCAAACTCATCATCTTCTTTCTTTACATAATTTAATTACTTCAAGCTTTAAACCTTAATAATTAAGAGTATTTCAATATTCTATGGCTTTGTGAGTAGCGTATTCAATCTATCCGCACTTTATGTCACTTTAATTTTGTTGTCATTTCACGGTTTATTTCCAACTTAAGGAGGAAAATGAACGACAAAACTTTGGAGGAGATAAAGTTTTTATTATTCAAAATTTCGTATTTTCGGACCGTCGTTTATGTTTTTCCTTTCATGATGTCATATATACTTTTAATGATATGTCGATTACTTTAATAAAAAAAAAATAAAAAATAAACCACACAATATAAAAATTGGAACAACATTAAAGATAGAGGATAACTTTTATAAGGAGTTGATGTAAACAAGCTCCTTTGTACCCATCAATCAGCCATTGATACCTTAGCATATCAGAAAAATCTTAAGTTTAAGAAATAAACACTACTACACCAGACTATACAAAATATAAAAAGAAAAATAATTAAAAAACCAATTAAATATTTTTTTTCTTTCTTAAAAAAGAAAAAAACAAAGGGGTGATTGGCTGGCCACCCCACCCCAACTTAGGGTGGCTAAAGGGAGGTAGGAGTGGCTTGCCGCCGCCACCGCCTAGGCCATGGGGTGGTTGCGCCAGCCACCCCCAGCCCATTTGGGGTGGCCGACGAGCCACCCCATGGGCGGAGGTGGCCGCGTGCAGATTTAGGGTGGCTGGCGAGCCACTCCATGGGCTGGGTTGGCCCGCACGGCCACCCTCGCCCATGGGGTGGCTCGCCGGCCACCCCAAATGGGCTAGGGATGGCCGGAGAGTCACTCTAGATCTACCAGGGTGACCCTCGTGGGCCACCTCCGCCCATGGGGTGGCTCGCCGGCCACCCTAGGTGGGTTGGGGGTGGCCGCGCGGGCCACCTCCACCCATGGGGTGACCGACAAGCCACCCTAGATGGGCTGGGGGTGGCCGCGCAGCCACCTTCACCCATATGGGTTTTCTCGCCAACCCCCTCAGAGGGGCTGACCCTCTTGCAATTTCTTAAAACAAAAAACAAAAAATGGAAAAACCTATATAATCTGATGTTTTGGTGCCTATTTGAAATGGTGCAATAATCCTATGTGGCCTATTCTTATTGGTGTGCACAAAGGAACTAGTTTACACCGGATCAAGATCTATTAAAATTCTTAGGAAATTTTTAGGGACACGTGGCAGAACAATGACCCTTGGATAGAAAATGGAAGGCCTAGATTTAAAATTTCAAAAACTGAAATTCTTCTAAGAATTTCAGTAAATCTAGATTAATTTACACAAACTTCTTATAGAAGTTATCATCTTAAAGATAACATGATATTCATTTTTGCTTTTTCTTTGTTGTTTTGTTTTGGGAATGGCGTTCGATTTCAGACGGAGCTAAAGCCCAAACTACACTAACATGGGCTTGGAGTAGTAGGCCATGTTTCAAAAAGTCAGTTAAATTTATGACAAAAAGAGCCTTGTCCATTAACAACATATCAAGCTACACAAAAATAATAATAATAATAATAAATTGTACGTCAACGTAAACAATATCTACATCGAATTTGAAAATAGTGATTGGGCATGGAGAGAGTTGTCGAGAACCAACCTCAAGCGCCGTGCCAGGACCTCCAATTCCGCCACCCGTTGCCGGTGCCACCTCAGTACCTTGGAAGACTTATTGTTCAGATAAACAACAACCATCCGATTCCGAACCTCCTCCAAACACTCATCAAACACATCCAACGCCACTTTCGCTGCCACCCCACCAAGCCCACCACTTTCGCTGCCCTCATACTCGACATTCACATCACCGTCGATTTCCTGGAAACGAAGGTTTTGATTCGAGTGAGAACTCAAGTTAGCCAGGGCCGGCGAGAAGCTAACCCTAACCCCAACCAAACTGCCCTCGCTCTTCTTCTTCTTCTTCTTCTTCTTCTCATTGCTACCGTAATCGTTGGAATTGTTACCAAATGTCGACGAGGACGACAGCTCGGGGCTCCAGAGCTTCTCGGAGAGCTCGTAAAGCGCCCGATCGTGCTGCGAGAGCACCGACGGGCTGAGCCCGCCGGCGAGCCGGGACGATATAACCCGAAACTTCTTCCTCAGCCGGCGGAGCTTCTCGGAGAGCTGGGACTTGGCGTAGGGCTGCGACATCGTACCGGAGAAGCGATCGTGAAAGACTTGGAGGTCTCTGGGAAAGGAGAGCCCCCGGGACGCGCAGTCCAGGAGGCCCTGCAGGAACCGAATCTCGTCGGGCTCAGTCCAGATCCGGTGGAACTTGAACGGCGGTGGCTTCGCGACGGCGTCGCTTTGGTCGAGGGTGGACTGGAGCTTGGAGGAGAGGAAATTAGGGTTAGGGTCAGAAGAGGAGAGTAGGTTCTTGCGTTTGATGGGGAGCTTGCGAGGAGAGGATTTGATGGAGACGAGAGGGGGACCTTCGGGTTGGCGTTGGGGGCTGGTTGGGGTGGAGTCCATGGCTACGGTGGACCTTCAACGGTGACCCTGTTTGCGGATTTCGCTTAATTGCTGTATAAAATAAATAAATAAATAAAAATAAAAAATAGAAGAAATTTTCTGTAGTTATTTAAATGGTATTTAAAATAAGAATTTTATTAAGAAAACCACTCACAAATGGGTAAAGAGGCGTGCTTCAACACGGAAGCACGCCGGCCGTGATTTTTTTTTTTATTATTATTTTATTATTTTAATTTTTTTGAAAAAAAAAATAGCCTGGCGTGCTTCACTGTTGAAGCACGCCAGCGTGCTCTGAATCCTAGCCCCTCACAAATATAACAAATCAAGCTAACAACCAAAATAAGCTGTGACAGACAGTAAACAAAAGCTAAAATAGGTTAAAATTATTCTTCAGGTTTATTCTTTATTTATTTATTTATTGATTTTTTTTTTCATTATTCTTAATCTCTCTATAAATAATAGAGAAATGTTACACACACTTTCACTCTCATATTCTTATGTCTAATGCTCATGTCTCATCTCAATCTCATACTACTGGGTTAATGTGACCGTGTTTATCAATTTTTAGATTTTTATCTTTTTTAATAAAGGCTAATCCAAAAACCGATGGGTATTACCACATTATTTTTCTCTAAATAATATAGGTTGAAATTGAATACACTTCAATACAAGGTATAACCCTTAACACTTTATGAGTCTCATCCATACTCATCTCATATCCTACTATCATACCACAATGTTACATCAGCCTTTAGATTAATCAATATTAAAAAGAGAAAATTTTGGCTATGGGCACGGTCATATCAACCTAATGGTATGAGAGTGAAATGAGAGATGAGTATTTATAATTACTCTTCTCTAAATAACATAGGTTTGATTCACTTCAATACAAGATATAATCCTACCAGTACCGCTTCATCAATCTCTTTCTCTATTTCCGCTGATCTCTTTTATCTACTTCCGCTCTCTTTTATCTTTCATATTATTTTTTGACAACATATTTTCAAACAAACTCCAAAACTGGCAAAAATAAGTGAATAGTAAAAAGCAAAAAGCTAAAATAAAATGAAAGCACTCATGCATTTTCAATATTATGAATTAAAGTTAAAAGAAACCAAAAAAAAAAATCACTCCCCCATGACCCAACCTCTCTATAAATGAAAGGGAAGCTTAGATGTAAATACTAATTAATTTAGTGTCATTTTGTTTTTCTAACAATTTCATAGCAAAGGTATATTTTCTAATATTTGCTTGCTGTTCTTTCTTTAGAATCGATGCTGAGTATGCTTGTCGTTAGTAGCGTCCAAATTATCGCTTTAAATAATTAAAGAGAAAAATTTGGACGTTTTGGATAAAGTTAGAGAATACTATTGAAAAAAGGGTTCAAGAAAGATAATTAAATAATTGCTTAGAAAACAGACTTGTGTTTCATTTGCCTTTTTTTCTTTCAATAAATTGTTTATTCGATTGCTGATTCACTTTTGTCTCTTTCATAATTCTTATTAGAGTCTCCCATAATTAACAAAATTCACCAACACCTATTACTTCATTTAAAAAACAAATAGTTTAAACGTTAAATTATCATTTGATACTTTAAAAATGGTTATATTTGTGCTTACTCTTTCTGTTTTTACCGTAACTAGTAAACGTGTATTTTAGTCATGAATATTGTTAAAATTAGGCTTCACAACAAAACTGGAGATAAGTTTCTAACCATCTCTTTAATTTTAAAAGAAACTGCTTCAAAATTTAGTACATATTTAATCATAAATGATTTTTAAGATTTTTTTTTAAAAAAGCCAAGTTCCATTTTGATAAGTGATTGAATTGAAAATTGGTCTATATTAAAAAAAAAAAAAAAAACAAAAAAATACAATCGAGCTTACAAGGGCTGGGCAAAAATGGCAGGCTCCTCCCTCAGGTCTTTATAAGGCCAACTGGGATGTGGCAATCTCAAAGGACAAGAAATGTATGGGAGTAGGGGTGATAATTTGAGATGAAAGTGGTCTAGTTATTGCGGCCAAAAGTAAGACCATCCTTGTTGTGTATGAACCTGTCACGGGGGAGGCCATGGCAACTCTGCAAGCAACCGAGTTATGTAGGGACTTAGGCATCTATGAAGTAATTTTGGTAGGGGATTCATTGACGATTGTTCAGGCTATTGGTGCGATAGAACAAAATTGGCTTAGGTATGAGCAAATTGTGGATGACATTAAATTGGTTATGGGGTCTCTTCAACATTGGAGAATATATCATGTCAAGTGAGAAGCAAACAAAGCAACTCATAGATTAGCGAAGGAGGCTACTAGAAACTTTATTGATAAAATCTGGATTAAAGAAGCCCCTGAATGTATCTCCAACACCGTTATTTTAGAGCTTAGTGCTCTTTCTTTTTAGATCTTTGGCTCTTGTACTCTTTTTTCATCTATAAATGAAGAGTAACACTGATTTTTCTCAAAAATATTATCTTCCATATATTAATCTAATCTTAAATATTAATATATTTCTTATTTATACTCTTGCCAAAAAAAAAAATCTTGGTTCCATTATCCCTCTTACAACTTTTGGGGAGTGGGGTTGAATCACTGAAATTTATGAAAGCTGAAGGTTTGGTTCCGGTCCAATTAGAATTGACCCGAGTTACAATGACAAGTGACAACATTAAAAAAACATAAAAGGAAAAATATGCTTCAAGAATAATCAAATAGGGGCACTAGAGTCCGAGTCATATGAAATGGAATAATCACAAGCTATAGATTAGGACAACCTAAATAGCATCTCCAGTCACCTTTATTAATTACAACAGAAATGAGAACAAAAGGCCACAACATCAACAGGAAAACTCTTCACCAAACCTCATTCCAATGGCCTTCTCTGCAACAATCTCACGTTTTCACACTTCTGCCCATCTCAGTAAACCCAACAATGGCTTCAAAAACCACAAAAGAATCTCATTTCTGCACTTCAAACTTGATACTCCGGAAATTAGGGCAAAATCATCTTTGTTCCAACCATTCCTTACTGAAGAAGTAATGACCAAGTCACTCCAAAACCCTTTATCCACGTTTCAGTTTGAAGAATACATGGCAACAAAGGCTAAATCTGTTAACAAAGCTCTAGATGCAGCCATTCCTCTGCAACATCCATTGAAAATTCATGAGGCAATGAGATACTCACTCCTAGCCGGCGGGAAGCGTGTCCGTCCAATTTTGTGCATTGCTTCATGTGAGTTGGTAGGAGGGGATGAGTCTTTAGCGATTCCAGTTGCTTGTGCTGTTGAGATGATCCACACCATGTCACTAATTCATGATGATCTCCCTTGCATGGACAATGATGATCTTCAGCGCGGAAAGCCGACAAACCACCGGGTTTTCGGGGAAGAAACTGCCGTCCTAGCCGGCGATGCCCTCCTCTCCCTTGCCTTTGAACATGTAGCGGCCAAGACGACAAAAGTTTCCCCTGAGAGTGTTATCCAAGCCATTGCTGAACTCGGTTCAGCTGTCGGCTCAGAAGGGATTGTGGCGGGGCAAATTACAGACATTTGCAGCGAGAGAACACAAGTGAGTTTGAGTGAATTGGAGTACATTCATGTCCATAAAACAGCAAAGCTCCTAGAGGCTTCAGCTGTTTGTGGGGTGACTATGGGAGGTGGGAATGCGATTGAGATAGAAAAGGTGAGGACTTATGCTAGGTGAATAGGGTTGTTGTTTCAGGTGGTGGACAATGTTTTGGATGTGACAAAGTCGTCGGCGGAGCTCGGAAAGACGGCCGGGAAGGATTTGGCAAGCGACAAGGCCACATATCCTAAGCTTATGGGCGTTGACGAGGCTATGAAGTTAGCCGGCAAGCTGGCGGATCATGCAATGCAGGAGATTGCCTATTTTGAACCTGCAAGAGCTGCCCCATTATACTATTTAGCTTACTACATTGCCAATCGACAGAATTAGAGGAGACTTTGACGTCTCCTTTGCATCTTATTTGCTCCCTTTTTTAAGGACTCCCGTGCAAAAATCTTGGGGATTTTATGTATATATTTATTTTAGCCATATGGTACTTCCATTCATGATTGATAATGAATAGTAATTTTAAATACTCTTTTTTTTTTTTTTTTTTTTTTGGAGAAAAACATAACATTTCATTCAATAATACCACGAGTATAAAGCTCTTACATCACAGAGCAAAGTTCTGAAGCAACCATAGCATAAATGTATAAGATTATCAGGTTTAGTACAAGATTCGAAACCAATCCGCTAACCCATGACTAAAATCAGATTTAATACTAAATCTGTGACAGACAGACTCAACCAAATGCATGGATAGCAATTATTCCTCGACCCTGAGAGCGGAAAGACTCTTATGCCGAAACTCTTCCTCCTCATGCCGAAACTCTTCCTCCTCGACCCGAAAGCCAGGATAATGATCACATCCACAACCCAAAGGCCTTAACCAAAAATAATTAATTCGAAGGAGACATAAATCGAGTGAGAGGGGAAGGAGCCTTATTACAAACCAAACAAAACATGAAAATTAAACAATACATGGAAAAAAAAAAAAAAACACGCCAAAACACAAATACATCTTAAAGAAGCAACAAAATAGGGAAATAAAACAAGAAAAAAAAAAACAGCACACTCCGATCACGCACACGCCAGGAACCGAAAACCGAAGGGGCGTTGGAAGCTCATTGCGGCGGGGACGCGTCGAAAGGCCCAACAGTGGATGGTGGGCGGCGAACAGGCGCGGAGAAGACCGGCAAAGCAGGACCTGAAAACAACCACAAACAAGAAAAAAGAAAAAAACAAGGAGCCACCAAAACAGGGAAAAAACAGGGAAAATGAGCACAAAGTGGGAAGACGGTAGCCGGACCCATGCAGGCCGGAAACCGCCGCGTAAGGGGCGTGGGAGCTCGACGCGGTGGGGACGCATGAAAGAAAACCCTAATAGCGGGCAGCGAAGTGGCAACACAGGTCGGCAGTTACCACAGACAAAATCCGAACCCACAAAGAGCCAAA
>NC_081545.1:30168650-30178357 GCF_901000735.1 Corylus avellana | reverse complement strand
TGGGTGGGGGATATGCCTGAGAATGGGAAATGCTTAACAGATACTTTTCCCATTAACAAATAGATGTTTTTATTGAAATATTTTCTATGCTTTATCAATCATTTACTATTGACTTATATATTCAAGACAATGACTTTTCTAAAAACTCAAGAAAATTAGTTTTTTTTTTTTTTTGTCTAATTAAAAATGAAGAGAATCTTAAGGAAACATAAAAGAGAATCATACCGTATATTTGTTTTTAAACCAAATACAGGCTTTACTTTTGAGTGTTTAATTGGTTAGTCGACAATAAATATTTTCTAAAGGAGGAAACTCAAACTCTTTAGTTTACTGTTATAGAATTATTATATAACTGAGATGATGTAGCAGTAAAAATTAATCTTTTTATTAGTAAAGACTTTGTAAGAAGAACAAAAATAACGACTAATTTTTAGTGTCACGTTTTGTCTCAATTATATGAAAGGACGAAACTAGTATTTGGAGTTTGGAAGGGAAAATTAAAAAATTTAGGGGTAAAATTCTAATTTTTCAAAAATTTTAAAGATTTTTTTTAAAAAAAAATTGGGAAAAACATGGAGCCCCCAAATAAACCATATAGTTCCGCCCCTGATTGTATGACAATCGTATAATAGTTAAATAACATTTCCTTTTAAAGAAAACTTTACTTTCTCCTTGAATTGTCATCCATTTTGTAATGTTCACCATAAAGTTTAAAACTTCTCAATTTAGTGTATCGAACTTTTAATTTTTTTCAATATCATCATTCGTTACAATTTTCTATCAAACCCCACCAAATTCTCAAAATACCTCATTTTTTTAAGAACAAATATTTAAAATTTGTTGCAAAGATTGTGGCATGGATATTTTTGCAAATATAGTTAAATTCGGACCAATGCCTTAATATTTCTTTTTTAAAAAAAAATAAGTGTGAATATTTTGGAAAAAATTAACTAAAGGGTGAGATTATAAACAATTAAAAGATGGACACACTAAATTAAGAGAAATTAAATTTTAACAGAAATATCGTAAAAAAATGATGACAATTCATAAACTTCTTTTAATTTATAAAGGCACAACCAAATAAATTAATTAATTAACAAAAGAAAAACTCTCAAATACAGTGAAATCATTTGACAACAAAAATATAAAAAATAATTAATTATGCTGATGAGTTCCAAGGCGTCACGTGTGGCACACCCGCCATACGCCGAGTGAGAGAGTTTTCCTTCGTACACGACCCACATGAGGGGAGAGATGAGAGGTCAACTTTTGATTTCAACGCACTATGATGGCGAGTAAGAAGCTATCACCAGTAAGAGAGAGCTTAGCGTCCCTCACAAGACCACGTGGTGCCCAATTCTCGGCCACTGTAGGGCACGCGCTTCAGGCGCAATCTATGATACCTAAACCGACGCGTAGTAGCATATAATGTGTTTGTTGTGGGTCCTCACAAGGAGAGAGAACGGGGGAGATCAAAGAAGGGGATTCAGACGTCAACATTGGATTTAGGACCATCACACCCAATGGGACCCACATGAATATATAACAATGTATAAATATACACGGGAAAAAGGAGTCGTAACGGCGTTAAATGAAACGGTCTACTCTCTCTCTTGTCGATCAGATTCAGGTAAAGGTTCATTGCCTGCTGTGTGTAAGAGGGTGTCCCTATCTGGACGTGACGTTAGGAACGAATGGGGCATCCCTCTTTATATATACATATATATAACTTTTTATCAAACCATCCTGATAATACCTTTTTGACAGTTCTCAATTAATAATTGGTATATAAGTAAAAATATAAAAAATGTATAAAAATAAGTTATATCAAAATATACTAAATTTTAAAGTGATAAAATCTCTAAATGACTAACTTTTCACCTTTAAATTTTAGTTTTGAATCCAAAAACAAATTTTGATGAATTAGAAACGGGTTTTAAAACATTAGAAACAGGTTTTAAAGCATTAGAAACGGATTTTGGAGCGTTAAAAATGGGTTTTGAAGCATTAGAAACTGGTTTTAAGACGGGTCACGGCCGGCGGGGTTTGAGGCGTTCACCGCCGGCTAGACCCGTGGGTCCGGCGAGACCCACGTCATAGATCTCTGCCTTGGGTCTTGCTAGCTACAAATTTTTTTTTCTCTAATTTGGTGTGATTGTTCTCACTTTTATTTTTTGTATTTTTATTAAATTAATGATGTGTCACATAATAATTAGAGACTGCAAAATAAATATTATCAAGATGGCTTGATAGTAGGGCTATCTATCTATATATATATATATATATATATATAGATTTTAATTTAATTAATAGTTACTATTATTTTGGTTTCTTCATTGAGACCAGGCGAGGCCGCACTGACACCTTCCGTTGCCATGTGATTCTGCCACGTTTTCCAGATTCCCATTGTTAAGGTGGTCCCCATTGTCTCGCCTTGTAGTCTGTTTCTCCTATTATTTTATTTTCATTTATTCTACTTTATTTTAAGTTTTTTTTTTTTTTTTTAATCAAGATAAAGAAAATGATTGACATTAATTTATTCAAATTTCAATCTCAACTAGCTCATTTGAAAGATACTTTTTTTATTTTAAATAACTACATTTTAAAATTTGCATTCCGCCGCTTATTTTCATTTTTTTTCTTTCTAATTTATTAAAAATTATAACTGTTTATTCATTTGATTTAAAACAGGTCTCCACCAAATAGATCGAACACAACACCCACCTAACTCCTCCAGCATAACTACCACCCGTCTAACGTCTCTCCACCGTCACCAACCCAGTGTCACCGAAAAATCAATTCCCCAACCGAGAACATCATCAAACGATGCCATGAGGCTTTTGCTCAAGGAGACTTCATGGCCGGCGTTAGTTTTTTTTTTTTCTTTTTTCTTTTTTCTTTTTTACATGTCACAAGAGAAAAGAGAGTGTGGATTGGAACTAGTGACATTTACATCTGGTTCATGAAGCGTGGTTCACAACCAATTGAACTACCTCTGGGAGACATGGCTAGCATTAGTTAATTGCTGCTCTTGGTGGCCCAAATATGGAAAGATAAATCAAATGAGATAAAAAGTCACAGAGGAATAAGGAGCGTTACACATTCATCTCTTACTTCTTCTTCTTCTTTTTTTAAAGAATTTATCATTAAATTTGTTAAATCTACATATGGTTTCACATATTCAATCATAAATTTACTCATCTTTTGCACATAAATGAACAAAAGATAAGCAAAATATGACAACCAAATATTTCTCAGTAAAAATGCACATATTTTTCTCAAACTACCACCGTTTCCAATGTCAAAAATATCATTTATAAAATAAATCCTAAAATTATAACACAAAACTGAAAAACTATAAAATAATAAAATAACAACTTAAAAAAAAAAAAAAAAGCAAATGATAAAACAATAGGATCATTTAATTTTTTTAAAAATTTATTAAGATATTTTGTATTATTAAAAAAAATGTAAAGTCATTTTTGTCTTGTTACTATCTTAACCAGACATAACATTATTGTATCCAAGAGGTAGCTCAATTGGCTGCGACCACACTTAATGAAACAAAAATCATTAATTCAAATTCGATTTTCCCTATCTTACGAACATGTAAAAAAATTTAAAAGAAAAAACACATAACATTGTTTTGATAATTTATGGGAAACACAAAACCGTTGGTTGGTAGTTGAAGAAAGATATTTCTATCCAAAAAAAACATGGAGATAGAAATTAAAGATATTTGCATTGAGCTAAAGTCAACAACATGCGGCAAAGACAATGTAACATAAATGCATTTTGCATTTGCTTTAAATAAGCCGATGAGGTGTTTTTTTTTTTTTTTTTTTGACTTTTTGATTAACTTTTTTACATATAAACAAAAAATACATAAGCCTTCGGAATGCTCTCTAAAGTACACTTCAATTAACCAATACGATCTTCAAAATGCTGGAAGCCTGGAAGCACTTTAATTTTTTTTTTTAATTATAAATTTATGTGTTAGTCTATATGAATGTTATGTTATACAGTATAAATAAATAAATAAAAAATTACTTAACCCCCAAAATTTTTATCATTTTTGTAATCATCCCTTAAAGATTAAAAACTCTCAATTTAATATATTCAACTTAAAAAAATTTGTAATACAACTCCCGCATTTTGATTTATGTTAAATTATATTGTAAATGTGTGAAATGATCCTTATACCCTATAAAATCTATAAAATTACAAAAGTAACTTAATTAAAAAAATTAAAAAAAAAATAAAATTGTACAACGAGTCTGGTGCCTCACGTTAGCAGGTCCCCACCAGAACCACCATACCATTATTCCTGCCATTTCTTTTTAAAAAAGGGGCATTTTGGAAATTGTCAATGCCTCCATTATGATTAAAAAGAGAGAAAGAACAAAAAAAAAGTTTTTAGAGAAAGACACTTACTAAAAAAAAATAGTGATAGTTTATACATTTCCTAGTTTAATGTGTGTGAAAATGAACTGCCAAACTGAAAAATTGAGTGATTTTAAGTGAAAAAAAAAAAAGCGTTTTTGTTGCCAAAAGTGCGTTTTGGTCATTTTTAGACTTTTTGACCCTTAAAAGCGCTTTTAATTATTTTACCAAACAAGTACTTTTTTTTTTCAAACGAATTTTTTTTTAGTGTTAATTTTAGGGTCCTTAAATACAACCGCAAACAGACCCTTAATAACAATATGAGCTAATTTTAAACTTAAAATAATTATACTAGTCAACTTTTCTCTCATTCCTTTCCCTTTCCTTTTCTCGCTTTCTTCTCTCTTTGGTTGGATAGCTCAGACTCATTGCACACCAAAAAGTGATTGATTTAAGATTTTGTCATGTAATTAAAAATAGATCTACGTATTTAAGAAGCTTAGTGGAATATAGAAATTCTGGTACGTGGTGCATGGTACGAAGTATTCTTCCTGCAATTTCTCGAAAAAGTGGGGAAATAATTAATTACAAAAAAATGAATCGATAAAAGAGTACTCTACTCCTCCATGCTTTCTGAAGAAAAAAAAAAAGAGCACTCACATTATTGGTGGAGTGTTATATATTTATTGATTTAAGTATATAATTTGATTGTTTTAAAAATAATTTGCAAAGTACACGAAGTACTAGGGTACCCTACAAGTCCAACCCTACGGTGACCAAGAACATTATTAGTACTACAGCATGCTTAAATTTGTTTCAAGTTTGGTCATTGTGCTTGTGTCAATAGTATTTTATTTTATTTTTTTCTACAATATAACGTGGCACAATATGATTAGATTTTTTAAAAGTTGAATTTATTTTATTTATAAGGATAAATTTTACTTTAGACCCCTGAATTATCGCACGTTTTAAGAAGTCCCCCTAAAGTTCAAAAACTCTCAATTTAAACCCATCAACTTTCAATTGTAGTCAATTTAAACCCCTCCATTAGTTTTAAAACGTTAAAAGTGATACAATGACCATTATACCCCTTGACTTTTTTATAAAATTCTAAATTTACCCTTAATTTCAAATTAAAAATTAAAAAAAAAAAATCACAGGGTGACCCACGGTTGGGCCACCTTCTGATCCTTTTTTCTCTTTTTTTTTTTTAAAAAAAAAATAAAATTGAAGGGTAATTTTGTCATTTCATGGGTTTTAACGGCAAAAATTGACAGAAAGGTAAATCGCATTAAATTGAAAGTTCAAGTGGTGAAATTGAGAGTTTTTTAAAATTTATAAGGTCTTCTCAAAACGCGTGGTAGTTCAAAAATCTTTTGTAAAGTTTCTCCTATTTCTAATCATTTTATGCTACATCATGTTGTAATTTTTTTATTTTTTATTTTTTGTAAAATTTATTAATAAGCATAACATTCATCGTATCATATATTGTACGCATTAGGCAAAGTTTTAAAATGAATGAAAAAAAAGCATCTGTGAAGCAATTATTCTATTCATGGAGATCATCATCATATATATACAAGCAATTATCATATATAAAAAACTTAAAATCACAATCATGAATCCACGTTACAAGGTGGTGGTGTCTTTAGGGGTACGTCTAGTGGTAGCTATAGCCCATATAGGATTAGCAGCTAGTGAAAAGGCCTGCTTAATTATTATGATTAAAACTTCATATCTTACTCTAATTACTTGCATCTTTTATTTAATTGGAGTTGAACATGTATACATCATTAGAATTTCTTAACAAAAAAACTCGGTTTGATTATAAAAAGCTAAGAGAAAAAGGAAGAAAAATCGTTAAATTGCATGCCAAACTGGATGATAAGGTTGCTCATTGTTTGTACTCTTCCCCTTGTCCTGCCAATAGTTTGGAGGAAATGGAATCTTACCAAGTTGCTACTAGCTAGCTCCAACCAGGAAAGATACTTTTTATTTTTGATCGCAGGACATATATATATATATATATATATATATATATATATATATATATACTCAAATTAATCAAAATCAGAACCAATAATTTTGCACTTGTCAATAATCAGTGGCCGGTTGATGGGTCCCAGACAACTAGCTAAAGCCTTGATTTGATCTCTGCGATTATCTCTAGCAAGTGTATTAATAAGTACTTCCTATTTTTAAAATAATAATAATAATTATTAGAGGTAATCTAATTTCCTGAAAAGACAAATGGATTGAGATGGGTTGTAGTTAGTTGCTAGCATTATATGCAATGGGGAAAGTAGGCTCTGTTTGTTTGTGTGCTTGCGAGAGGGAGGGGGGGAGGACGCTTTCTTTGTTTTTGGTTTTAAAATGTTTTAGTTTTTTTGTTACCACTTTTGGTAGTAATAAGACGATGAAAGTTTAGTGGTCAACAAGATTCTCAAAGTACTTGAACATTTATAAGAGTTCGACTCCTGAATTTTATTGATGTTTTAGTGAGTTGGGTTAGACTATTGTTTAGTTAGACTTAAGGGAGCGTTTACGATTTCTACCGTTTAAGCTCTTATTGTTCGGCTCTCGGATCTGGATCCCCTCCAATTTTGGAGAAATTGAAGATTTTTTAATTATTAATTGTGACTCTTCATTTTAAATTTGATGATTTATAAAATTATTTAAACATTGGTAAAACAAAAGCCAACATTTAATGTCTCGGTTATACAAAAGTAGTTAGCATTCTATAAACCATTAAATTTAAAATAAAGGACCACAATTTTTAATTGAAAAATCTTCAATTTCTCCTCAATTGGAGGGGATGTCAATTCATTCGTTGTCAAAATATTCTAGCATTAATAAAGTCCTGCATTGTTTTCATCTAAGCCACTTGATACACACAAATGCTTATTAGATTTCAAGTAATGGCTCAAATTTCAAACCAAAAGGCCATCTAGTAAATCACGAAAAACACCAACATCAAGAATGTTTCAAACTATAAGCTTTTCTTTTTTTTTCTGACGAGAGACTATTATAATCATATAAATAAGTATTCAAACCCTTATTTTACTCATCACATGCCATGTCCAAATTTTTCCATTTGTCACCACATCCTAGTCCAGCTAGCTATTCCAATTTCCACGTCCTCCCTCTCTCTCTTTCTCTCTCTCTCTATTTGGATTGAATTCCTCGTTCAAATAGAAGTCAATGAGATTCCTAAATACAAAATTAAGATACCATCATATGGGAACAATATTGTCTGGTTATGTTAAAAAAAAAAAAAAACCACAATTAATTCCCAATCTCGGAGCAAATCGCAATTATTTTAAGTTATCGTGTATATATATATATATATATATATATATAAAGTTTTGTTAATTACTATCAAATTATTGTTCATCCTAGATTAATATTCTTGTGCTGGCCGTGAGCCATACAAACCAAGTACATACCCCCAGGTGATTAATAGTTAATTAATCACACATCTTAACCTACTCCTTTATGATTAGTGATTACTGCCACTTGCTTAATAATATTTGAATAAATTATTAAGATAATCATTGTTGTGCATAATATTCCAGGGCTGATGAGCTCACACTTGAAAATAATAGTGAATTGACCCTTGGAAAGCTAATTATGAGACAAGAACGAGTCACCAGTCCACTGGGTCCTGTCTCTCTGTAAATCACAAAAAAAGCTTTCTGATTTCTCACATTTCTCATAACAAAAAAGGCTGCACAATAACTATATATGGTAATTAATCCTCTGCAAATTAGCAAAAAGGAGAAAGCTTAGATAAGATGGCAAGGTAATATTCAGCAGTCAATCAGGACATCATCTCAATGGTCCTCTTTACGTGCCATGCCCTGGCACAGTCTTCCAATTATAGTAAAAAAGCCTAAATTGCTTTTTGCAGCAACCCTCTTTCCCTATCTTATCACTCATGCTTTCCCTTTGGGACTTCAAAACTTTAAATTCTCTACATGTTTGTAAGCCATACTTTTTGGAATTGGGTCCTTTCCATTAATCAAGAATCAATAACAAATCTCTTGCTATCAATAGATGAAGTTAGAGTAATCTTTCGTTCAAATCTTCGCTCTCACTTCTTTTAACATGTCCCACCGTCCACAACCGAAAGTTTTCAGAAGAATTTTGATTTTAAAATGCCTTTTTTTTTTTTTTTTTTTTTTTACGTAAACAATCGTTATAGATATTGTTAATAATATTTTTTAAGATCCCTTCACCTTCTTAAAGCCAATTATGATGTTACAATTAGGCCCAACTTTACAGTAACATGAGCAGTAATTAGCCTGTTTTAAGGGGCTTTTTCGGCCCTCCTTGTTGTGAATATTGCAGCTTCACTTTGGGAACCTGCCTTTGCTGATTGAAGGTGATTCTTTCGTTATCACTGTGGCTCTAAAGCATCGGAATCTTTGTCCTGATTTGCATATGTCTCCTATCATTTCTGATATTCATGACAAGCTCAAGCAATTCTCTTACTGGTCAGCTTTCAATATTGGTCAGAATACGATTCGTTAAATAGTTCAAAAGGTAAAACAACGTATTATAGTCACATAAGTAGATTCAAATTTTAATTTCTAGGCCCATTAACACTATCTAAAGCCTATTTAACATATTGGGTTTTCCACAACCCCAAAAGATGGCTGATTGATATGTGGGTTTTGAGAAGTTGAACTCTTGAAGATATGGGCGTCAAGAGTTTATCTTTAGGCTTTTTTTATAGACCCTTAACCTTGTTTTGCAAGTTTAATTTTATCTTATTCGCATGCATGCGGTCACCGTTTGAACGGCTGTGTTACTAATGCATGGACCGTTAAGATGAACTTATGTTGGGACAATCATGTAAATGATATTAGTAGCCTTGAATTTTCATTGATGCTTTAATAGAGCTAGGTCAGACTATAACTCAGTCGAACTTGAAAGAGTGCCTACGGAAACTTTATTCTAAATACTTAAACACTAATTTGAGTATCCTTAATTCTAATTAAGTGAGAGGCATCACACATGGTGCAAAGGATATCAAAGGTGATGGAACAAGATCATCTTCGGTCCATTTTAGACTGGAGAATATCCAGTTAATGGTCAGGATCTCTTTAAAGAGATCCTGTGGCCATAAATATGACATATATCCCATTAATAAAAATAATAACAAAATATTATATATATATATTAAAATTATAAAACAAAATTATAAAAAATTAAGGGGTGGCTGGCCACCCATTGGAGGTGGCCGGACCACCCCAGATGGGGTTGGGGCTAGATCTAAAAATAAAAAAAATAAAATAAAAAAATCATGGGGTGGCCGAAGC
>NC_081545.1:30113591-30168550 GCF_901000735.1 Corylus avellana | reverse complement strand
AAAAAAAAATCCAAACGTTGGATTTTTTTTTTTAAAAAAAAAAATCAATTTTATAAGAAATTTTTTTTAAAAATTTCGATTTTTTTTTTTATAAAAATTTTCATTTTCATTTTTTTTATTTTTGTTTTATAATTTTATTTAAATAAAAATTTATGTTTAAAAAAAATAATAAAATTTTCGTTTAATAAAATGATTTTTTTTAAAAAAAACTAAATAAAAAATAGTTTTTTTTTTTAAATAAAAAAATAAAAATTTCCCTTTTTTTTTAAAAAAAAAAAATTAAAATTTGTTGTTTAAAATATTTTTTTTTCTAAAAAATATTATTTTTAAATTAAAATTTTTTGTTTTTTTTTTTAAATCATTTTTTTTTTAATTTATAGGGATATTTTTGTCTTATTGAGAAATTTATAGGGACATTTTTGTCTTATTGCTAGCCTTGGAAGAAACATTGACAATGTTTTAGTAGTTTGAAGGGGACATTGTCACAATTGAAAGTTTGGGGGGGACATTGTCAATTGGGTGGTAGTTTGAGGGGGGTATGTGGACTTTACCCTATCTTTAATTTCTATCTCCATGTTTTTTTTGGGTAGAAATATCTTTCTTCAACTACCAACCAACGGTTGTGTGTATCCAATAAATTATCAAAACAATGTTATGTGTTTTTTATTTTATATTTTTTTATTTTAAATTTTTTTACATGTTCGTAAAATAGGGAAAATCAAATTTGAATTAGTGATTTTTGTTTCATTAAGTGTAGTCGCAGGCTCGCAGCCAATTGAGTTACCTCTTGGATACAATAATGTTATGTCTGGTTAAGGTAGTAACAAGACAAAAATGACTTTACATTTTTTTTAATAATACAAAATATCTTAATAAATTTTTTTAAAAATTAAATCATCCTCTTGTTTTATCATTTGCTTTTTTCTTTCTTTCTTTTTTTTTCTTTTTTTTTTTTAAGTTGTTATTTTATTATTTTATAGTTTTTTTAGTTTTGTGATATAATTTTAGGATTTATTTTATAAATGATATTTTTGACATTGGAAACGGTGGTAGTTTGAGAAAAATATGTGCATTTTTATTGAGAAATATTTGGTTGTCATATTTTGCTTATCTTTTGTTCATTTATGTGCAAAAGATGAGTAAATTTATGATTGAATATGTGAAACCACATGTAGATTTAACAAATTTAATGATAAATTCTTTTTAAAAAAATAAAAAAGAAGTAACAAATGAATTTGTAACGCTCCTCATTCCTCCATGACTTTTTATCTCATTTGATTTCTCTTTCCATATTTGGGCTACTAAGAGCAGCAATTAACTAATGCTGGCCATATCTCTAAGAGGTAGCTCACTTCATAAACTGAACGTAGATGTCACTAGTTCGAATCTCCACTCATTTTTCTCTTTTGACATGTAAAAAAGAAAAAAAAAAATACTAACGCCGGCCATGAAGTCTCCTTGAGCAAAAGCCCCATGGCATCGTTTGATAATGTTCTCAGTTGGGGAATTGATTTTTCGGTGACACTGGGTTGGTGACGGTGGAGAGACGTTACACGGGTGGTAGTTATGCTGGAGGAGTTAGGTGGGTGTTGTGTTCGATCTATTTGGTGGAGACCTGTTTTAAATCAAATGAATAAACAGTTATAATTTTTAATAAATTAGAAAGAAAAAAAAATGAAAATAAGCGGCCGAATGCAAATTTTAAAATGTAGTTATTTAAAATAAAAAAAGTATCTTTCAAATGAGCTAGTTGAGATTGAAATTTGAATAAATTAATGTCAATCATTTTCTTTATCTTGATTAAAAAAAAAAAAAAACTTAAAATAAAGTAGAATAAATGAAAATAAAATAATAGGAGAAACAGACTACAAGGCGAGACAATGGGGACCACCTTAACAATGGGAATCTGGAAAACGTGGCAGAATCACATGGCAACGGAAGGTGTCAGTGCGGCCTCGCCTGGTCTCAATGAAGAAACCAAAATAATAGTAACTATTAATTAAATTAAAATCTATATATATATATATATATATATATAGATAGATAGCCCTACTATCAAGCCATCTTGATAATATTTATTTTGCAGTCTCTAATTATTATGTGACACATCATTAATTTAATAAAAATACAAAAAATAAAAGTGAGAACAATCACACCAAATTAGAGAAAAAAAAATTTGTAGCTAGCAAGACCCAAGGCAGAGATCTATGACGTGGGTCTCGCCGGACCCACGGGTCTAGCCGGCGGTGAACGCCTCAAACCCCGCCGGCCGTGACCCGTCTTAAAACCAGTTTCTAATGCTTCAAAACCCATTTTTAACGCTCCAAAATCCGTTTCTAATGCTTTAAAACCTGTTTCTAATGTTTTAAAACCCGTTTCTAATTCATCAAAATTTGTTTTTGGATTCAAAACTAAAATTTAAAGGTGAAAAGTTAGTCATTTAGAGATTTTATCACTTTAAAATTTAGTATATTTTGATATAACTTATTTTTATACATTTTTTATATTTTTACTTATATACCAATTATTAATTGAGAACTGTCAAAAAGGTATTATCAGGATGGTTTGATAAAAAGTTATATATATGTATATATAAAGAGGGATGCCCCATTCGTTCCTAACGTCACGTCCAGATAGGGACACCCTCTTACACACAGCAGGCAATGAACCTTTACCTGAATCTGATCGACAAGAGAGAGAGTAAACCGTTTCATTTAACGCCGTTACGACTCCTTTTTCCCGTGTATATTTATACATTGTTATATATTCATGTGGGTCCCATTGGGTGTGATGGTCCTAAATCCAATGTTGACGTCTGAATCCCCTTCTTTGATCTCCCCCGTTCTCTCTCCTTGTGAGGACCCACAACAAACACATTATATGCTACTACGCGTCGGTTTAGGTATCATAGATTGCGCCTGAAGCGCGTGCGCTACAGTGGCCGAGAATTGGGCACCACGTGGTCTTGTGAGGGACGCTAAGCTCTCTCTTACTGGTGATAGCTTCTTACTCGCCATCATAGTGCGTTGAAATCAAAAGTTGACCTCTCATCTCTCCTCTCATGTGGGTCGTGTACGAAGGAAAACTCTCTCACTCGGCGTATGGCGGGTGTGCCACACGTGACGCTTTGGAACTCATCAGCATAATTAATTATTTTTTATATTTTTGTTGTCAAATGATTTCACTGTATTTGAGAGTTTTTCTTTTGTTAATTAATTAATTTATTTGGTTGTGCCTTTATAAATTAAAAGTAGTGTATGAATTGTCATCATTTTTACATATTTCTTTTAAAGTTTAATTTCTCTTAATTTAGTGTATTTATTTTTGAATTGTTTATAATCTTACCCTTCAGTTAATTTTTTCCAAAATATTCACACTTATTTCAAAAAAAGAAAGAAATATTAAGGCGTTGATCCGAATTTAACTATATTTGCAAAAATATCCATGCCACAATCTTTGCAACAAATTTTAAATATTTGTTCTTAAAAAAATGAGGTATTTTGAGAATTTGATGGGGTTTGATAGAAAATTGTAACGAATGATGACATTGAAAAAAATTAAAAGTTCGATACACTAAATTGAGAAGTTTTAAACTTTATTGTGAACATTGCAAAATGGATGACAATTCAAGGGGTAATTGAAGTTTTCTTTAAAAAGAAATGTTATTTAACTATTATACGATTGTCATACAATCAGGGCGGAACTACATGGCTTATTTGGGGGCTCCATGTTTTTCCCAAATTTTTTTTTTAAAAAAATCTTTAAAATTTTTGAAAAATTAGAATTTTACCCCTAAATTTTTTAATTTTTCCTTTCAAACTCCAAATGCTAGTTTCGTCCTTTCATATAATTGAGACAAAACGTGATACTAAAAATTAGTCGTTATTTTTGTTTTTCTTACAAAGTCTTTACTAATAAAAAGATTAATTTTTACTGCTAGATCATTTCAGTTATATAATAATTCTATAACAGTCAACTAAAAAGTTTGAGTTTCCTCCTTTAGAATATATTTATTGTCGACTAAACAATTAAACACTCAAAAGTAAAGCCTGTATTTGGTTTAAAAACAAATATATGGTATGATTCTCTTTTATATTTCCTTAAGATTCTCTTCATTTTTAATTAGACAAAAAAAAAAAAAAAAAACTAATTTTCTTGAGTTTTTAGAAAAGTCATTGTCTTGAATATATAAGTCAATAGTAAATGATTGATAAAGCATAGAAAATATTTCAATAAAAACATCTATTTGTTAATGGGAAAAGTATCTGTTAAGCATTTCCCATTCTCAGGCATATCCCCCACCCACCTTCATGATGATAAGGTTTGATTATATCCTCTAGCTTGTTCAACATCATAGAATTTTATTTTAATTTTTTTAATTTTTAATTTTTTTCTCTTTGTTGCCCAGTTTGAGTCTCTACCATCCAATTATAATGTCATCAAGTTAAAAATAATTAATATCTTGAAGGAGATTAGCAAATGATACAAAAATAATGGCAGTGGGCAGATAATGCATGTTAAAATATTGAGATAAAAGTAATGAAAGGTATGGGGGTGGCCCGGTGCATTTAGAATTAAATCATTTCATTAAGAATCCCAAATCCACGATTATTTTTCGGTGCAATAGAAAGAAGAAGAAAATGAAGTGGGGTTTGGTAAAAATGGGTTAAAACTGAAAAAGAAAAAGAAAAAAAATTCCCTTTAAAGAGGGGCGTGGGCATACGCGCCCAGGAAAGCAGCGAGGGGTTATGAAAATGATGCGGGAGTAAACAAATCCCCATTTCACAAGCTGGGCCCCACATCTCATCCTCGGTCCCCAGAACCCTCAGTAGATGAAGCGTACGGCCACCTGATTTCCTAGTGTGTGGTCGTCTGTTTGCACCCGAGCTGTACACTATCACCAGCATCTTTTTTAGAGCATTGCGGTGCTGCCACGGCTCTTCATGCTTTTAAGCACTTGCCGGAGCCCCAATTTATTTTTATTTTTATTTTTTATTTTTTATTTATGCCCAACCCAATCAGCCACCGCAGCAACAAAAACAAAAACCAAAAACAATAAAGAAAAAAGAAATCGTATAATTTCAAAAACCGAAAAAGAAAATCCCATTATTATGGCCTCTGCTTGTTCCTTATCCCTTCCGGCCCTAGTTCCTCCTCCTGTTCCTTCATTGGACCTCCCACCCATCTCAACACCTTCTTTTAGATAAAAGAACGAAAAAAAGGAAAGGAATTCCAGCGAACCAGTCTAAAACAAGAACCCAATTGGTCACCCATGTGCAAATTCTGAGTCGTTTTGCTTTGCTTTGGGCTTTTTCTTCTTGCTTTTTTGAGAATAGTCAGAGAGAGATGAACAACAAGAGGAGCCACCAGGAAAGCGCCGGTGGAGCTGGCTACGGTGGTATAGGCAAGGGCCATGAATGCTCATCAACGTCTAGCGGTAAGGCCAAGATGTGGGATGAAGAGCAGGACGCAGGAGGAGGAGGGATGGATGAGCTACTGGAGGTGTTGGGGTACAAGGTCAAGTCATCGGAGATGGCTGACGTGGCGGAGAAGCTGGAGCAGCTGGAGATGGCCATGGGCACAACGCTGCATCTCCCAGGCGATACCGTCCATTTCAACCCGTCCGATCTTTCTGGGTGGGTCCAGAGCATGCTCACCGAGCTCAATAATCCAGCAGCCAATCTTGATATTCTAGATCACCCAGTGCTTCAGAGCCACCGTGTCGATGATCCTCTTCTGGCTCCTGCTGAATCCTCCTCCGTCAGCACCGTCGGCTTTTCCAATTCTCGGCAGCAACAGATTGAGACCACCCAGTCCTCCCGGGTCTACAACGACGACTCTGAGTACGATCTCAGAGCTATTCCTGGCTCTGCTGCGTACCCGCAAACCCAAGAGAAGGAAAGTAACCGAAAGCGATTGAAAACATCAAGTGGGTCTAGTAATTCTTTACCTCCGCCTACATTACTGCCATCTTCGCAACCAATTGGGACTGTTGCCGAACCGACTCGGCCAGTGATTCTGGTTGACTCGCAGGAGACCGGGGTCCGACTCGTCCACACCCTCTTGGCTTGTGCCGAAGCAGTCCAACAAGACAACCTGAAGCTCGCAGACGCTCTCGTCAAACACGTCCACGTGTTGGCGGCGTCGCAGGCGGGAGCCATGGGAAAGGTCGCCGGGTACTTCGCCGAAGCGTTAGCTCGCCGGATTTACAGAATTTACCCACAAGATTCTCTCAGCGTTAGCTACTCTGATATGCTGCAAAGGTACTTCTACGAGACCTGCCCTTACCTCAAGTTCGCGCATTTCACTGCCAACCAAGCGATACTAGAAGCGTTTGCGACCGCCAGCAGGGTTCACGTCATTGATTTCGGGCTAAAGGAAGGGATGCAATGGCCGGCACTAATACAAGCGCTTGCATTGAGGCCGGGCGGGCCACCGGCGTTCAGGTTAACCGGAATCGGTCCGCCCCAGCCGGACAACACTGACGCTTTGCAGCAAGTGGGTTGGAAATTGGCGCAATTGGCGGACGCCATTGGCGTCGAATTTCATTTCCGGGGCTTCGTCGCGAACAGCTTGGCAGACATCGAGCCGTCAATGCTCGATCTTGGCCCCGCCGACACCGAGGCCGTGGCGGTGAACTCTGTGTTCGAGCTCCACCGCCTGTTGGCTCGGCCCGGCGCAATCGACAAGGTGTTGTCCTCGATCAAGGCCATGAGGCCCAAGATTGTCACCCTAGTGGAGCAGGAAGCCAACCACAACGGGCCGGTTTTTCTGGACCGGTTCACGGAGGCCTTGCATTATTATTCCAGCTTGTTCGACTCGATGGAGGGGTCTGGGTTGGTGCCGCCCACCGATGACCAGCTCATGTCCGAGATGTACTTGGGGAGGCAGATTTGTAACGTGGTGGCCTCCGAAGGGGCCGACCGAGTCGAGCGGCATGAGACGCTGACCCAGTGGCGGGCTCGGATGGGTTCAGCATCGTTCGAGCCGGTCCACCTGGGGTCCAACGCGTTCAAGCAGGCCAGCATGTTGTTGGCCTTGTTTGCGGGTGGGGATGGTTACAGGGTGGAGGAGAACAACGGGTGTCTCATGCTTGGGTGGCACACTCGGCGGCTTATCGCCACCTCGGCTTGGCAACCCGCCACAGAATCCCATTGAGTCAACTCAGTTCAGTGAGTTTTGGCAACCGAAGGAGCGAGTGGGCGTGATTATCTCAGTTAGACGAGTGAGTGAGGTAGGGGTTAAAAAACCAATCCAAGTGTGTAATTCCTCTTTCCCTAGCCTTTTGTTTTTCTTCGTAATTTAATAATAATTTGATTTTTAACTGGGGGTGAAAGTGGAAGGCCCTGCCCATGTAATTTCTTAGAATATTTTTTGTTGGATCAGTGAGAATGTGAATCTATAATTAACTTCTAAATTCCAATAAATGTTAAGTATGACTCTCAATAGGGCCGTAATCAAGTTGAGTCGATCCGGGTAGTAGATTTTTAGATTCGGCTCAGTAGTTTAAACACATATTCAAATTTGATTTGAACTCGAGTCGAGTTCTTAGTACATGTTTAAACATAGCCTCCCGTTGAGCTTGAGCTCGGTTAGGGTACCCAGCAAACCCTTGTCGAGTACTCGGCTAGCTCAGGTCATGACTTATTTATTTATTATTATTATCAACTTTATTTATTACTAATATAATAATATTATGCAAACTAGAAGAATTTTGAAAAATAAAAAGACTTGCATTACACATTTTTAACCTAAATAATTACAAATTCAATCAAATTTAAAAACATTATACAACCAGATTCAAAAACTTGAAACAACAAATACGAACTTCACGGCCAGTAGCAACTTGTATTACACCCTAAAAAAATATATATCAAGTTTCTTTTACTTGTATTATTTTCTCGAACTTCTCTAACTTTGATAAACATGTCGAGGAAAGTTTAATAAATAATACAAAATTTATTTCAACGCCTTAATACATAGAATAATAAGCTCTGAAAAATAAGAAATCATCATAGAAAGATTGTCCAACAAAAACAACATATGCTATGATAAAATTCAGAATACATTATCACATTACAAAACTTGAACTTGCTTCAACTTGAATCCGGGTACCACAATTTCTATCAATATTGCTCCTACAAAAAACCAACAAGAATAGAAAAATTAGTGAAGTGCCCTTACTCTTACAAAAACAATGAACACACATCCATAAAAGTAACACATACCGTTGATGTTTTCTTATGTCCAAGAAGTGTCCCCACTCAATTAGCCCCACATAACAACATTGAATTGTTTCCATTGATAAGGATGTTCGATTGGATGAATGACCCTACCATCATTACCATGTCGATTCATATGTTGGGTGTCATTTTACACAAGATGCAATACTTGAGATTATTAACTTTTCATCACTCAAAAGCATCATACTCCATATATGAACCCTCCTCACATATGAAAACACCATCTTTCAAATATGCATTAAATTGGGTTTGTAATTTTTGACACGGCCATTGAATCCTGCATAAACTCAACACAAAATTAATGAGTTAGGATTGATAGGTTTGACCCGTTTAATTAAACGAGTCGAGTTCTGGTTGACTTATATTGTTTTATACTCATACCTTGACATGACCCGAACCCTACAAACGACATTTAAGATTGGTAATTTTTGACATGACCTGTAAACCTAACATGAATATAACATAAAATTAGCATGTTAGAGTTGAGAAGTCTAGCCCGTTTAACTAATGGGCCGGGTTATGAATAATCTATTTAGTCTTATACCCATGTCTCGACACGACTCAAACCCGATACAGGAACACAAATTGCTACCCCTACATCCAAATCAATACTTCTAACGAAAGATTGAAACATTGACCGACCACTTTTAATACTATGCACAACAACACTAACAGAAGAACCCCCACTACCAGTTTCTTGTACACTTTGTTCCATAGTTGCTAAACTATGAGCCTTCAAATACTCCTCAAAAAATTCATGTATGACTTTAAAACAAATTCAATATTTCTAGACACTTATGGCTCTTGATAAATTGCAGGAAAACAAAATTGTACCAACACCTTTTGTATCTTGGATTCAACACTAAAGCGATAGCCATCAACATATTACATTCACACCAATACTTCTCAAAATTAGTATACATTTTTAGTGCCATTGCTTTGATGTATTCATTCCCATCCCTATACTTACTAGCCAATACATCTTTCATTCTCCACACCATAGGAAGAAATAAATTAAAAGTTAGATAATCACTTCCATATATAATATTCATCACCTCATGAAATCCTCCAAAACTTTATGCACATTTTCTACTTTTATCCATTCTACAATAGTTGGCACCCAAAGATTGATTGTTATTTTCATACCTAGAAAACACTTCTTTGAACTCTAAAGTAGCCGCCAACATCAAGTATGTGCTATTCGATTGTTGGAAACATCCAAAAACGATTATTTTAAAGCATAATTGCAATTATTTTGCAATCTCACTTAATTGTGTATCATCCTTCCCTCCGATGCTGCCAAGTATTTTATACCATTTTGAAGACAATCAATGATCCCCCAATCTCACTAAGGCCCTCTTGCACCAACAAGTTAGTTATATGTGCAACAACCAAAAAATAAAAATAAAAATATTTTATTAGAAAGGAAATAAATCACAAAACACGTTACGAACTGCATATAGATTGACCGGTTAAACCTCCAGCCAATTGGAGTCAATAAATTGACTTGGAAATGTTAGAATTAATATTTGGATTAAAAAGCATTGTCCAAATATTTGGAGTCAAATTTTGGGGCGCGAGTAGCTCAACTTTCATTCGAAATTCTCTCATTTCATCATATTTCAATCCGTATGAATATAGTATTTGTTTTTGGTCTAAGGGAAACTACACTTATTTGCTACTAAACTTTCAGCTCAATTGTAATGTGCCATTTAAACTAAAAAAAGTTAGAATTGGCCCCTCAAACTATTAGTCTCTTTCACTTAACCTCCTAGCATTAGGCTTTTTTGTTAACTTGGACGGCAAATGCATGAAATGTCCCATTATGCCCTCGATGAGATGTGTGAAAATACCAAAATATCCTTAATAAAATAAAAATCTCTAGAGGAGACCCATGACAACGTCTCCGACTGTGGGTCTCCGCTTCCTCCCATGGCGACCCTTGTTTGGTAGCCGAAAATACTAAATGAGAAAAAAGTATACATATTTTGCGACTAATGGCTAGTATTATTCCAAGCTAATCTAATAAGCAATTCAAATCTTAAGATCTCTTCATTGTAGGAACATAGATTGGTCAAAATCATTAGCTTCTCCCTCATACTTAGCTTCATGATCTCAGAGATGACATTGATAAAGCCTTGTTATTAGACTTGTGTAAAAGTGTTGCTTGAAGAAGCTTATCAACATTAAAAATGCATGGGTGTTATAATAAAATGACCTAAGGTTGAAATTTCTAGAATTACTGCCATACATTGATAATTGAACAATTTACTTTTTTTTCTCAGGAAAGCATGATTTGCTTTCTCATTTTTATGCTACATACTTGCAAATTAAATCTTATGCAATGTGAATCATGTTTCTGTCAAAATCTTATGCAATCATGTTTCTTATTGAAGGGATCTGGTTTCTGTCCAAATCTTATGCAATCATGTCTTGTTTTGAGATATGTCGGTCAGTATCTAGCCATATCCAATTATCATGTGACCATGTCATATTTTGGGACATACCAACCCTGTTTCAAGTTTTATTAATTAGACAATTATTCTTATATATCTTCTCCAATTTAGGAGATATAAATAGGACTCTTGATAATTGCTAATTTGGTAACAAATCTAGCATTGATAAATATTTGTTTTGACACTAATGATGGAATCATTATTTATTTATTTTTGTGATTCTTAAAGGCATATATGCAATAAAATCGTCTCCAAGCTAGCTGGCTTACAACAAAGTTAATAATGAGAATAAATAACCTACCATAGCTGGTTTTGTAGAGAACCCAATCTCCTAGCTGGCTTACAACAAAGAGTAAAACTTTTGAGTAATTATTCTGAGAACAACTCTTTTTGGCCTCTTCAGGTCAACATTATCACTCATTCTTTCCGGTGCATGTTTTGGCCAATTCGGGGTAGTTCATGCATCCATCAAGGTTCATGCATATGCATGATAATGAGAACATGTTTTTTTTTTTTTTTTTGTTTAAATTAAAAAGGGTAAGATGGGAGCGTCCAACTATAGATATTATACCTGGGTGTCTCTACCCGTTGTAAACAAATGACATGAGAGGCCTTGAATTTGATGGTGAAAAACAGCCCGGCGCTTCTTCAAGTATGAATAAGTTGTAATCAGATTTGTGTGAGAATTCTATTAATGGTAAGATTCGAACGTGGTGGGGGTACTTGGTTTATCTATCATTCTTGATTCAAAAATAAACTATGGGCTAGCTAATTACCTCCCTAACTTCAAAACCTTTCCCTCCCCTAAAGGAAGTATTTTATTTTATTTATTTATTTATTTATTATTATTTTTTTTTTTTAAGTTACACATGCCCCGACACTCACATGAGACGATTTATTGTGTTGTTGGGGCACATACTATTTATTATGTCTATCACAATGCTACGTGCAACTATATCCATAACTGAACCTACGTCCCCGGCCGGTCGGCCGACTGCTAGCTTAGCTTGTAGCAATAAACTCCATGCTATAACATTAATTTTTCTCCTAAGAACAATTTGGTGCTAATTAAACATTAATGCTGAATGAAATTGGTGGCCGGGCAAAGCTGGTGAGCTTAAATTTTTTAATTTTTTTACAAAGTAGTTAATATGCCGGCTGATCAACCCTATTGGAAGGGGATTGACGAGGAAAACTCAAAGGAAAAATTTTTGGGATATGACCCTTGACCTTTGATATCTTCAAGTTCTAGCCTAGCTACTTGTCTTATCTAGGGTAATCCTATAAAAAGAGATTAAAGACCTAAGTCTAAGGCACTCACGAACACAATTCACCCCTATCTCTCTAATTAACTTTCAACTTACCCTTCACAAAAATTATCCTAGCTATTGACTTTGGCATCCAAATGTTCCTAGCTCGCACATATCTTGAGCTCGAGGAGTCACTTGTGTTATTGGTATTTGTCTTTATAGGTAACCTTGACTAGCCTGCATGTGGCGATGCGATCAACTGTATCAACAAAATTTCGTGGACAAAGTTGGATTGATTTTCTTGAAGTAAAAGAATTAATATGCCAGCCGACCTACTAGGAGGACCACACCACATGGATTGCCGCATAAACTTAAGAAGAATGAGAGGTAAAGCATAACATTACTCTTAGTTTTATATATCAACTTTTTTTTTGTAGTTTATCATCTATTAATCCAACTAGTGTGAGGATGGATGGATAACATTTTGTGCATGTGAATTATTGAATGATGCCTGCGCGTAGGGAAGAAAAAGGTTGGAAGAAATGGAAGAAAGTGAGATGAGATGAGTGCAATGGTGAAGATAGGGTAAGGTGAGTAGGCATGTGGGCGCAGTTGCCCCTATAATTGCCAGCTCCCCATATCACTTTGCCTGTACCATATATGAACTCGATTTATGGAGGGTAGGGGCCAGAGAAATACTTTGTGCTTCCTCTTTAAACAGCATTATTCATTCAATATTCATTCATTCAATATTCATTCATTCTATTACTAAACCAGGTTTTAGCAGATGATCAGATCAAATATGTCTGCAGCCTGCCAGAATCTCACAAGGATCCTATGCTTGCTACTCAATCAATGAGGAACCTCCCAACCAAAGCAAATATATATATATATATATATATATATATATATATATATATATATATATAGGCTTCAATTAGCAGATCTAGCTGTAGCATGGATCCCCATTATCAGCTGAAGTAATTAATGGGTATGTTTAAAATAAGTGTTTGAATTCATTGTTACACTCAGTGCCGGCAATGCTTAGGCAAATTAGGCAATTGTGTAAGGCCCCAAATAACAATTAAGTTTCATTTAAAAAAAATAAATAAAAAATTAGAGCCTCAATTATGATAAAAGTTAGTCAATTGTCCTTACTAATTAAGGGCAAAAATGAACGTCTTAATTCGATGTCTTCTAACAAAAATGAATTTTGCAAGTCACTTGGACTTGGAAAAAAAAAAAAAAATTAAGGGAAGTAAAAAAAAAAAAAAATTAAATTAAATTAAAATTAAAATTATTTAATTAAATATTTAAGTTAAAAAAAAAAAGACCTTACTTAAGTTTAAGCCGGAGCCGGCTATGAATCCAATCACAATCAATCGCCACATGCATCTTCTATTGGTTTCATATCGCTAGACCAGTTTAGAGTGGCCATATATAGTAATTAAGAAGGAGTAGGGTGTACTCAGGATGTCAATGGTTGAATTTTTTGAACTGTCATTTATTCTGGGTGTTCTTTTTTTTTTTTAATTTAATATTTTATTAGCTTTTATGCTAAGACAAATAAAACTGGCGCAAAAATAGACCAGCCGCAGCTACCTGTGGGCCTGTACGTGGCCTATTTCTTCATATCTCACTCGATTGGTCATAGGGATTTAATGATTGAATTTTGACATTTGTGAATTCCATTATTGAAAATTAAAGAAGTCTTTGAAAACTTGGCATTAGTTCAATTAGTTGAATTTTTGCAAAGAGTACTTGGGATGGCGGCAAATCATTATGGAGGGAGATGCCTTATAAGTGGTCAATACGGTGAAATTTACATGGTGAAATTGAAGTAGATTTAGACAAATAGTGGAAGATATCCGAAGAGTTTTTAATTCGATGCTCGATTGGCAGGCTCATCATGTTAATTATAAACCTCTACAATCACATGCTCATTGTGATTTAGATTGGGCTAGAGATCCAAAACTTGATTTCCCGACAAGCCAAGAAATAGCTCGTGGTATCTAGATCAAGTATAGAGGCTGAGAACCGTGCTATGGCAATAGCTATTGTTTAATTATTCTGGTTAATGATGTTACTTATAGATCTATAAATTTCTCTTGCTGATCCTCCTTGACTTTGGTGTGATAATTTGGGGGCAATTACTTTAGGTTCTGATCCTATTTTCCAAGCACAAACAAAGCATATAAAATCAGATTATCATTTTATTAGATAGAAGATTCTACGTAAAGATATTGTTGCTTGTTACATTTCGACCGTTGATCAATGTGCATATATATTCACCGAAGGTCTCACTTGAGCTATAGATTTTTGTTCTTTAGAGAAAAACTCATGGTCACTACTCCTCCCACGCGTCTGAGGGGACCTATTAAGGAAGAATCACAATCGGCATCCATCTCAGAATTATATCCCCATTGGTTCTCCGACTGTAATTGGACAGCGGGAGGACTAATGGGAAGAACCAAAAGCATGTCTCCCACTCCACCAGCTGCAATAGTTCCACATCAACATAGTTTGAATTCTACAGAAGAGTTGTCAACATTATCAACTGCAGAGGAGTTATCAACAGCAACAACTCAATTGGCTTGCGTGAAGCATCTTTACCCATTCAATCCCCTCAAGGCTTATCAACACAAGCGCAACCGTTGGAGATAAAGATAAAGATAAAGAGATTAGCCTAAATTAAGAGCATGCTTAAGATAAATCAACCACTTTGTAATCTGGTTCTACAGAGCCCTTAATTGATTGGCTAAGAGTCAATATATCCCTCCAATAAGCCCATCAAACAGATTTCTACAGTGTTGGGACCTTGACAACGACAAGTAGCTCTACATTTTCCTCTTAGAGCAAACACAGGGGCCCCCAAACCATGAGAAAGAAATGCACACTCCCCACTTTGAAGTGCAGGGTTCTTTTCTACATCTCTTAAAGTCTCCCTTTTCCGCGAGCGTGAGTAACAACTACTTGCTTTGAGTCCCCACTACTTCTTAAAAGAACCCTTTCGATTACAAGATGTCTTCATGACCCATTTCAGGCTCTAAAGGTTGCTATCTTTACAACCCGCTGTCGTTGAAAGAAGGGCGGAAGTAGAATTTTAGAGGCGGGTTTGGAAAGTCTTATAAATTTTGGGGGTCTACACGCTGTCGTTGAAAGAAAGGCGAAACTAAAATTTTAGAGGCGGGTTTGGAAAGTCTTATAAATTTTGGGAAGGCGTGGGGTCTACACGTCTTCGTTGAAAGAAGGGCGGAACTAGAATTTTAGAGGCGGGTTTGGAAAGTCTTATAAATTTTGGGGGTCTACACCAAGCTTATATGCAAAGGTAGACCCACATTAATTTTTTTTAATTTTTTTAAGATATTACCTCTTAATTCTTATGATCATCATGAATAAGATAACGGATTGTTTGAAAAATTGTTGAGAGATAAAGTGATTATGAAATTTTTACGAAGAGTACATTAATATACATAATTGAACACAACTCTAATCCAAAAGCTTAAGCTAATGGGCTAAGATCCACTTAGGTATATTAAGCACTCTTTTCTTATATATATATTTTCAATGTGGGATACAATGTGGGATAGAACACTCACAAGTACACTCATAACAATCTCCCATTCACTTGTGAGTCTCTTCATATTGACTCAACCCCCCCTCGCTTGTGAGCCTTTTTACATTTTCAAGAGTGTTTCACGTCAAGAGTTGCAGATGGATACACAACTCTAAACCCGATGCATCATCCAAACACCCGTGTTTCAAGAAAGTACATTAATATATATAGTTGAACACAACTCTAACCCAAAAGTCTAAGCTAATGGTCTAAGGTCCACTTAAGTATTTTAAGCATTTTTTCTTATTTTTATATTTTTTTCATTGTGGAATACAACACTTACAAATACAGTCACAACAAAAATGTTTAGGAAAGTTGTGTGTAGATAATAAAATGTAATTAGAGGTGCATAAACATAGTGCTGCAAGCTGGCTAGGGTTGTCACTTTCTCAGAATTAAGTGATGTCCAGCTTAGTGTGACCTTTGCAATTTGCATGCTTGCTGACAGCACAAGAGTTAATTCGTTGAATCTATTCTAGCTATTACTAGCTATATAGTCACCGACCAAGGAATGAAAGTTGTTTATTTGTCGTGGAAGCTTCCTAAATGACCCAACAGATTGCCCAATGATTCGACACATCCACTTTAATTTCTTGCTACCATAGATTTTTAAGTCCTCCCACAAAAGATTTTGACTGGCCGGGCCATCTTTTTTGCCACCTTCTTTTGACTAAGCGTATCGTCTTCAAATCATTCCAATTGGTCTTGTTTAGCTTTTCATTCAGATTTTATGTTTGCTTGGAAGTATGCGTTTGGTGAGTAACTTTTTTTTTTTTTTATTGGGTGGGGGGTTTTGCCGCTAGAAATAGGAAAAGAGAGAAGTTTTTTTTATTGGGTGGGGGGTTTTGCCACTAGAAATAGGAAAAGAGAGAAGAGAAAGAAGAGAAATGGAATGTAGTTAGAAAATTTT
This sequence comes from Corylus avellana, assembly GCF_901000735.1. Lineage (NCBI taxonomy): Eukaryota > Viridiplantae > Streptophyta > Magnoliopsida > Fagales > Betulaceae > Corylus > Corylus avellana. The sequence goes on along the minus strand of NC_081545.1, from coordinate 30,152,075 downwards.
CTGGTTACAGCCCAATTTGTCACATGATGGGCACAAAAGTTAATACTTTGGTTGACATTTTGAACTTTCCAACAAGAAGAAGCTGAAATAGCGGAGAAAATCTCGAAAATGGTGGAAGAGATTCTCTAGTTGTGTTGTAAAACAAGATCCATAGAATCGTAAATTTTGCTTACCATAATTTAGCAAAATGGGCCATTTTCTCATTTTCAATCTCGCGGTTTATTAAAAAAGTGATACATGTTTAAAAATGCATATAAGAATTATATGTTTTTATTAAAAAAATGGAAAAAATAAATTTTACCCTTATGAATTATCCACCTATTTACACTTTAACCTCAAATATTTAAAAAGTGACACTTAACCTGCCAAAACTTCCAAATTGTTACAATTCGACCATTTTGACTTTTTTTTTTTTTTCTCTTCCTAAAATGCTCCCATCTCAAGTTAAAAAAATAAAAATTAAAGGGTGTCCAGTCTGGGGTGGCCGAAGCCACCCCTTAATTTTTAATTTTTTTTTTTTTAATTTTAATTTTAATTTTAATTTTTATTTAACTTGGGATTGGGGCATTTTGGGAAAACAAAAGTCAGAATGGTCGAATTGCAACAATTTGAAACTTTGGAGAGGTCAAGTGTCACTTTTTGAACATTGGAGGTTAAAGTGCAAATTGGTGGATAGTTCTGGGGGTAAAATGTATTTTTTCCTAAAAAAAATATATGTGAGAATTAAAATTTTTAGTTACATGAAACTGGATAGAAAAAATTTCTCTAGAAAATTTATCCATGCTAAGTCAAATATATATATTGTTCTCTTGACTGCCTTAGCGCTTGTTTGAGATTACGTTTGATAAATAGAGCTTTTAAGTTCAAAAGTGTTTTTTGGCAATGAAGCTTTTGCCAAAAGTGTGTTTTGATTATTTTTAGGCTTTTTGGACCATTAAAAATGCTTTTAATCTTTTTACCAAACGAGTATTTTTTTTCTTCAAACAGACTTTCTACGTGTTAAAAGCACTTTTAGGCATCATCTCAAACGCAATCTCAAACATGTCCTTAATGAAAAATACAAAAATACAAAAATACAAAAAAAAATTTTTAAAAAAAAAAGAAAAAAAAAAGGGGAACTTTGGGCTTAATTTGTTAGATGAAAAACGTGTGTGAAGGCCCAAGGAGGTGACGATATTACCATGGGTGTAGCTTTGATTGGGTATTCTCTAAAATTAAAACCAAAACACCCAGGCCCAAAACATTATTAAAGGACGAGACTGCCTTAAAGACCTTATTTTATATATATGTCACAATGTCAAATCACTTTTTCTAAAGTAGAACCCTATATATTATACTCTTGAATTAGAACTATAAAATAACTAAAGTGAAATGAAAAAAAATCTCCATTTTCCCATACTCTTTATCTTTGCTCACCGACAAAAATATCAGCATAATTAATAAATTTCTCCAACAGTCGAAAAAAAAGAAGAAAAAAGATAGAAACCTTTTTTGAATTGGATGCCCCCTTTAATCAATTCAACAACATAACCAGTCTTTTGCTGAATCATTACATTACATCACCAGTTAAAACCTTCACATTTCAACCGGTTCTACGAGGCCAACAAAGTAGGTGCCTTGTACAACTCAAGCCTCTGTTGTGGTAATTAAAGTCATGTTCTTAATTTAATTATTCTCTTGGGGGAAAAGGAAAAGAAGTTCTTTTTTCATCCCACCTTCCCCAGAGAATGAAATCATCTATAATTTTCATTATGATTACAATTAAAGTGACAGTAAAGCTGGAAGCTCTTGATTATATATAATAAGAAGTACTCTCAATGAGGCAGACATTTTAATGGGATAATATCCTGAGACTAAACCTGTTCACCCAATACTTGGAGGAGCTGCCACCTCCCTTTGGAGCTATCATCTCTGACACCCCTTTTGTAATCTGCGGCTGGCTCTTCTTGTAGAGCACAAAGTTCCTTCCCCCATGTGATCCTATCCTTTCGCATGGATCCAAAGCTGCAAAAAAGAGTTCCATTTAAGAGTCGATTGTGGCAACCTTAAAGAACCAAAAAATAAATAAATAAAAAATTAAATAAAAAAAGTAAAAAAAAAAAAGAAAAAAAAGCATCCCATAAAATAAAAATTGAGAAAGGGTCAGAAATTTCATTTAAATTTGAGATTATCAAATTTATAAATTTCAACCGTTCATCTCATCTAAACGTCTAAAATAAGCAATGTTTCAGCATTTAACGAGGAAGCTACCCTCAAGGAATTTAATAAGCTATGTTTCCTCATTAAATGCTGAAACATGGCTTATTTTAGAGGTTTAGATGAGATGAACAACTAAAATTTATGAATTTGAGAATCTTAAATTTAAAGGGAATTTTAAAGAACCAAAACAGAAAACTAAAGAACAGTAAAAAAGAAGCATCCCATACAATAAAAATTGAGAAAGAGGGGAGATTTGAAAATGGGTAGGTGATTGATTAGACCTTGGAAAACAGCATTTGCCTGATAGAGAAGAAAATTGTTGACATCGGAGCCGAGGAGTGGAAGCCGGGCTAGGCGTGCATATGCTTTGAGAGTAGTGGCAATGACCCCAGCAACAAGATCATCCTCATTCGCCACGAACCTTATTGGTCCTGCGCTTCCATTAACGTTGATTGTAATCAAGAACCTATTATTATTATTATTATTCTCAACATTCTTCTTCTTCTTCTTATGCTTCTGCAGCAGTACCATTTTCTCTGACACGCTCCTCTTCAACATTTTCCGTGTGTTTTGTTCCTTCTTTTTCCAAAATGAAATCAAAGCAAAAGGAGAAACAAGAAGGAGGGTTTAGAGGGCGGAAGGGATTGATTTGTTTACAGGAACCATAAGAGAACAGTGCGTGTAATTGCATGAAAGGACCAGATGTTTCAACCATTCAAGACTCTCAAGTGTAGAGAAGAATATATATATAATATCTGGTTTGGTTCATAACGAAAGAGAGAGCATTATTAATGTCTCTCTTATATATTAATAGAAAAATGTTAAGGGTACCAATTTTTTTATTAAAAGAAGTTTACTAAACTGATGTGTAACTCTTCATTAGAGAGAAACAAAATAATTAATTAAATTGGCTTCGATGAATAAACATGCAATTTCTATTATATAAATATATAATAAATTGTCTCATTTGCCGTGCCTAAAGAGTAAATAATGGGGAAGTATTGGTAGCACGCCCAGCATGATTGATCATGTTGAATGTGTGCGCAGGATTCATGCAGCCGTCGACCGTTGCAGGTGGAAGAGGCTACCGCTGCATTGCTTATTGAAAACTCCATATATATATATATATATATATATATATATATATACTGCAAACAGGGTAAGTCCATCACCCCCACTTACTAGGATTGCATCATCTATGGTAAGTGAGCTTGATACGACAAGGACCACGAGTCAAGGGTCCAATATAAAATGTATCATATTCTTGTGAATAACTTTCTTTTAAGGCTCCAAGCCTATTTTGAGAGCAGATAGACTTTCTTATAAGACTCGTGGGGTGATGAGCTTTATTGGGTTCACTACAAAAAAAAATGTGATTTTTTGACGTGTCTACGGTAGCGAACGTTTTGCCACATCAATATTTCTTGATGTTTTAATCTCTGCCACGTCAATAAAGGCTTTGTTGACATGTTGAATCTAACACGTTAGAAATTATCGATGTACTAAACTCCACATACATGTCTATAAATATTGACGTGGCATATGTGTTAAGAATTATTGACATAGCATTTCGTCACGTCAGTAATTACTAACGTGTTAAAATACCATGTCAATAATTATTGACGTGTCTAAATACCACGTCAAACTTTTGAGTGGGCCCTACGGTGCGATCTTCATCAACTTTAATTTGACCAATACATATGGATAAGCTATGAATGCATTTCAAACTAATTTTTAAGTAATTGAGTAGATCAATTTTACGTACACAACTATATCTTTTCCAATCTTGAGGAAGGTAAAATTCAAATCAGACCTAGCCTACTACAAGGACTTTCTTACCTAAACTAGATATATAGTTAATACCTTCATGTAATATAAATCCCTATATATATCGAATATGCTAAGAAACTAAATAATTAACAAAGACATATATAGTAAATTATTAATAAAAAAGATCTAACTATTCAGGCTGTGCTCATCTCAGGGAGCTATATATGATCTCCTGTTTTTCTCCTATTCCAGGATCCCAACTCATCTGTTACACATTCTCCTCATTTGTTTTATATTTGGGAAAAATATAAAAAAGCCCCTAAACTACCAGCCGTTTTCGATTTAGCCCCATAATGTTCTAAAAGTGATAAAGTAGCCCCCCAAACTACCAAACTATTGCATTTTGGCTTCTCCATTAGTCAAAACCGTCAGTTTGAACGGAAACTGCAAAACGACGTCGTTTTGTTATGGGTAAGTTACTACAATGCCCTTTTATAAAGAAATTTTTTTTTTTGGAAAAAATATAAAAAAAAAACCCCCCAAACTACTAGCCATTTTCATTTTAGTCCCATAATGTTCAGAAAGTGATAAAGTAGCCCCCCAGCAAAATGACGTCGTTTTGCAGTTTCCGTCCAAACTGACGGTTTTGACTAATGGAGTGGCCAAAATGCAATAGTTTGGTAGTTTGGGGAGCTACTTTATCACTTTTTAGCGGAGTTATATATTTCCTTTTGTGCAACTTAAATTATGTATCTTGGCGGACTTTTTTATTAGGGTAATGCTATGTGTTCTTCTAATGTCTACTAAGTTTTAAGTGGATATTATTTTCTAAAAAAAAAAGGTAAAACCTTTTTTATTTATCTCTGTCAAACCTTTCCTAAGAACAATTGAAAGCAATTAGTTTGTAATAATTAGAATCCATTAATGAAATGCAAGAGAGAACTACAAGAAATCGACTCATCAGGGCGACCTTATTAGGGACGACTGCAAAGTGGACGCTAATGATCATATATCAGCGTTTACTCTCAAAAGTTGACGCTGATAGGTGATTATTAGCGTCCACTTTGCAGTGGATGCTAATAATCGACCCAAATAATTAGTATTAGCGTCCACTGTAGTGGACACTAATATGTTGAGGCTAATATACCGGCGAGAATTATACCAAAGGCGGGAAAACAATTAGGGGCGACAAAATATGTATTAGCGTCGACAAATGTCGACGCTGATAATAACCTATCAGCGTCCACCCACAGTGGACGCTAATGATAGCTCAATAGAAATAAAATAAAAAATAAAACTAGAAGATCAACAACTTCCACTACAGCTGGATGCTAATGATAGATCAATTGCGTCCACTTTCAAAGTAGACGCTAATGCTCTTGTAGAAAAAATAATAATAATAAATAAATAAAACTAGAAGATCAATAGCATCCAGCTAATTAAAGATCAATAGCGTCCACTTTCAAAGTGGACACTAATGATATGTCTTTAATGCTCTTGAAGAAAAATAAAAAAATAAAAAACAAATAAAACTAGAAGATCAACGGCGCCCACTACAACTGGACACTAATGATAGATCAATAGCCTCGAGGCTACATTGTTTTTTTCTTTAATAAAAGAAAAACCAAACCCACCCATAATTTATAGCTTATAGGACCTTGCCTTAATTCAATCAATTTGTACTCCTGTAATCCTTTTCTCCTCATTCTATTAGAAGAAAAAGGAAAAAAAAAAAAAAATTCAAACAATTTGTAAGATCAGTTATTTTCTTAATTTTACTATATATTATTAGGATTCAACATCTCTTGTCTATTTCTATACAAAAAATGTGCAAATCTAGCATTGAATCTATGAGGCCTACATATGGGTCTCACAAATTTAGTAATAATTTTTTTTTTTTTTAAAAAAAAAATTAACAAAAGATATATAGCATAATAATACAAAACACATCTCTTTAGGATTATAAAGAGGATCACACTCCAGTGCCTAACCCAAAAATCTAATGGTCCTATATCAGATAAAAAGATGGCAAAAAAATCCAAGGGGATTGCTAAACCACTACTCACGGCCGACTACTTGCATGCCCAAAGTAATTGGAATTTTTTTTTTTTTTGTTAGCAGTTTCATTCTCATATTTCTTTGAGCTCGAAGTTCATCCTTGACACGCTCATTAACAAAGAGTAATGTTATATACCATACGCTAAAAAAAAAAAAAAAAAAAATAATAATAATAATCATATTATTATGTTTTATAATTAGCTATGCGAATCAAACAAATTTGGGTAATACATTTTTCTCAATTACAAAATAACGTAGGATGATCTTCGTCCTCCTAATTAATATAAAATCACATCATAAGGAATAAATGCAAAATTGGTCAATGTGATTGGCTTAAATTACAAATATAAAAAATAATTTATATATCCTTATCGGGTAATTTGAAAGAATAATGATAGGGACCATCTTTTTATCTTCTTAAAGTTGATGTGGCTTTCAAAATCATCATTGGATCAAAATTCAAGTATGATTCATCTAAAATTTAATGGTGATTTTAAAAATTACATCAACTTTAAAAGGATAAAAAGAAGGTCCCTGATATTATTCAATTTGAAATGCATTCATGATAAGTAGGAAATTCCTCTATATACGTACGTTTCTGAAGGTGTAATTATGCAAAAGAGTTTCGGTTCTTCACAACCTCGATCTTCTTACACATTCACTGGGTCACCGACTTAGTGAAAAACTATATAATTAAGTTTTGTTTTTCTTTAACCCTAATATAATTCTGCACACATGAAGAGTAATGATGTGAAGAAGAGAAGAGCAGCCTCAGGCAAGAACAAAACCAGTTCAACCACCACGTATAAAAGGAGGAGATCCGCGAGCCACGAGAGGATGGCCGAAGAAGAAGACTGCGACGTCGCTTTGTGTCTCGCCATTGGTGGTGCTGAGGGCCTCGAAAACCCGAGTAGCCGTCCTTGTGTTGCTCAACAGATTTACCGTGTTGTGTACTGGGTTGAGCCGGACGACATGTTCTTGACGCCGGTGGTGTTAGGATTACCGGATCCTGTATGGAAGGAGGAAAGGTGCATTGTACTGGGCAAGCCGGGGAAGTATAGAGGGTTCTTGAACGTGGAGGTGATTAGGGTTTCTTCCAAGGAGGACCCATGTACATCTTCTGGCGGAGTTGTGGTGGGCAGAGCTCAGATTCCTCTGCCATGGAAGCTATACAAGAATAAATCTGGGAGGTTTGGACTTGTTAGAGTTGAAGGCTTGGGGATCAAAGCTGAAGGCCATATTGTATTGTCCATGAAGCTCAAGATGATTAGGAGAAAACAAATTTAGTTTTTTTATTCAATTATTATTAATTAGCGATTGTATTTCTATTCAATTTTTCTCTTTCTGTTCATATATATCCAATTAAAGCTATTATATTAGATTTTTTTAGTAAGGAATATATTGGTCTTTCTATTTATTGAATTACATAACTGCTTATCTTTCAAAAATAAAGAAAAATGTAAATTATAATTGTATTATGTTACATGAATGATTTTGCAAAAACATAAGGGGAAATAGATTTTAGATTATGAGGGAACTAGACCTTAGATTCTGAAAGAACTAGACTGAGGAAATCTAGACCTTAGAGTCTGAGGGAACGTAAACCAACCTTAGATTCTGAGGGGAACGTAGAATTTAGATTCTGAGGGAACGACCTTAGATTTTGAAGGAACATAGACCTGAAGGAACGTAGACCTTAGATTCTGAAGAAACCTAGACTTTTTGAAAGAACTTAGAGTCTTAGACCTTTAGATTTTGAGAAAACCTAAAATTTTTTTTCAAACTTTTGGGATAAACTCCAACTCTAACACTTAAAGATAAACTCATAACCTTATTATGAGATAACTATAAACTCTTAACATAACTTTAAACTCTTAAGACTTATTACTCAAACTCTTAATTAAAATAGACAATTGTCAACATGACAGATGTTTTAAAAAATTACAAGGTCTTCTCCATGTCTCATGAAGTTATGGTTATTGACTCACTAGATCTCACTAAATCGAATCTTTATCTTCCTTCTCTTCTTCTTGTGTGGACAAGCAAAAAATAATAATAATGGTCTCATGAGGGCTTTGATTTAATTTATTTATTTTAATAAGGACACAAATTTCTTCGAAACTAGTTAGGAGAAAATTTCCTTCAACCTACTCTAATAAGTGAATGTTTAGATTCCTAAGTTAGTAGAATGACAATAAATGATTTTTAAAATATTAAAGAAAACATGTGAGCAATGACATTTGTCACTTATTAGACTACCTATAAATTGAAGGAAATTTTTTCCAAACCAATTTAGAGTAAATTTTTGTCATTTTAATAATTTTCTCTTAAAAGCAAGAACCTATGATGAAATCACATCATAATGTGATTATGTCTCGCCAAACAACAAACATGAAGTTTTATTTACCATATCCCTCAAGAGTTTACATATATAGAGATTGAAAATCCTTAACTGAGATAAGATATCTCTACACGTAAAAACGTGAACGACTCTTCTTTTTATGATATATGCAAGAACAATATAAAATTAAATTTTTTTTTAAAAAAAGGTAGCTTAAAAGAAAGATAAAGATAACCATCCTCAATGAGCCAATCCACCAACCTAGAGAAGTACTTAATTTAAGTGTTTATTTATTGTTTACTATTTATTTTATTATTTATGTTATTTTTTTAAAAAAACTTTTTTACAGAGAATCTACAGAATATAGGAACGGTTTATTTATTTATATGTATGAAAAATATTACGTTAGGATATAATTAAAATGTTGGGTTCCTCCTGCTAGTTAGTGCAAGGACTTATTATAACCTCAAACTGCCTTTCAGAGAAAGAGACCTGCAAGAGTAAGAAAGGGTTAGAAGGGTTTATTGGTGGGATTCGGTGAAGCCACTTTGGCGCCAAGTTTTGTTAAGGTTAAAATTGCAAATCAGTGAGGTCTACCTTGCTTCCTTATACAGGTCAACGCATCTACCCTTTCCCTTGGAATTTTTTGGGGCTCCCGCCAAGAAATTGTTATTGACGTAAGATTCTCTTCCTCTATCTATTGGGAAGGATAGCATGGGTAACGAGCTGGGATGTGGGTTGTTGGGTCTTTGGCGACCTGTAATTCTTCATACTCTTCGAAATTAACTGGACTTTCTGGTGGGGGGCCATTAGTATACTGTATATGGACTCTCCAGTAGCTCCCAATTCCCTTCACTCTTAATCAGTAGGCACGCAAAGTTGACGTTTATGTATACATCGCTCTCTCATAACTCCCAAAGCCTATGTGATGTGGTCCCTATATAGCATTTGGTGTAGGCTTTGAGAGATGAATGGTGATGCATAGCAATACGATATAAATGAAATTATCTCGGTTATTGACTTTAAGAACAAAAAGTTCGCAAAAGTATTATAAGGATTGGCGTGAAAAAAGCACTTCTAAAAGCTCTTTTATTCAGATTAGAAAATTATTAATTATAGCTATTACATCAAATTATTATATTGGGACTTTGAGATATGTTGACATGAACTAATTAATATAAAGCCTAATTTAATAATTTGATGTAATGGCTATAATTAATAATTTTCTAATTAAAAATCTAATCAATAAATCTTAATTGTACTTAGTATATTAATTTCACTTAAGCACTGTTTGACTTGGATGCTTCCTGTAAAAGGAATAGAATTCTCTCCAGTTCATAATAGACTGGAGAGTATCTCGTTCATGGTTGAAATTTCTTTTTAGAAATCCTACAGTTACAAATAGGACACATATCTCGTTACAAAATATTAATAAAAAAAATAATATTTTAGATTAAAAAAAACAATAAATAAATTAATAATAAGGGTGGGCCACCCCATCATTAGGTGGCGGACCTATGGCACTAGTGGTCCCCAGCAAATTTTATTTTTATTTTTAGACACTCACCTCCAAGGACCAGGGGGTGGCCACCCTAACCCCTAGTGGTATCCATCTAACGAAATGACTATTTTAATTTTTTATAATTTTTGTTTTAAAAAATATATATATATATATATATATTTTTTTTTTTTTTTATTAATGAAACAAATGTCTTATTTATGAAAGAAATTTTAACCATTTATTAGTTATTCTCCGATCCATAAGAGAGCGGTTAGAGTCTGCTCCCCTGTAAAGGTGCACGACGTTCAAAAGTGCACGACGATTGGGGTACCAATAAAACCTTGGAATATGCCTTCCACCTGGCCAATAATGTTGTCTTTTGACTTTTACAACCCAAATTCTAGGGACAAAGATTGACAGATTGTAGAACCTGCTTTAAACCAGCGCCTCTATTTTCACAACGCATATTTCCCTTTTTTATAATGAAAAGCTAAATTAATTCTTCCCCATCCCACCTCTCCCAATTATGTTAGGGGTTGGACGCTCCATCCAATCATCACAACCGTTCCTTTGCCAAAAGTAGTGCAAGAAACAATGAAACACGAAACCAAAATATATAAAGAAGAATAATGTCATTTATTATACTATTATACAATTAATTAATATACAATTGTGATGACTTAACAGTAAAAATTTGTTCTTAACTTTATTTTTTTTATATATATTTTTACAAGTGTTGATTTGACGTGTTTGAGATTGTGTTTGAGGAGCTTAAAAATGTGTATAACACTACAAAAACCCATTTGAAAAAAAAAAGTAATCGTTTGGTAAAAAAATTAAAAGCGTTTTTAAGAATCCAAAAGTCTAAAAAGGCCTAATTATATGCCAAAAAACGTATTTTAACTTAAAAACTCTATTTATAAAACGCAATCTCAAACATGCTTTTAAAAACTAATTTGCACAGTCACAACATCACGTTATAGTCTTATAACCGACCCACCTCCTCCAATTATGTTGTGCGTTAGTAGCTCATCCAATTATCACAACTGTTCGTTTTTTAAAAGTAGTACAACAATCAATGAATAAGCAAATCAAAATATAACAAGAATAATACTATTTAGTAGATTCTACACCGTCGAGTTGTATCCTACTACTAAGGATGAACAAGTTTATATGCCAAATCAGATCCCAACACAATCCAAAGACGAAATGGAAAGGCATATATTTTGGAATTTACTCATGGAGGACATATCCTCTAAATTGTCTCATACAGCAATTAGGCATCAAAGTATATATATATATATATATATATATATCATCACATCAAGAAGCAGAATAATAATAATAATAATAAAGTGGAAGAACTCTACCCTCATAAGAAAGTAGATCCTCCAATATTGACAAAGACAGCTTAACGAGACAAAATGATTTTGCAGAAGGGATTGTTAAGCCAAGCTTTCCAGCTCCCGCCTCGCTTTTGAGCTATCATCTCCGACCTCCCATCTGTCATCTGCGGCTGCCTCTGCTTCTTGCACAGCACAAAGTTCCTTCCCCCATGGGAGCCGATTGATTCCTTCGGATTTAAAGCTACAAAAAATTTTCATTCAACAAATGTTCATCAATAGAAAGGAAAGATATTTACAATATTAAAAAAGAAAAAAGAAACAAATTTGAAGCATGCATATATAGCATACCCTCGAATCCTGCATCTGCACAATACAGAACGAAATCGTTCACGTCAGAGCCAAGAACCGGGAGGCGGCCTTCGCGAGCGTAGGATTTGAGCGCGGTGTCAATGACGGCAGCAACAAGATCACTCTCGTTCACCACAAATCTCAACGGTCCTGCGCTTCCAAGAACGTTTACTGTGATCAAGAATCTGTTACTCTTTACCCCCTTCACGCTTTGACCATCGCTGTTCTTCCTCTGCTTCTGCAACTGATCAATTTTCTCTGCAGGACCGTTCTTCTTCATCTTCATCTTTTTCTTCTTGTTTTCAAAAACCCAGATGGAATTTAAACGAAATACGTCGATTTTCCAAGAGGGGGAGAGAGGGAGAGAGTAGAGAGTAGAGAAAGCGGACGGGTACGTGGGCGCTGGCTTATGGGTCGAGGCCGAGGCAGCGATAGTACCAGACTTGTTTGCTGGAACCAAAGGAGGAGTAGGAGGAGGAGGGCAGCGCGTGTGTCATACGTGCAGTTGCTCTATGGGAGAGAGAAGGGGAAAAGTGCATGAAAGAAAGAGATGCTTCCACCATTCCAGAATCAACAATTAGTGGAACAAGAGTAAAAGGGAGTTAGGGTTATTATAAAGGGGAACGTACAGAATATCAGCAGGGAAGAGAGAGAGTTGACTTTTTATGGTTGATCGGGCTAATTTTTATTATTTCCATCCTCTATTTTTTTTATAACTTTATCCAGGGTAGGTAATATTAGACAAAGAAATATTAATGAAGATCGGTAGGTTATCTAATTGCATAGTTAATGTTGTGAAAATTTAATATTATAATTATGCATAAAGTAAAGTAATGTTATTTATTATACTCTTATAGATTGTTCAATTTTTGTTTCATCCGGGAAAAGCCATCTTTTTTTCAACCATTTCTTTGTCATTTAATCCAATAGCATTCCATGGAAAACCTTTTTCACTCCGCTTAGCCTTATCCCTCTCTAGGGGTATTTTAGTAATAGGTTTTACAAGAACTAAACGATCATATTTGGTCAAATACCTTGTGAAAAACTCCAACGTTCCTTTCATTACAACATTTTTGAACAAGTTGCGGTATAACAAGCCTAAGGGTTTTCTTATTGAGGATAGTTATTGTATTGATCGATGATAGTGACGATATTGACCGTAACCTTTATACAGAGCTTGATGATGTAGTAATAAAAATCAATTTATATCATATATATATATATATATATATATATATATATTAACATTATTCTATAATTATATAGATTGTTGTGATAAATTAAGATTTTGGACTTAAAGTAATCTTATTTAGTAGACTCTTGTACAAATGTTAGATAACTGGATAACGTGGCAATAAAAATTATTTTTTGGATCAGTACTCAATCTTTTTCAAGTCATCTAGTTGTATAATAGTTTTATAAGAATCTACTAAATAGCATTACTCTTCAAATCCAAAACAAGTAAAAAAAAAAAAAAAAAAAATATTTAGGGGATTTTGATAAAGGCTTATGTCCACTAACATTTAGGTGTTGACGATGGTGAGGTCAAGGCCAAAAGGACTTGGCACCTGGCAGACTTGGAAGGAGTTTGACAAGGACAAGAAAGGAAACAAAGATGTTGCTAAACATTTAGGTGCTTACGGAGTTTGTAAGCTATTTTACTTGAACGTGACTAATTATTAGAGTTTTTAAAAAGTATCATTACTAAAAAAAAATCGTTGTTTGGAGAGATGACCATACATTGGCTTATTTTATTTTTATAAAATGTAGTTATCAATTATAATTTTAAATGACATGATTGATTCATCATTAACTACAATAAAATAAAATATGAATCATAAAATAACTTATTATTGTTTCACTTTAAAGAAATAGGAGAGAATCCTTGCCCAATCAAAGCAAGTCATATTTCTATCAGGGGAAAAAAAATTTCTTATCATTAGAATTAGTTATGTTATGATTCTTTTCTTCTTGATAAAAAAATTATATGAAAATTGAAACCAATTACTTTGAAAAAAAAAAAATGAACATTATTTAGTGTAACCCATTGTCTCGTGGGGTGTGCCAGGTCCTAAAGCCTGGCAACATTGTGCCCAAACATCTGTTCTCCTGCAGCCCATTCACTAACTGGGCTTTCGCAGTCCACGTTCGTACAGCCCAAGTTAATGTCGTTTGCTTGTCAGGCCTCATTTTAGGTTCTGTTTGTTAATAATTTTTAAAGGATTATATATATATATATATATATATATATATATATATATATATAATGATGTGACATAAATGATATATATTTTGAGTGTTTTATGTTTTAGGTTGATTATTAATGTTTTTGTTTTGAAAATATAAATCAAATTGAAGAAAGGAAAAGTGTGATCAACAATGCTGATTTGAGTTACTATATGAAATTTGAAGTGCGCGAGTCCATTAGCTATTAAGGGTGCGTTTGGATTGTGATTTTATAAGAATAATTTGCGTTTTTAAAAGATATAGTAAAACGTAAGACGTTTGACATTGCAATTTAAAAAGTAATTAATTTAAAATAGGAAAAAAAAAAATCTACAATTTATATAAGCAGGTTAGGCGTTCTTATTTGAAAAATAGTGAATTTAAACAAAAATCATGATTTCAAATAACAAATATTTGATATATATATATATATATATATATATATATATATATATTTGTTAACATGTTTTACTAAACGTTTTTGCGATTTTAAAAAGTAGCGATTTCAAAAACGCAATTTTTAAAATCGTATTTATTGAAACCGCAATTCCAAACAAACCTTAAATAGGAAATTGTGAATTGAATTATTTAATTAATACTTTAACATTTTTTTTTTCCTTAAAATTCTTCCTTAACAAACCAAGCCCATCATGTAGAATAGTTAACTGAATAAACTGGTAGAATAGTTAAGTGAAATGGAAGGTCCTCTATTATAACACTACGTTAAATTATCTCTTATTTCAAAAAACTTAAAATTAACAAGTAATAAAGAAGTTAATACTCAATTTAACAACAATTTCTACGTAGCAAAAGCAATTAATTACAAGGAGTTTATTAAAGGGATCTTGGATTACAAAACAATGATCCAGAACATAATAATTTATTGTAAACAAGCAATTATTTCAACAAATTAAGGTGTCTTGAGACTCATCTTCATGACTGGTATGCACCATTAACGAGTTAATGACCATCACCGTCGCCCCCGCGGCTTGGACCTGTAAGTACCCTTCTGGATGAGATTGGATCAGAATTTCCCAGAAGGCCAAGAACATGAGTAATATAATAACCCGTCACTCCATGGCTTCCAGAGGGCTTTATTTTGGCATGGTGGCAACCAGTTTGAGCCTGCAAAGTGCGAGCTTGCATGATAGAAGATAGCAAAAAAAAGCTTACCAAAATAACAAGGACAAGGAAATAGCGAGCCATGAAGTAATGTAGCTGGAAGGTTGGTTTCTCTTTGGTTTGTTGAGAAATTGGGGTGTAGAGTTGGTATTTATAGTGATAAGAGGTGGTGCAGCTTGTGGAAATGGCAGAAAAAATGCCTGGTCCAAACACGCATGGGAATGGTGAGCATCCGAGGAAGCTCAAAGAGAGAGAAAGGTTGAAACTTGAGTGAAAATTTTGAGGTGGAAGTCTCGAGTGAGAAACCAAGACTAGCTTAGTGGAAATATCCAAGATGCTTATTTGACCAAATTTCTTCTCTATTACTATGATTTAATGTTAGAATTTTTAAGTTTTCTAAGTGCTTCTGTTACAATCATCTTAGGATTAAAAGTTAATTCAAGAAAGTGTATGTTGAGAGTTTTGTTGAATAGTATTTTAATGGGTCTCAAGTCTTTGAGTTATAAGTAAAAGTCTTTTAAGTGATTCTGTGATTTAATATATATATATTAACTTTTTCAAAGAATATGGAAAGAGAGAAAAATTATATTATTTTTTATTCATTTGGTGAGTGAAATAGTAAAACATAATAAAACTTAAGACTAATAGCCAAGTAAGATTTTTGGTAAAACATATGCAGATTTTCCACAAATTTTTTTGGTCTAGTGTAGATTTTGAACTTAAGAAATAGTAAAGCTAAATGTCTTTCTTATGTTCAATTGAATTTTTAAAATTACCATTTACTCAAAATTTAATAATAATTTATTATAAATTCGATAATAATTTTTAAAATTACATCAATTTTAGAAATAAGAGGGGCTTTAACATTACTCATCGAAGTTTATGAAAATTACACCGAAGCTGGTCTTTTATGACCAGTCAACAGAGACTAATTAATTCAGTGGCAAACGTTCTTCTAGAATTGTCTTTTGCTTTTTGGAAAATGATAACACTTGTTGATTCATCTTTTGACTTTTCTTGTAATATTCCAAAAAAAAAAAAAAAAAAACTTGGAAAAACATTGTAAATTAGGTAAAATTAAAGAAAAAGGGTAGATTCTCCACAAAATTGATAAGAGAACCTATTCCATAAAAGATTGTCGTTTTAAATGGACAATAGGACCCTTGCCTTCCACCCAATGCATCAAACAGAGTCAATCAGGAAAAAAAAAGACAGCTTCAGCCAGAATTTTTCATTACATATCATCATCACCGTTGATTTTAAAAATTAAATACAGATTTAACAAGCGCAATGTTACTGTAAGATTAAAGATGATCGATATACAGTGAATCAATTTGTAAAGAAATATTCTTGTCAAACTTCTAAGCTATGGTAGTGTAAACAAGTTAACAAAAAAAAATAAAAAAAAAAAAAACGGAGCTCATCCGCTTCTGCATCAACCATATTGCCTAGAACAGCAGTTATTCCACGATTAACAAGTTATTTTTCATGAGTCCCTCACCGACGGTAGGGTATTCTGGGGATAGATGCCACTCTCCATCCACCAAGAACTTGATTTCGTACCTGCACAACATAAAATTATAGGTTCAGAAGAAGAAGATGAAGAAGAGGAAGTCAACTGACACAGTTGAATGGCACCTTCCAGGCCTAAGCATTAATGTTGTTGAGAACTTGGTGAAAGAACCAGTGTATTCTGGTGATAACTGCTCTCCTTGACTCCATCCATCAAATGTTCCCATTACTTGCACGCTCTGATCCAGAACAAAGAAAGAGAAGAAACAATTTTTCTCCATCCAAAATATGAGTTTTGCATTGTTATAGACCTACTTTCCCATAATTATTATTCTATACCCAACAAAATAAAAATACAGGTAAGAACATTTTACATTAAGAGGCACTATATCATAGAAAGAACATGTAAATTAAGATTCTTACTTCAAATTAAACAAGGAAACCACAAAGGTCAAGGGAACCCAAGAACAAGTATGGAGAGAGGCCAATGTAACGCTTCTTCCTGTTCTTAATTTGTTTCCTTCTTTATTCACATCTCACCATCAATACATGGATTTACACTTACAGGCTTTCTCCCTCGAAATTTAAGCAAGATTCAGGGTTCCTTTCATGTTTTTATTTTCTGTTGGTAATTACACACCCCCATCCCATGACCGTGGGTCTTGAACCCATGATGACACCTTCCATCCATTTTTTTTTTTTTTTTTTGGAGATAGGAAATGCTATTTGAGCTAACAAATGGAGAGAATAATCCCTTTAGGTTGACACACCAAAGCTCCTCGCTAAGTCATTCTGCTTCAACTTATTAGAGCAGAGGGCTGAGCACATTTATCTTAAAACCCTTCCAGATTATAGCTCAACCTTTGCCTTGAATTGAAGTGGTCCATATCATCATCATATATCAATAGGATAAGATAACCCAATGTAAATGAAACTCCATTTTCATGAGCAAAGAAAAATCTAAGGTATATGAACAGAATGCTTACCTCAGCCATGCCACACCAGAATAAGGGAACATCCTTGGACTGTGCAATATCCACATCCTTTATCTGTTCCTTCAGCTTTACATGTACAGCTTTACACATGGACACAAAGTCAGAAGAATCTATGTCAGAACATGGAAAAACTTCATAGGAACATAACCATATCTTTAAATCTGAAGAGTTTGTCTCTCTAATCAATTAAGGCAAACAAATCTATAGATACAGAAACCTAATCAAGTCCAATTTGACTTCCCTCCCTTAATAATCAGATAAGCCTGAAAATTCTTCTGTAAATCTCTATAATAGAGAGGATTCACAAGAGAACTATTGCTAGGAACCTTGCAATACACACACACACACACATTTTACATCCATCATATAATAAGGAAGAACCAATGAGTCTGTCAATCTGGGGCGAGGACAGGAACATGATCATACCTTCTAATCGCGAGAGAAGATGAGATTGTATGTATTTCCCATTGATCTTTCTTGAACCTATTGGAATGGCGGATTTAGTTATTTCTTCTGCAAGTGTGACCAAAGCCTGTCCATGCAAAAAAAAAAAAAAAGAACAATTACATAAAATTTTTAGGTGTTAATTTGTCATAGGATGCATGAAAAGAAAAGCTTAAAACATTATGCTGACTAGAATTCTCCATGCAGTGCAGATAAGGGGATAATAATATTAATTTAAACGAACTACATGTATGGCTCAATTTCACCTTCAAACTGGAATTATATAATAAAAACTAAGGTCAATACTAAGACTACACTCTTTGCCTAATCAGATCTGTTAAAGCTGGATGCAGTCTCTACAAGCTAAGCAAAAACCATTCAGAAAATTGTTGTATCCACTATGAAACAGGTTATAGCTCTAATTCTTCAATATGCTTCACAGAAGCAGGTTTCAGATGCAGCATAATGTTTTAAATTATTGTTATTGCTGAGAAGTAATATCATCAATGTTGAAACAATCTGTTCCTAAAGTAACGAACAAAGGAAAGCGTTAGCCACATTTACACTATACTCCAAAATGACTAGTCAAATTGTAATTGAAGTTTGCCATAACCACTCATAAAGCCCAGTTTCACATAGTATAGAATTAATGTGGGACTTAACACTCATCAACACATTTATAAATCAATCTACTCAATGTGGGTAATCCACTTACCCAATGCGGGATTAACTTTCAAGAGTGTCCCGCCTGATATATTATTTTAGCCGTGTCATAAGCAAGACCAAACAATATTAGTCAAGCCACCCTACTCAGCCAGATGGTGCCATCTAGCACCATTTCAACAGCTCACCTTTATTAGCTTCTGATGCTTGATATAATTTCAACTTTTTCTTATTGAATGCTTCAAGTGATAACATGCCCTTGTTTCACTCTCATAGTAAAACCATAAAATTTCTTGAAGAACAGGCATATGGCACTGATATCTAAATGTCAGCAGCACCAAAGATTCTGTTGCAACCATCATGGAGATCATGTCACAGATCAGCTTGTCAGTCTGGATACCAGGTCAGCCACCAACCTGGTATTAGGCGCTGTAGAAACCAGAATTCTCTTGTGATAGGGTAGCCTCCATTTGATGAATACAAGTCTAATTTAGCACTAGTAAAATGTATAACAGCTCATAGAAATTTCGTTTTCATCTGGCGTTCTTACCCACTAGTAAGCCAGCACAGAGTCTCTCCAAAGTTAACTAAGCCATAATGGGTCCTTACAAAAACATCACCGATGCAGAATAACGATATATTCATAAATTTCATTGTTTGGACTACTTCAAGAGGACCTCCCAACTCGTTGATTCAAAGTGTGTATAGGTTTATTTTTGCCTTCTATGTCCTCAACTGACCTAGACCAGTACATAGCATATAATCAAATTACAGGAATAATTGCAAGGCAACATTTTCCCAATAGCCTACTTACAATTAGATGGTATTGTAGCCAAATATAATGGTCATCTGCCCCTTTTCTTCACCAGATGGTAGGTCTAACAAAATCTAACCTAAAGTAATCCACCAGTAAACTCTAGGCAAGGCGGAGTTATGACCAGAACTTCACGGGAAAAACCAAGTTTGATATACTATAGCATGCTTTGCTCAGTTAATTCCCTAGACCACTTTAGATCACAGTAGTGACACCCTATGCAGTAAGTAAAAGCCTGTGACTTATCACTACAAATGATGGTAGCTCATTAAGGGGCACATTGAGTGGAAAAGCTTTGCTGGGCCCAAGGACCACCATAATTTATTATGGTAGTAATGACGGAGGGAGCTTTTGGTGGCACTGGCCCAAGCAGAGTAGCAGCAGCTGCAGCATTTCTAGTGGTGATGATAAAGGACCAGGTTGAGGATCCAGGTCGGTGGTCATTTGAACAATGGTGGCATGGTTGGTAGTACTGGTGGTTACACCTTTAACACAAATGGATCCCGACTTTCATGGTTTTCAACTGTTACAGTATTTAAACTAAAATAGCTTAACCAAAATGCGAACTTCTCTAACACCCGTCACAAGAAAGACAAATAGAAACAGAAGAAATTCAACAAAATAGATGGGCCCAACCAGGCCAAAACATGTATAGCAAAGCAAACGAGCCAAGAACTTGGAGTCAAATAACATACGATACCCCGGGCTCTGATATCATATTAGAGCATCAAACCCAAAAGTTTAAGCTATTGAGTGGAGAGGCTTACTAGTACACAAATCCATGTCATATTCCTCACTCAACCAACATTGGCCTTTTCTAACATTAATACTTGATTCATGTCGGATAGAATCCCAATATGTTTGCCAAAATCTGAGTAATAACCTCTAATAATTGAGCACTCACAGTTTTCTAGCCAAATTCACTGAATATGAAAATTACTATCCTGGTATATAAATAAAAATCAAAACAAGGAGTCTGTGGTCCTCCACAAATCAAGGATTTTTAATTGAAGTTTACTTGTATTACAAAGAATACAAACAAGTGACTTGGATAAGTAGATGAAGATTTTACACTATACAGATTATGAGCCATATGCTCATGAAAGACATCATAAGATTAAAACCGGTTTTCAAAAGCATAACCTGAATTTCAAGTTCCATGACGGCAAGTTCGCTTTTGAAATTAACCAAAGCATTCTCCTTTATGTGCAACTGTAGAGATCAGAGATTAAAAAAGATCTCAGTTCAAAGGCTTTTCAATTAACAATAATCTAATTAAAATTCTGCTGATCCAAACATTTGCTTTGGATCTCAGAAATTAACAAATGCACCCTTCCAAATTGGAGATGTTGGAGGCAAACTAGTGCAATATATCATTCTGCATTTAACTAAAGTTCCTTTCTTAAAACTTTTGTTTGAAAAACAATCAGGTATGAATATAATTTCAAAAAAGGGTCAACTATAAGCATAAATGAGACATCTGAGAAGGGGAAAGTGCATGATTTATACATTTCCACTTATCAAATTAAAAATGATTCGCCACTCATACCAAGGGTAAATATACATTTTGACTTATAATAAATAACACCATTATGTGGAGAAAATTTGTCACATAATGGTGTAATTTATTTACTCATTTCTATATGTTGAAGCATTAGCCAAAAGAAATGGATTGCTAAAGCAGCATCTTATATGTTTTCTGTTGTGAAGGTAACTTGAATTTACCATTGCTGTACCGAACTCACACATTATACATGCACCATTGTTAGTGGGCCATTTGATTTAGGGCTGGGCACACTGGGGTTATAATTATAAACAGAGCCATCTTGTTGGGACATTCTCTACTATTTTGTAATTCTTTTGCCATGTTCACCCATGCACAAAAGCCAAAAGCCATAACACATAAGTTGTTTTCCATGATTTGTGCCGTTGTATTAATTGTTCATTCAATTGATTCCTTCTATCATTCAAAAATCAAAGGCATTGCTGCAACATTTTCTCGCCAGAACCAACAATGAAAAAAGGCCTAGTGAATAAATAAAAAGAATCTTATTTGATACTTATCCATTTTGGGTTACTATCAATAACCTATAAGCCATTATCATGCAACTGTTCTTACAGCAGAATGAGATCCAGCCAAACCAGCTATGAAATTCACAAAGCTAGCAACAATAAGTAATGTGTTCTACCAAAAATATTTATGAATTCGGAAATGCATCAGATCGTAATTTAGGAATAGTTACAAGGGGCATACCATGTAAACATATACAAACCTGTCGTTTGAGGAAGCGGTTTTGTTGATTTGCTTCACTTAGTTTTTTAATGAGCCTTGCTCTTTCAGAATCAGCCAGCAGTGACTTCAGCTAGTATATAATTACCACAAAAATTAGCTCTAAAATCTAAAAGCAGTACTTGAGTATGTTAGTCACAATACCAATGTCAACAATAAGAACTAAGTATTGAATTAAGCAGACTGGGTCATCACTGTGCAATAATTTTTAGCTCATATGTTTCAATCCTGATTTGAGATCCAAGAAATTTTGGGTCCACCAAATTATAGCTCATTGGAAATCCCAGCTTACAGTCTCATAATTTCAAGCTCAAGGAGCTAAAACCTGGTTACTGCCCACTCTTTATAACACATCACTGATAGTGATAGAGGGCTGATACAAGGACCCACCTCAGTTTCCACTTTAAATTTCATGTATATATACAACTTCTAATCTTACCAAATAGTTTTTTGATAACAGGACAGTTTGTCGGAGAGAGGAAACCTACCGCCTACCAGAAGTAAACAATAGGTTTCCCTAAAGACTAACAATCTAAATTTCAAAAACCTATCAAATATACATAAGATACAAGTTGAATCATAAAGAAAAAAGGCTATCAATCTTTCACTAATTTTCCATCTCCAAACTTGTGCTAGTTACAACCAGGAGCTTGAGATAGCACTAGAGGATTGTCTAACAATGTCACTTTAAAGAGATTAAGATGAGCTATGACTTTTGGAAGTAAATGAGGTGCTGCAATATGGGCCTTCCTCACTCTTACTTCACTCTGTCGTTTATCATCTGTCTTCTCATTTTTCTATGATCTAGGTTCTTTGCATTACTTTCTTCGGGTTGTGCCTCTTCAACCACTTCTACACTTAAACTCACACAGTCCCGACTCCTAAACCATAAGAATGACTACTTCTTGTTAGCAAGAAAAGAAAAGGGCAAAGAAACTAGAGAAAGAAAAAGGTTTGTCGCATTTCCCATTAAAAACAGAAAGTGATGGTATAGATGATTAAAATGTGGAGAGATTCCTTCAGTATCAGCACACATGAAATCACAGAATTTTACCTCATCACTGCTTAGCGGTTGAGCAAGGACCTCCTTTGGCGACTTAGTTGCATGATCATTACTAGAATAATCTTCTGAACTTAGGGCTGAAGATTCCTCCAGACTAAAAGGCATCGAGTATGTTCTCCAGGCCAGATGGGTCATGAGATTCTTTCCGATAGAAGATTGATGTGAATAAGTCAACCTTTGATAGCCCATCCTCAGATTCCAAGTAGCCACATTATGTGGATGCTTTTGAATATTTTCCCAGCCTAATGCTCTTGAATTTCTTAAGCCCCATGACACATGTTTGTCAAGGCAACACCTTTCCGGATCATAAAGAAAGTGAGAGTTACGATATGAAGTTGACTAGCAATTAAGAGCAAAGACTTAAGGGAAGATAAGGAGCATATTGCAAACAATTAACACTTTGATTAACATCTAAAAAAATAAGTGAAAGAACCGCATAAAAACAAATCATAATATCAAGTAACTATTGGTAAAGAATTGAAATTTGTAAAACATTGGCTAAACTCTACAAAAATTACTTTTTCTAGAAGAAATAACTGATCTCGCGTATAAAATGAATGTCAAGCATGCTCACCTTGCAATGCCTATATCCATGTTGAAGAGTTCCTCCTGAAAAATTATGCAAAAAGAAGGTAATGGCCGAGACCCTCATTCAGCGCAGCAAGTACGCTAAATCCAAAGAATAATAACTAACAAGAACATAATGCCTTGAATTGCCTTCGATAAAGGGCGTACCTCTAAAACTAGGCATTTGAAATGAAAACTATGCTTGTGCTTGCACCAAAGATGAAGCAAAACTAAGTATGATTTGACTTTCCATTCATAATATAAGAGATTACACTCTTAAAACACTTGGAACTGCTTGAAGTAGCATGAGTCAGCAACAAGTCTATCTTCTTATGCCAATGCAATACACATGAAAAAGAGATCGATGTTCCAAGTCAACAGGTAATGGACATGTATCAAATGGTTCAACAAGGAGCTATTAATTGGACCAGAGACTAGTTATTTCCACACTTCTTAACAACCTGTAATTCACATTCACAATTTATTGACACCCTCTAGGACCTCTACATGATGCTCAAATAAAGAGAATCAGTAAAGATAGGCTGAGTCTTAAAAACAAGTCTAGTTTTTACTTACTTAAATCAAGATGACAATCAGAAATAGTCCGGGATCCAGTTCATGCAACTTCCCTTACAGTATGAATAAGCTCCCAGCTTATGTAGCATAAACGTTGGAAGACTATGTTAAACCACAACATTCTTTCCTTAATTCCGCATTTAATTTGGTGATGGGCGTGTGGAACCAAATTCCATCATAATCACCCTGTAAATCAACCAATTGAATGGTCCCAACCAGTTGCAAATTCCATAGAAAAATACTAAATCTCATCTCCAAACACTGATTTACAAAGAATCTCCATAAATGCCGGATACTTCTCTGTCCTAAAGAAACGTATTGACCACCCCATCTCCATCTCTCTTTCTTGAAAATTGTTCAGAAATTTATCATTTCTGATAGTTAACCAAAAGAATAAACGTTTCCAGTTTTAATGGGTAAAGCATTTACTCGAACATATGATGGTTTTATCTACCACAAACTGAAATGCAAACCATACTGAACAAAATTCTTTGAACTAAAGCCTAAGTTTTGATCATCAGTCAAAAGAAGAAAAACCCAAAAAGGACGTCATACATTAATCTAAGATGCAACTATAAAACAGTTCACATTCCATCACATTCGACGGGATTTTCAAGCAAACAGAAGCAGAACAAAAACAACGAAATTCTAGTACAACACTTTTGGGCACTTACAAAGTTGAGATTTTGGGGAAGGCTTCTCGAAAGCTCGAGGCACAGAGCACTTGCAGTTGGGGTGTCTGAGTCAGAGTGAGGATTTTGTGACTGGCAGAGAGAGGTTTTGATCCCAAATAATGACACGTGTTAGGAGGTACTCCAGCCGCGTGGCGCATCGGAAGAAGCCGAGTTTGGGGACAGCACGTGATAAAAACTGGGGGAATGGATTGGGTTAGCCCAGTCCAGTAAGAAATGTTATGAGTGCCCTTGGCCCAAATAAATTTTTGGCTGGGCCTGAAATAAGGTGATGTTCGGCCCGGCCTGACCTAAATTCACATGAGAAAAACTAAAACAGAAGAAGAAACTTCACTTTGCCCCCCTGAACTTTCACTCGATTTTACAAACCCCTCCTGAACTTTTAAATCTCTCATTTTGGACTCCTAAACTTTCAATTACTCTCAATGTGGACCCCTCCGTCAAATTTTAAACGTTACATAACGTTTATACCCTTGACTTTTATATAAAATTTCAACTTCTAAAACGTTTTTTTATTTAAAAAAAAAATGAAAATCAATGACATTTTCGTCTTTTTTTTTGTATTTTTAACGGTTAAAATTAACGGAATGGTTCTAATTGAGATTAATTGAAAGTTCATGGGTCCAAAATGAGAGATTTAGAAGTTCATAGGGAATTTGTAAAATCGAGTGGAAGTTTAGGAGGCCAAAGTGAAGTCTTTCCAAATCAGAACTTTGAAGTTTAGAAGAAGAATTAATTAAAAACGTATATACCACATTTTATCTCATAATCGTAATTTCAACAAATTTTTAGATTCTATTTTATTTTTGACAACAATTGGTCTAAAAATTAGTTGGAATTGACACATTAATATACTAGAAAAATTCAAATTAAACTTTTTCTTTTTCTTTTATATATATATATATATATATATATATATATAAGGCGGTTAGCAGTTAGTGGGCAGTTATTAGTGAGGATTTTGTGACTGGCAGAGAGAGGTTTTGATCCCAAATAATGACACATGTTAGGAGGTACTCCAGCTGTGTGGCGCATCGGAAGAAGCCGAGTTCGGGGACAGCACGTGATAAGAATTGGGGGAATGGATTGGGCTAGCCGAGTCCAGTAAGAAATGTTATGAGTGCCCTTGGCCCAAATAAATTTTTGGCTGGGCCTGAAATAAGGTGATGTTCGGCCCGGCCTGACCTAAATTCACATGAGAAAAACTAAAACAGAACTTTGAAGTTTAGAAGAATAATTAATTAAAAACTTATATACCACATTTTATCTCATAATCGTAATTTCAACAAATTTTTAGATTCTATTTTATTTTTGACAACAATTGATTTAAAAATTAGTTGGAATTGACACATTAATATACTAGAAAAAATCAAATTAAACTTTTTCTTTTTCTGATGGAGATTGATGTGGCTTTAATTGCAATAACTTGGACTATTTCTAATGCCCAACGCTTTGTGTCATCTCAGTTTAATTTGTGATATTTGATTTTAATAATGCCTTATGAATTCATTACATAAAATTAAAAAAAATTAATTCATTATATAAATTTGATGTGGCCAATAACATGATATATCATTCAAATCTATTAATTATATAGACCATAGGGTGCAGGGGAGTGAATATTGGCTAAAATTACTAACCGCCTCCGCTAAACACCTAGAACCGCCGGTTAACTGCCTTAACCGTTTTTTAATGAAAAAAAAAAGAAAAAAGAAAAAAAGAACTACATCGTTTTTATGGCAATACCCTACTACATATGACGTCGTTTATAGAGTTTAAACATTTTTATATATTAAAACACCAAAAACGACGTCGTTTCATATATATATATATATATAAGGCGGTTAGCAGTTAGTGGGTAGTTATTAAGCGCTCACCTTTTCAACCCAACTGGCAAAGGCTTTGAGAAAACAAACATTGATTAATGTAGAAAAAAGTAAAAATGTTTAGTATGAAAACAAAAAAAAAAACAAAAAATGTTTTGTAATGCTTTTTTTATTTTTTATTTAAATAGTAGTAAAAAAATTATTGATGTGATTATGAAAAGTAAGAATGTTTGGAAATTAAATTTTTTAAGAATAGTATCGGCCACTAATGGCCTTTACCAAACAGGCTCATAGATCCATGGAAGCATCAATTCGAAAGTCGGGAATCCAAAGAGTTAATGATGAAAATTGAAAATTTGAAAACTAAATTGAAATAATCAAACCTTAAACCTTGAAGAATTTAACTAAACTAAGTAGTAAGTACCTCTAGAGAGCACTATCACAATATGTCACTCCATTAGAATTGAAAACATGGAAAGGAAAGTCAAATCATGAATTGTGGACAGTTTCTGCAAATTATAATTAAAATCATAACAAGGCAGATTATGTCAATTATTTATAGTCTAAAAATTGGACTAGATTATAATAAAGTAATCTTGTAAGTATCAATAACCTCTTCAACTCCATTAAGGTTGAAGTCTTCTCGGTCTATCAATACGACAAAAAAAAAAAAAAAGCTCAAGTAATATTACTTGTTTAGGGATAAGTGACGCAATTAGTCATTAAATTAAATTAATTAAAGATAAAAAATTTAAACGGCAGGAGTACCCAGGGAAGGTCTACATGGAGTACGTACTTCCCAAATTAATGAAAATGTCATTCGCCTATTAATTAAACTGGCTAAGAGAGATTGACATGGTTTTGATTGCAACATCTTCGACTATTTCAACGGCCGTGTCGGGGCTCCATAATGCCGTAATCCTATTTAATTATTATAAGAAATTTCTATACATTGAGAATTGCGAAAAGAAAGACTTGGTTTTTGGTCTTCTGGGGGTATAAATATGGTCAGGTGGGCGGGTGGGGTTAGACTTTTGATAGTACCGAACTTTGTCACCTACCTCACGAGTCTCATCAAGAAAAAGGCAGTAGCCTACAAATCTTTCCCGACCACAATCTTGGTACTTGTCTGAAATGGAGAACCTCATCGGTTTGCTTAGAATTCATGTCCAGAAAGGGGTGAATCTTGCAATCAGGGATGTGAGAAGCAGTGACCCTTATGTTATTATCAAGATGGGCAGGCAGGTAAGCTGTTTTTGCTACTTTTTTGCTTCTCTGTTACCACTTCTCGGTTGCTTTTGCTTTTTTGGGGCTTTGACTTTTTGGGAGAGGCTTGTTTTGTGTTAGTTGTTACTGTCCCGAAGAGGGTTTATCAGATTTTGTGCGTAATTTCTATGGTTTTTGGCGTCGTACTTCAAAGCATTCAAAGATTTGATCTTTTGAAAGAATTTTTTCACTCTGTTTTGGGGTTTTTCAGATTCTTAATTTTGTCCTTTAATCATTTACATTTCTATTTAGTCTGATTCATCGTTGGCAGACTTTCTCTATCAGTATCCCCTCCCCGAATTATCGCCTAAAATGACTGAGGATTTTGTCTTTCACCTCACCCACTGGCTTTGGTTTCATTGATCAGCAAATTAACTGATTCGTATGATATATATATATATACACTTTATTTACTATTATTTTGCTATTTTCAATTATTTTCGTCCATGACTGGCAAAGGTAAAAAATTCTTCTGTATCTTGAAGACTGATAACATGTCGAATCTGTTGAATATAATCCTTTGTATATGTTTCCTCAAGATGCAATTTATTTACAGCAGCTAACGAACATGCATTTTAGTTTTTACTATAACTGCATGTTGCTGTCTGGCCTCAGTGTGTGAAAAATGGAGCTTGCAAGGCTTTTGATGCTTTAATCATGAAAAATATTTTCTGATGCAGAAGCTGAAGACTCGTGTAGTGAAGAAGAACATCAACCCAGAGTGGAATGAAGATCTGACTCTTTCTATTGCAGATCCAAGTGTTCCAATCAAGCTTGTAAGTGTTATAGTTCTTGTGACATTGGAGGCTTATACCTCAATTATTAAAAGAACTACTCGTATTATCATGCTTTACCTCTTCGTAGGGATAAAAGAAAATGAAGTTGCATTAATCACTCAAAAGCTCTCAGAAATTTTTTACCAAGCAAATACTTTTGTTTTTTTTAAATGGACTTTTTGAGTGTTAAATGTACTTTTTAATTCCTCAAGCGCACAGACATTAAAATCATGCTTTTACAGAAACACCAAAAGAATGTAGGCAATTTAAAAAAAAAAAAAGAATGTAAGGCAGAAATCCCACAAATGAGGTTCATTAATTATATATACTCAATATTGAAGTACAATCTCTAGAATATGGATCCGGCTTACATGCTGTAATTTAATCAACAGTCAAGATTGAATATTAAAGTTGACTTACTTTTTTAAAAGCTTTTTATAAGAGAGAGAAAATGAAGAGAGATTTTGAAAAGTTCAATCTTGATCGTTGATTAAACTACAACATACATGCTATTATTAAAATATCAGCATGTATGCCATAGTTTAATCAATGGTCAAGATTGAATCTTAAAGTTGACTTACTTTTAAAAGCTTTTAATAAGAGAGAAAATGAAAAGAGATTTTGAAAAATTCAATCTTAACCGTTGATTATAATAACAGCATACATGCTGTAATTTAATCAGCAGTCAAGATTGAATCTTAAAGTTGACTTACTTTTAAAAGCTTTTTAATAAGAGAGAAAATGAAGAGAGATTTTGAAAATTTTAATCTTGACTTAATCAACGGTTAAGATTGAATCTTAAAATTGATTTACTTTTAAAAGCATTTGATAAGAGAGAGAAAATGAAGAGACATTTTGAAAAATTTAATCTTAACTGTTGATTAAAATAACAGCATACATGCTGTTATTTTAATAATAGCATGTATGCTGTAGTTTAATCAACGGTCAAGATTGAATCTTAAAGTTGACTTACTTTTAAAAACTTTTAATAATGGAGAGAAAATGAAGAGAGATTTTGAAAAATTCAGCACCTAACATGTTTTTTCTTGTTTGGTTAGTTATTAATTTTGTAAGCATCCATTTACTTTAGCGGTTTTTAAAACCTGCAGGTAATGAAAATGCAGTTAAGCGTTTGATAAAATCGTAATTCAGCCTTTTAAAACCGTGCCCTCGCTTGTATTCTGCGTTTTCAAATCATCATGCTTTTTCAAATGGGCCGTTTTATGATTGCAGTTTGTGTACGACAAAGATACATTTAGTCTGGATGATAAAATGGGGGATGCTGAGTTTGAGATCGGTCCATTTGTTGAAGCCTTAAAGTGCCGGTTGGAAGGCCTTCCAAATGGAACCATAATAACGAGAGTACAACCAGACAGGCAAAATTGTCTTGCTGAAGAGAGTCGCATTATCTGGTCGGACGGCAGAGTTGTTCAAAATATTGTTCTCAGGCTACGAAATGTGGAGAGTGGTGAGGTGGAACTCCAGTTGCAGTGGATTGACATTCCTGGCTCCCGGGGTTTGTAGATCAATCACGTCTGCTCTCTGTTAATTAAGTTATTGTGTGAGAAACATTGTAATATAGATGATGTAAATGACTGAACGGGATTGCAGACGAGCCTCTCTATAACTCCCATTGATCCTCTTGTCTGCAACCTCGTCTGGACGAGCCTTTCTAGTCTCGTCTGCAATCCTGTTTGGACTAGATTGTAGACGAGCCTCTCTTTTATGAGTTATCTAATTCTACAAAAACTCATACTTATGGTATTATTATTAAATACAAAAAGATCAATTCTACCAAATCTCTTGTGATAATTCTCATTTGTAATTAGTATCCTTTTTGTATTAACCCTCTTAGTTTATTATCTTATCACATCAAGATTAGCTTGTTAGCTTGACGTGATCAATTACAATTGTAACTTTTCTCTATTTAAGCTCAATATGAAAGCAACAGAGATTATTCCGCCCAAAAGCAAGTTTTTTCTTGCTTTCTTTCATGGTATCAGAGTCTCTCGGTTAACACCTTCTCTATATAGCCTCTCTATATATTTTTCTTTGTACTCCTCCATGCCTAAATCAAGCTCATCTGCTCTTGCTTTCTTTATGCTCAATATTGCACACCTTTGTCAATCTAAATTGGATGACATCAATTATCTAGGATGGGTATTTCAATTTGAACCCATCGTAAAGGCCAATGGCTTGATGAGAATTGTTGATGGCTCTGAGCCATGCCCACCAAAGTTCATTATCGCACCCTCTGACAAGACACTACCTGAAGTCTTGAATCCAGAATACTCTCTGGGAGAAGAAAGACCAATGCATTCTCAGCTGGTTTACTGCAACTGTGACTGCCCAGATTATACCAACGATTTATAGCTGCAAAACATCAGCACAAGTATGGTCAACATTGGTCACTCGCTATGCATCTCCATCTCGTTCTCATATCACTCAATTGAGGCGTCAGCTACATACCTTGAGGCAAAGTTCCAAGACTTGTACTGCATTCATTCGCATGGCTAAATCTCTATCAGATCAGTTAGCAATTGCTGGCCATTCTATCTCAAAAGATGACCTGATCTCCTACATCATAGGAGGACTTAGTCCAAACTACAATCTTTTTGTCATGACTTTTTCCATGCTAATAAAGGATAAATCAATGACACTTGGAGATTTTCAATCTCAACTCCTTGGACATAAGCAACTGCTTGAGCACCAAGTAGCCACTAGAGAAAACTCATCCTTTGCTATGTTCTTCCAAAGGACTCAACTTAAGTAGAGATTCAACAACTTTAAAAGGAACTTTCCTACCAACAAGAACCTTGATAAAAAAAATGCATTTTCACCGGCCTCTCCTCAAGGCTTATCAAACCGGTTCTTTTTTGGACAACCTCAAGGTAGATCATTTCCCAAATCATCTACCAGCTTTAATCCAAACAAAGCAGCCATCTCCAACAATTCTACAGCAAACAAGACTCCATGCCAAATTTGTGGCAGAGTTAACCATTAAGCTCTCGACTGCTTTCACAAAATGGACTTTGCTTTTCAAGGTCACCATCCACCATTAAACCTTGCTGCGATGGCATCTCAATCCAATGCTCTAGAAGATGAAGATCACTGGTTAGCAGACTGTGGGGCTAACATCCATATCACACCTGACTTGGACAAACTGAACATACAGCAACCATACGAGGGCAATGAGACAGTGGCAGTAGGTAATGGTAGTGGGCTTGGTATCTCCCATATTGGTTCCTCCTCCTTTCTCACCTCAAATTCTTTGTTTTACCTTAATGACATCTTACATTGCCCTGATGCTACTGCAAACCTTCTCTCTATAAATAAATTCTGCTATGAAAACAATTGTATGTTTGAACTAACAACAACCTATTTTTTGATTAAGGATAACCTCACGGGAAGGATTCTCCTGCAGGGGCCAGTAAGGATGGTTTCTACCCTAATCAACTGCAACACTTCACCAGAAACGAAGTGAGAGCTCTCACTTGCCACGTTGGAGTTAAAGTATCTCCCTCAATATGGCACAATAGATTAGGTTGCCCCAGTAAACCTATTCCGCAGTAGATTCTCAACAAACATCAGCTTCCCGTATCTTCAATTCCTTGCTTTCTTTCAATTAATTCACCGCGTGGCCAATAGAGATGATTCGGCCACCTCTTAATTTTATATTATTTTGAGAACTATTGGGAGTAGCCGAATCACACCTAGCCATTTGGGAGTAGTTTCGGCAACCCCTCGCAATTTTATCTTATTGCTGCTTTGAAGTAAGAAATTTTTGAGCTGGTATATCTGCATGTTGCCAATAATGGGTGGATGGGCTATTGACTTGTATGTGATTGGACTTAGTAGGCTCTTTGTAGGACAAAAGTGAAGGTGTGCTATTATTTCATCAATCTTGGAGTAAACCCCGGCCCGCGATCTTGTATTGTAAGTAGACTTGTGTAATGTTTTGTAATTTAGAAGACAAGGCCCATGGCCATGGTGGGGGTAATTAAGAGGAAACCAGTATTGTCACAATAGGTGGAAATCTACATTAATGTTACTGCTTACCTGTTTGTATATATGTCAGAAAGAGGTTGGGAAGCCATAACTTTTCTGCAATCAACCATCGTTGTGGATGCATAGTCTTTCGCTTTTCTCGGTTTATATATAATATAAAAGCTTTTATTCTCTTTCTTTGGCTGACAACTTTTTCTTAGTGATGGTTCTCCTTTCAGAATAGGATTATAGCCTTTATAGGTAGGAGATATTTACTTTATGGCTAAAATTTCTTTTTAAAAATCTTAGAACCATAAATAGGACATTTATTCCACTACAAAAAAATAATATTTTAGATTAAAAAAAAAAAATTAATAAAAAAATAAGAGGTAGCTAGCCACCTCATCTTGGCTATAGGGGTAGTCGAACCACTCAATTTTAGCTGGAAGTGGCTTGAGAGCCACCCCAATGGCCGGCCAGGGGTGGTCGGACCACTCCCAAGGGCCAAACAAATTATTTTTTTTTAAGATCTGGACCCAATTGGGGTGGTTCGGCAACCCTACAGCCACTCCTTAAATTTTTATATATTTTTTTTAAAAATATATAATATTTTTTTATTAACGAGACAGATGTTCTATTTATAAATTTTAATCTATAAATAGACTAAAATTTATAGATTAAAAAGATCATTAATGATCTTTTTAGACCATTAACTCCGGTCCAAAATAGACTGGAGATGGTCCTCTTCCCCTCCCTTCACCCTCATCATTTAATATATAATTATGCCTATTACCAACACTTCTCTAGGCGACCCATGGCTTGTGTTCAAAGAGTCCTTTTTTTCTATTATGTTGGGCAGAAAAGAAAATATTGAAATATTGAAAATGTCTCATAATTACACATCTCTCACCCCTACAAAGTATAACCTAGCTAGCAAGAACATTAATGCATGTGCCATGTTCCTTTTCTTTGTATGACCCTTAGTTCCTCGGTGACAAAAATGGGGAGAATTTTGGGATTCCAGTTTGTATGATTGGAATTTTT
Organism: Corylus avellana; assembly: GCF_901000735.1. Taxonomy (NCBI): domain Eukaryota; kingdom Viridiplantae; phylum Streptophyta; class Magnoliopsida; order Fagales; family Betulaceae; genus Corylus; species Corylus avellana. Next base: position 30,118,649 of record NC_081545.1, on the reverse strand, counting down.
ATTAATAATATATCAAGCATAGTTCATCATGCACGTGTTGAATTGACTTCTCGACAGGCTTGATCGAGCATGGTTGTTTTTTTTTTTCTTTTTTTACTATGAAATATTCTTGCAATATTTTTTATCTAAAATTATAATTGAAATTAAAATGAATTACTATTAAATTTTAATTCAAAAGTTATATCAACTTTAAAAATATAAAAATAAAATAAAAATATAGTCCGTAACATTACTCATTTATGTGATTAAATATTTCTCTAAATTTAATTGGTGCAGTTGAATTGTAGAACTCATTTCAATATTTTCATGCGCATAATGAATTTTGTTTGAGTGTTTTGGGATTTTACTAATATGGGTTTGATTTAATTATTACTTATTGCTTGCATAGTTTATCAACGTTGCATATAAGGAGGTGAGATCTACTAGATTTCGAGTAATTTGTTATTTAGATTGCAAGTAATTCAAATGGCAAAATCTGAAAATTATTATGAATGTAAAATTGATAATGATATCTGTCCCTACAGCGTGCGTGTCACGTACATGCTTGAAATAAGATACAGAATCCGAAGTTCCAACCGACACGTCTCATATGACATTCATGTGTCCTAGAATTCAATCTAGACGAATCTGCATGAGGTCACCATAATTAATTGCAAGAGATATTTTTCCTAAAATAATATCAACACCTTGACTTTCCTATTTTGCCGTCAAATATGACCAACTACTTATTGCATTCTTTGGCTATGGTGGCCGTGAGAGTTTTATGCTCATCATTTTTATTAATGAGATTGATTTGCATTTCATTTTAGAAAGAAACAAAAAAAAACAAGAAAAAAAAAAAAAAAAAAAAACTTATTGCATTCTTCATAACCGGCCAAAATGTGTGTAAAAGAAAGAAAGATCTCTTTGTTTTTGAATAGAATATTCTTCATTTTCAATGAATTAGATAATATTCAGTTAATTATAGTGGAAGGGTATTTTTGTCTTTTCGCTTTTTGAGAAGACAAAAAGACTTTTTTTTTTTTTTTGAAAATAATAGCATCATCAATTCATTAAATGATCAAAAGAGGAGAAGTAAAACAACTCCCATAGTACAGATTCACCATTACAGTCCGGAGAGCAAGAACACCTCCGCCCAACTCAAATCTGTCCTCTCCCAAATGGTCTGAAATGGACAATAGCTAGCGCCACCTTAACAGGCTACACCCACCACTGTCCTCATTAGGTTCTTCGAAGCCAGAATTAAGCACGGAGGGAAGTGTCAATTGCTGCAGAGAAATGCAAAACAATGCCTCATTGGCCTGGAGTAGGTTGCTCTAGTAAAACAATTCCTTGAATGCATTCAGGAAAGCCTTCAACCCACATTCTATCCATAGAAGAAGAAACTGCAAGTTGTGCCAAGGCATGGGCGGCAGCATTCCCCTCACGTCTGACATGCTCCATCCTCCAGTGAGAAAAAGCTCGAACACCTTCATGAATAACCACCATCACATGCCCATTTTGACCATAATTGTCCCCCATAGTCTTCACAGCATCCACCACCACCTTGGCATCTCCCTCTAGATGAACTTGCAAAAAGCCCATCTCTGTACAAACCTGAATAGCAGCAAAGCTGCTTGGGTTTCTGCTGCCATCGGGGAAAGAAAGCCCCTTAAAAATTTGTTGCGCATCACTTTTACGTGTCCATTATGGTCCCTAACAATAACGCCAAAACCCATCCGCCCATTCATCTGATCCAAGGCCGCATCCCAATTGGCTTTAACCCACCCATATCCCAGAACTTCCCACCGCGTTAAGGAAGGAGCCAGTTCCACTACTAGAAATGCCTCCCTAGATAACTGGACTTGTTTATACTCCTCTATAGCTCGGGCAGTCCGCTGCACCAGATCACGTGGATGGGTAAAAACACCCCCATGGAAAGCCTCGTTCCTTCTCAACCAAATACGTTGTGCAAGCCCCACAAAATGGAGAAGTTCCTCCTCCGAACAAACATTAAAAATGCCTTCTACTACCTGCATAAAATCAGGACCATAGAAGTTGCTTTTCTGGATTTTCATCGGACCCATACTCCATACATCACTAGCAGATGGACATTGCCAAAGAATATGAAAACCTATTTCCATCTCGGGTTCACAAAAAGGGCACAAGGAATCCATGATGACTCTCCTCTTGGTTAGATTTTCTCGTGTGGGAAGACTATCATGACATGCTCTCCAAAGAAAATGTTTTTCAACATTCGGAACCAGTAGTGCCCACAACTTCCTCCACACCTCTCGTACACCCCCTTGATTGGAACTTCCCGCCAAAGATTGAGCAACAAGATCTTGGTGAATATAATAAGCACTACGGACCGAGAAAATACCATTAGCCGTCCCCCTCCAAATAATCATATCTCCCTGATTTGTACAGCTAATGGGAATGGATTGAATCATAGTAATCTCTTCCCTGGAAAACAAAATTTCCAGCAATTGTGTTTTCCACCACTTCGTACTTACATCAATGAGTTCATAGACTTTTGCTTTTGAGTCTAACAATCTTGAAGGGGATAAAATTCTGAACATGGGTTGATGTGGGAACCACCTATCTTTCCAAATCCGCACAGAAGACCCATTCCCCGCACGCCATACTAACCCCTCTTTAACAATATCACTAGAACTGTGAATACTCCTTCAGGCAAAAGAAGGGCGGTGTCCCATCCGGGCTTCTAAGATAGAACCTTCCAGGTAATACTTGGCCTTCATAATACTAGCAAGCAAACTATCCGGATGATACCATAGACGCCAAAATTGTTTTGCCAATAATGCTTTATTGAAACTGTGGAAATCCCGAAAGCCCATGCCACCCGTAAACTTCGATTTGCCCATCCGGCTCCATTCATCCAATGAATTTTCTTATCATTTTTTTGATGTCCCCACCAAAATCTTTGCATTAGCGAATTAATCTCCTAACACAAAGTCTTTGGAAGGAGAAAGATGCTCATGCTATATGTGGGGATCGCCTGTACTACAGACTTAAGTAAAATTTCCTTCGCCGCCTGAGGAAGAAATTTCAACTTCCAATCTTGCAACCTTTTCCACACTCTGTCAATGATGCTCCTAAAAGTAGAAATCCGTGATTTACCCACCAAGGCTGGAAGGCCTAGATAGGTATCATATCTCTACGTAGTAGGAATTCCGGCCTTTTCCAATAAAACATCTCGGTCCCCCTTATTCGTATTCTTGCTGAAAAAAAATAGAGGTTTTATGGTTATTAAGCCTCTGACCCGACGCCTCCTTATACATCCATAAAATATTTGTCAAGCACTCCCATTGAGCAAGAGTAGACCGACAAAAGAGTAAACTATCATCCGCGAAAAAAAGGTGGCTTATACGAGGACCCCTCTTAGACGTAGGGACTCCCGTTAAACTGCCTTCATTCGTGGCTTTACTCAACAAAGCACTTAGGCCCTCCGCACAGATAAGAAATAAATAAGGGGATAAAGGATCCACTTGCCTCAATCCCCTCTCCGGCTTGACGACCCCATAAGGTTGGTCATTCACCAAAACAGAATACTGAACCGTGGTGACACACATCATCATCAATCAGATCCATTTATAATCAAAACCCATCTGCCGCATCACAGCTTCAAGATAGCCCCATTCCACCCGGTCGTATGCTTTGCTCATATCCAATTTCACTGCCATAAAACCTTTTTTCCCCTTCAATCTAGATTGCATTGTATGAAGGGTCTCATACTCTTCTATTATAACCCGTTGGATATTATTTAGTTCTCTTAAAATGGAAAGAATCTTAGCTTTCTTTTATTTCGTTTTTAAGAGGTAGCTTTCTTTTGTTTCATTTTTAAGTGGTAGCTCAATCGGCTAGGATCATGCCTAATGAAGCGGAGGTCACTAGTTCGAATCCCCCTCCCCTTCTTATGCGGATATATATATCAAAAAAAAAAAAAAAATCCTTTTGTTTCCTGCCTCTCCTAATATTCGTATTTATTGCAATTAATAGTCGTTATTGTTATTATTATTATTATTATTATTATTTTTTTTTTTTTAGAATAATAGTCGTTATTAGTTATGTCAACTTCTAATTGAAAACTTAGAAAAAACCCTAAGCCTTGTGAAACCCTAAGCCCCCCTCCAGAGCGCCGCCACCTCAGGGGATGAGGGATGCCCGTTGCCTGCATCCCTCCTCCCTTCCTTGCTTCCCGATTTTTGTTTTAGGTTTGTTTTTGTCTTTAGTTTTTTCTGTTCTATTGTGCTTGTGTACTCTCTCGGTGGGTACTACTTTTGTGGGCTTTCACTCAAATTCTCCCCCTCGCTGTTTGTTTGTGTATGCCGCCGATCTCCTCCGCGCTCGCTTCACTGCTCACCGCTCGTTGTCGGGTCTTTTCACGCGCCCCTCCCGCGCCAAGCTTTTTGTGCCACCTTCCGCGGCGGTTTCTGGCCATCTCGCGATCGGCCTCCTCCGGCTGCCGTGACCCGCTTTGAGTGTTTTTCGCATTTAATTTCCTATTTTGTTGTTTTTCTGTTTTGTATTTCCTTTAAGTTCCCCTGTAATTGGTTTTATTGGCTGTAATTTTTTTTCCTGCATTAGTTTTATTGTTCCTTTTATTTTCCTGTATGGTTTTATTTATGCTTGTAATAAGGCTTTCTTCTCTTGCTTTGTTGTGCCTGGTTGCTGCCCGATATTACTGGTCCAAACCTTTGGGTTGTGGATGTGAAATTTATCCTGGCTTTCGAGTCGAGGAGGATGAGTATCGGCTTGTGGGTTTTGCTCTCAAGGCCGAGGAATAAGTATCGGTTTGGGGGTTTTGCTCTCAAGGCCGAGGATTAATAAGCACTACCTATGCATTAGATGGTGTCTATTTGATGCAGATCTGAGTTTTCAACCTGATATTTAGTCATAGGTTAGCGGATGCTGTGTTTTGGTTGATTTGATCTGTTGTTGATGACTATATCTTTAGCTTCGGCTATGATTTACTTCAGAGCTTTTAACTCTGTTTGTAAGAGCTTTAGGCTCGCAACTTTTATCAATGAATAAGTATGATATGTTTCAAAAAAAAAA